>NC_141138.1:45652216-45976068 GCF_053477565.2 Lygodium microphyllum
GAGGGGGGAGGAATTTAATTAAAAAGGGGAGGGGGAAAAGAAAGAGAGAGATTTCTCTCTCTATAACTCTCTTTCTCTATGTTCCCCCTCTCTCTCCCTCCCTCCCTCTCCTCTTCCTTCTTTTTTGCTCTTTGTATATATATATATATATATCTCTATTTTAATTAAAAAGAAAGTATTTCTTTTTTCTTTTTTTTCTCTTTAATTTTTTTCTTTTCTCTTTCTTTTAAATTTTATATTTTCTCTCTCTATAATTTTCTCTATGTGTTCAAATTCTTTCTCTTCTTCTTCTTATTTTCTCTCACATTTTTTTCTCTCTATCTCTCTCCCTCCTCTTCCCTCTCTCCTCTCTTTTCCTTTTTTCTTTTCCTCTCTCTCTTAAATTTTATATTTTATCTATCTATAATTCTCTTTCTTTCTTTTAAATTTTATCTTTCCTCTCTCTATAATTCTCTCACTGTGTTCCAATTCTTTCTCTTCTTCTTATTTCTCTCTCTCTCTCTCTCTCTCTCTCTCTCTCTCTCATTTTCTTCTCTCTGTTTCTCTTCCCCCTCTTTCCTCTCTTTTTCTTTTTTCTTTTCCTCTCTCTCTCTCTCTTAAATTTTATATTCTCTCTCTATAATTCTCTTTCTCTTTGTTCCCCCCTCTCTCTCTCCCTCCCTCTTCTATATATATATATATATATATATATATATATATATATATCTCCCCTTATTTTAATTAAACAAAAAGTTTACATTTAAAAGTTTAATTAGAGAGAGAGAGAGAGAGAGAGAGAGAGAGAGAGAGAGAGAGAGAGAGAACCTAGGTCCTACACATGAGAGAGAGAGAGGGGGGAGGAATTCAATTAAAAAGGGGAGGGGGAAAAGAAAGAGAGAGATTATAAGTGAGAGAGGGGGGAGGGGGTTTTAATTTAAGAAAGGGAGGTGAGGGGGGAGGCTTTAATGAAAAAAGGGAAGGGGAAGAGAAAATGAGATATTACATATGAGAAAGAGGGGAAGGGAAAGGGAGGGAGGTTTGGAAAAGGGGGTAGGTTCCGGAAGCCCTCTGGAGGTTCGAGGATTTCCGAACCTATAGCTAAAATAATATAGTAGTAAGATATTTTAGTTTATTTTTTCTCCTCTCATGGTTCTCCCTCTCTCTCTCTTTCCTTTTTTTCTCTCCTCGCTTTTCTTTTCTCTCTCTCTCTCTCTCTCTTTATTCTTTGCCCTCTCTTCTTTCTCTCTCTCTCTTTATTCTTTTTAAATTTTTTCTTTTCTCTCTCTCTCTCTCTCTCATTTTCTTCTCTTTGCGCTTTGCTTCTCTCTCTCTCTCTCTCTCCTCTCTTTTCCTTCTCTCTTTCTCCTCTATTTTATATTTTCTCTCTCTATAATTCTCTCTACATGTTCTCTCTCTCTCTCTCTCTCTCTCTCTCTCTCTCTCTCTCTCTCTCTTTTCTTCTTCTTCTTTTTCTTCTTTCACTTCTTCCCCCCAATCTCTCTTAAAGTATCATTAGGAGAAATATGGACTCTCTTTTTTGCCCCTTAAGGGGTTTCTCTCACCTCTCTCTCTAAAAAGAGATTCCAAAATAATATTAGAATAAGAGAGCTTCTACAATCAACCAAATCTTGTATTTATATTTTCAATAGATTTCACCTATTATTTTATTCTCAAACTGTAGGATAATGTCACTTTTTCTCAAAATACTCATAACTAAAAAAATACAATTCTAATTTTTGTAAAAATTGAGCCAATCATTAATATATGACTTTTTAATGCCCTCATGACTTTTCAACATGAAAATATATTAGAATCATTCTCATTCTTGCTTCTTAAAAGGGCGGAAGTTAAAAAACGATATAAAATGACGTACACATCATATTTTAAGATTATTTTTTACCCAAAGACACAATTTTGACTCGAGAGTTTCCTTGTAAATTTTTATTGTTTTTGGACAAGTATATGTCCATTTCTGGGCATTTCTTTATTTCCTCTCAAAGCTCTAGTTTTGTCCGAAATTTTGTGTACTCTTCTCCTTCCCTCTAGAATATGATTTCTTGCATACGAATTCTTTTGAAGAAATACTCAGTACTGTCTACAACAGTAGTGGTTTTGATAGCATTTGCTAAAATCAAATAATCTCCATCTACAACATTCTCTACCTTGCTACAAGTAATCTCCCTCCTCAGTATTGTGCTATAAGATATCTTCCTCTTCAACACTCTATACTACAAGCAATCAAGTGATAAAGGAGGTATCTTTATTTTTTAAATATCTGTGATGTTATTATTCTTCATAGTTGTTGTTTAATCCTTAAGTGTCAATTCATAGAGAGAGAGAGAGAGAGAGAGAGATAGAGAGAGAGAGAGAGAGGGAAAGAGGGAGAAGGAAGGGGGGAAGAGAGGACAATGTGAGATGAACTAGGAAAATAAGTAATAGAGTGACAGAGAGTAAATTAGGGTAGAAGATAAGATGATGTTATTGTTCTCCACTAGCCAAGCTTGTATATAAAAGTGTTTAAATATCTTTGATCAATTCTTCTTGAGAGAGAGAGAGAGAGAGAGAGAGAGAGAGAGAGAGAGAGAGAGAGAGAGAGAGAGAGAGAGAGAGAGAGAGAGAGAGAGAGAGAGAGAGAGAGAGAGAGAGAGAATATTTTGGATAGAACAGAAGATAAGATTGGACGCTGATTAGAGGTAGATTAAAAGATAAGATTACAAGTAGATTAGGGGTTGATTAGGGTCTATCATGACTGAAATCAAGAGAAAGAGACAAGATCAAACTTGGTAAAAAATAATATAGATATAATGAATCAAAGAGGTGTAATTGTGTGATTTGAGCCAATCCAGAATTAGTTGCATGCTGCTGGATTGATGCTGACCTGCTGCTCCCAGATATTTAGACGTTCTTGCTATTGATAAAATTTTTTGGCATTGACTTCTTAGCTTACTATTAATCAGATACACCTAGATAGATTAGCAACTCTCTTGCAAAAGTTGAGGTTTAGGGATGGTGATGCCAATACATTTAAAGAGACAGTTGCTAAATTTCATAAGTCCATAGTGGAGGCATGGACTACAAATAGTATAACACACTACATGGTCAGTATTGTCACCATTACAAAAAAATATCATCATTTGAAATTATTTTGTGTTTCTAATATCTCTTCTTGTGCAACATATACTTGAAGCATATGGTCCATACTTTGCAGATCAAGGAAGTTTGGTAGTATGGTCAACTCAAGGCATGGAATGATCTCATTGGCAAGCTCGCTGTGCTTTTCAAAAGGCAACTGATCATGGAGGTGGCATCAATGATTCCAATTCTATGAGGCAATTATTACAATGGTGGTATAGGAGACTAGAGATACGATACAAGGAAAGAAAAGAAGTCCAAAACCTCTTAAGTAGAATTTATAAGTAGGGCAATATATGAAGTGAGAAAAGCAAGATATGAAAACAACACAGCTAGACAACGCCACGCAGAATGGTTGGCAACCCAAGAGAGAGATGGCAAGAAATGGAGACCTAGATAAAGATAATACTTTTGATGCATTTAGAGTTCATGAGAGAGCATAGGTACCCTGGATATGACACATCAATACTCATATCTTTAACATGAGATGTCTTGCAAATTTGGTTTAAAATTTCGAAGGTTTGTCACTATGTTTTTCAAAGTCGATTTCGAAGTATGTTTTTTAATTTTAAAGTTCATTTACACTACAATAAGTTTAAAAGTTGCATACTAAAGTCAAGTCTCTCCTTTCATTTTTTCCCATTACTCTTCACTTTACCGTCCACCTTTCTATCCTTCATTATCACAACCATGGCACGTTCCAAGCTTCCTATTAAGAAGGCACCTGCAAGAGCAAGAGCTCAACACTCTTTTGAATCTAGTGAGCGTATGTGAGTGACAAAGGTCCCTTGGTGGCCCTACTACAGGTAATAATGGTGGTGCTACTATGTCAAACAATGGTGGTCCTAGTGTGGTCAATAATGATGGTTTGCCATTGTCCAGAAATGGTGGTCCACGTGCTCTAGTTTCTCCACCTCCCACTATTGCTCTAGCTGGTAATACGTGTCCTCCAACACATAAGAAGCGAAGATGGAGACCAGGCATAGCTACGCTACGTGAGATAAGGACATTCTAGAAGAGTGCCAACTTTAAGGTGGTGCGAGAAATACTGCAAGATCTGCAGTTAGGGCATCACCACAAGTTCTTTTCAAGGAATCGGGCAAGGAATGTGGGGCGATGGTCAAGCCAAGCCTTTGTTGCTCTCCAAGAAGCAGCTAAAAGTTACTTGATTGATCTAATGAGTGATTCTTAAGTTTTAGCCATTCATGTCCGACTTATCACTATTAAGCCCATATATATGGTTCTTGTTCATAGGATCCGCAACAAGTATGCATTTAATCTTAATGTCAACAATATGCTTTGAGAAGCTACCTTGTAATTGGATCTATGTTTTTAGCTCAGGTTTGGTTGTAGATTGTAAGGAGCTTAGTTTTGGTTTATCTTTCCAGTAGACCTTCAAGTATTTGATAGTAGTGATCTACAAAATGGAGCTAAATTTTACCTATCTCTAGTTGTACTTCGTGCAATGCACTATCTATCGTGTATTTCATGGTTTCATAGTGATCTACAAAATGGAGCTAAATTTTACCTATCTCTAGTTGTACTTCGTGCAATGCACTATCTACCGTGTATTTCATGGTTTCGTAATGCCAAATCTGATATTTATTATTCTATTTTGCCATGATTTGCATTGTGCGTATTTCCAAGTTTCTAATTTTGAAAGTAGTTTTGTTAAGGATAAATTCAATGCGCAATCACACACACATCAGTGATCAGTTGTACATGGGTCGATACACTATATCTTTACTGTATTTAGCAATTTGGCAACACTATATTCGATATGCGATATTCCATTTGACCCATGACTTATTTTTTGTGAATTTTTAAGTTTCCAATATTTCACGTAGTTTAGTTGGCAACACATTTAGTATGCAGTTGCATACACTCTGTGCGGTGGCGAGTTTTTCTGTTATTAGTGAAGTATAATCCAGTTAATGCATTTTCAAAAAATGATTGAACTGTCAACTTTATAAATCAAAATCTGGTGAAACTTCACCCACATTCCAGGCATCATAAAAAATCATGGATATTAAAAAATTGACCCCATCAAAAGTTTCTAGGACACTTGTCCAGAGGTAGGTGTCTCGGGCCCTGAATCCCAGATTTAGGGCCCTAGACGGCAGCCTCCGGATAGGTGTCCTAGAGACTTCTGATGAGGCTTTTTTTTTTGGTAGTTGATGTACCCTAGAGGAGTCCACACGTAAAATTTCATGTCAATCGGATCACTAGCCATATTTTTCCAAATCTTGGATACATTAATTCAGATTTAAGGGTTTTTTGAAAGTTCTGCCATAAGTTTAAAGTTTCACCTCATTTTACACATTTCACTTTTAAGTTTTGGGTTTTCTCTCCTAGAATACATGGCACGCACCAAGCAAGCGGCCCGAAGACACCCCCCTGGAAATCCTATGCAAAGGCCACCTCCCCCAGCTCCACTACCATCACCACACTACCACCATGCCAGCATCGCAAGCGTCAAGGGAAGGCCGACACAGTGGCTCTTCATGAGATGCACCATTACCAAAAGACCACGCACCTCATGATACCAAAAGCTCCATTCCAGAAGCTAGTGCATGAGATTATGGACGGCATACTCATTAAGAACAGCATGAGGTACTTCCCAGACGGAACACGCTTGCAACAACCTGATCATTGGACTGCCCAAGCCCTCCTTGCACTACATGAAGCTATTGAAGCTTATGCCATTGACTTGTTTGGAGACTCGATCTATGCAGCAGTACATGCAAGGAGAGTCACCGTCATCGATAGGGATTTGCGGATAGTGAGGTTCTTCCGGCAATGGAAGGATAGTCCTCGCGGAGATCAACAACGATAGGGTTGTACTACCAAAACATATACGGAACGTAGCTTTCAAAGAGATTTTGTAAAACCCTAGTTGTAATGGATCCCATTTAAAATGTTATGAATATGAATACAATTTTTTTTGGCCTGTCTTATTTTTGTTTATTCACTTTTTATTTGTTTTATTTATGTCTTTGAGTTATCATTACATGTGTTCGAACGAATACATATTGCGCACGAACTTGATAAAGCACTACGTATTAATTTAGGGTACGAATAGTGTTGCATATAAATCTGATCAATAAATGTAATACTCAAGTAAAAAACAATAATAAATGACGCATATGACAAACTATATTGCATGCAAATCCGGGTTTTCATTACTTCAATAGAAGATTACAAATTATATTACATTGGTATTGAGATATCATTTGACACTAAGTACATCTATCACTCCTAGGCTTCTTTGAGCTAGACTCCCCATTGTTAGATCTATTCTTGATCATAGACAGCAACACATTTTGCCCTAGTAGTTCTTGCCTAATGACATTGGGGTCTTCAATACCAGCAACCATGCCATGGGCCACCATGGAAAAAAGTGGTCCAAGCCTAGTACTAGAGAAGCTTCGAATGTCGAAGCAACACTGCTTTCTCCAAGCTAGAGTTTGTTGGGATGGTCTTAAAGGGCCCAGCCTTTGTTAGTGCCCTCAACTTCAAGAAGTTCTCAGAAAAATCCGAAGAGAATGTCTTATGGAATACAAAAATGTCGCTCACAAGTTGGCTGATATACTCCTTCAATGCTGAGTCCTGCACCCTTCCTTGGCTACCAGATCAGCCACCTTGTCTAGATGAAAATTCATCTATATGGACAATGTCTTGCATCAGACAAGTTCAGTGTCAGCAGACTCACTATGTCAAACTCACTATGCATGGAGTGTGGTAAAGATATATACATCGGATTTGCGTCAAAATTTACTAGTAGGGCCCTTAGGGCATCCGGAGTGTGCACATCAAATTTTGTCAGGATCGGGCCCCCAAAGATGCCCTGGCCAGAGGCTCACGTCTGGGGGCCTGAATCTGCCATGTTGTGGGGGGGGATTGTGCCATGTCGTGGGGGGGGTTGGGTGGAGCATGGTTTTCCTAGGGGGGAAGGTGCATCATGTCATGGGGGGGTGGGGTGGGGTGAGGTGAGGTGGGGTGGGGGGTTTTTTGAGAGGTGGGGGGGATGAGGGTGTGCCATGTTGTGGGGGGTGAGGTGGGGTGGGTTGAGCGAGGTTTTTTAAGGTGACGTGAGGTGGGTGGGGGGGGGGGAAGGATGAGGGTGTGCCATGTCGTGGGGGAGTGGGGTGGGTTGAGCGAGGTTTTTTGAGGTGAGGGCATGTGTTGTGTTGTTGTGGGGCGGGGTTTTTTGGAGAGGGAGTGTCATGGTACGATGGAGCGCGAGGGTGTGCCATGTCGTGGGGAGGGGGGTGGGGGAGGTGCCATGTTGTGGGGAGGGTTTAGCGGGGTTTTTTTGTTAGATATGATCAATGCCCCACCCTCATTAGGTGCTACCAATGATCCATGGTGCTCAAAGTTGTAAGGCCCCCATTATGAGGAGCAGCCAAGTGTGAGCCCGGACATTGGTGGAGTCCTGACTTGTATATCAGATGAGGTCTATGTGACCGGATGGCAAAAAGGTGACTATTGTGGGTCTAATATTTGGGTTAGACGGAGAGGTTAAGTTGGTAGCAACTCGAAGCACATTGCATTGAGTTGCATGGTAAGGGAGTTAAAAGGGGCCCCTATTGTGGGGTCCGGGGGCCGCGGAAGCGGCCCCTGGCTGGCCCGATGGTAAAGGGAATATTCCCTGGCCGACTAGTGGAGGCTCATATGGTAGGTCGGTCAGCAGGCCAACCTAACGACCTTCGAGGCTATAAAAGCTAAATCCCTTCGCAGCCATCACTCACTCATCTTTCACCCAGTCAGAGTTGTTGTTCTAGCTAGCCTTAAACTCTTCACCTATCTTCTGTCTAGATCGCCATCTAAGCTTCACACAGTGGAAGCGCATGGGTGGACAAAGCCATCTTTGTATCAGTTGTTTGAAGTTAAAGAATTTACTGATTCTCCTCTTATCTGTTGTGTACTCTCTATCTCTATCTCAGATTCTGTTCGCTGCGCCGTGTAATATTTTTCATGGTATCAGAGCCCAGGGGGCTCTAGAGATCGGAGAGTGTGCAAGAGGCAAAGGCTTCAACAACAAAGAGAAACTATGTCGACTTTCGGAAGCGGTGCAGGAGGTGGTGTTGCTGTACTGGCTATTCAAACACTGAGGATTTGTCCACCAACCTTCAGTGAAGGCAAGTTAGATGGTACAAACTACACCTTGTGGAAGTTCAAAATTACAACTATCCTTGATTCTTATGAGCTTCTGGAGATTGTGCTGGGGACTGATGCAGAATCACAGCCATCAAATCCTGGTGTGATGATTCCTCCGAATGCAGATCTTCTACGAGCTTGGAAACGAAGGAATGTAGATGCATTGTGTGCCTTAGTTACAAGCTGTTCTGACAGTGTTTTGACTCTGATTCAGCATACAACCAAAGCGTCAGAGGCTTGGAATGTACTAAGGAGTCAGTATGAAACAAGAAACCAAACAAGGATTCAATTGGAGAAGCAACTAGCAGCGGAGAAGTTTGCTGAAGGAGAGACGGTTGAAGCATTCATCACTCGGATTAAGAATCTGCGCGACCAGATGGCTGGCGCTGGGATACAAAAGACTAGTGAAGAGCTAGCTCAGAGGTGTCTTCGGATTTGTCCACAAAAGTTTGATAGACTAGTAACTGCCCTTAATACTCAGGTGAGACCTCAAGCTTTGACTCTTGAGGAGTTTTGTGTATTATTAATGGAGGAGGAGTTGAGGCTGAAAGCCCGAGAAGCAAGCAACAATGGAGATGCTGCATTCTCTGCCAATGCAAAAGGCAAAGGTGTTTCCTCCACCAAAAATGATGGTGACAAAAAGAAGAAGGGCGGCAAGAAGAAGTTTCAAGGAGAGTGCTTCTACTGCAAGAAGAAAGGACATGCAATTGCAGATTGTCGTGTCAAGAAGGCAGATGAAAAGAATGGTACCCTTAAAAGTAAAGGAAAAGAGACAGCCAATACAGCTGAAGCAGAGTTGGAATTATTCATGGCGACCATTGAGGAAGTGTGCTCCTCGGCGCAAGAAGAATCTACCACTGACTCATGGGTGTTGGATAGTGGGGCCTCCCGTCACATGACCAACAAGAAAGTCTATACAGTTCTATGCAGCCTCTACAAGAATCCATCACTGTGACGGTTGGAAATGATGCTAAATGCCTTGCTGCGGGCACAGGTACTATTTCTTTTGTTGCTGCAAATGGTGAAGTCAAAAAGCTTTCAAATGTGTTGTATGTTCCCGAAATCAGGAGAAATCTCTTATCAGTTGCTGCCATAATTGATCTTGGTCATGAAGTGAGGTTCAAGAAGACAGGTGCATAAATTATTGATAGTGCTGGCACAATTGTTGGCAAAGGAGAAAGAAGGAACAACCTGTATGAGCTAAGTGCTCTTACAGCCACCGCTGGAGTGGGCACAAGTAAGCTTTGGCATGAAAGGTTTGGACACATCGGATTTGCAGTATTGAAGGAGATGCAAAAGCAAGGTATGGTTGCTCACCTACCTACAATAACTGAATTGAAGGAACCATGTGAAGCTTGTATGATGGGCAAGCAACAGAGAAACGCATTTCCACAAGAAAGCAAGAATAGAGCACAGACTCCTCTAGAGTTGGTGCATGCTGACTTGTGTGGTAAGATGCCCACACAGGCCTTGGGGGGATCTTCTTATTTTATGTTGATTGTCGACGACTATAGTAGGAAGATGTGGGTGTACTTCCTTCATGATAAGGCTCAAGCTTTTGGTAAGTTTAAAGAATGGCTAATACTTGTTGAGAATGAAACAGGGAAAAGTGTGAAGAAATTTAGAACAGTTCAACTCAAAGGAGTTTGAAGGCTTTTGCAAGAGCAAAGGGATCAAGCGTCAATTGACGACGCCTCATACACCTCAGCAGAACGGTGTTGTGGAACGCAGGAATCGCACCATTGTGGAGATGGCAAGATACATGCTAAAGGGCAAGGGATTGCCTAACCATTTTTGGGCTGAAGCTGTTAATACTGCTATCTACATTCTAAATCGGAGCTATACAAAGGCTCTCAAGGGAAAAACACCTCATGAGGCTTACACTGGTAAGAAACCATCTGTCTCACATTTCAGAATTTTTGGATGTGAATGTTATGCACATGTTCCAGATGAGAAGAGAAACAAGTTACAACCAAAAAGCAGAAAATGTATCTTCTTGGGTTATAGTGATGAGCAGAAGGCTTACAAATTATATGACCAAGAGGCAAAGAAGATCATCGCGAGCTGTGATGTGGTGTTCAAGGAGGAGCCACATACAGTGGAGGAGGAGAAGGCAAGTTCTTCCACTTTATCATCAAGCGAAGAAGTAGTCCACTATGAACCTGTCCCGAGAGCTATCCCTATCCTTAAGGAGGAGGAAGCATCATCTTCAGATGATGAGGAAAAAGTTCACCAACCTGACATCACCCCACCGGAAAAGCCATTTCCGCGCTGGGTGAAGCAGCTCTATGACCACAATAATCCTATGCCTGCATCTGTTGAGGAGAAGGCAGACGGACCAAGGAGGTCTCAGAGAATAGAGGAGCAAAGGAGGGCTTCTGCTCACATAGTCAATATGGCCTTGATGGTTGAGATTATGAGAGAAGTAAAGGAGGCAACTGACTTAGAAGAAGCACTTGCAGATCCATCATGGAAGGCTGCTATGCAGGCGGAGTATGACAGCGTAATGAAGAATGACACTTGGGAGCTAGTGGATTGACCAGCAAAGCGGAAGGTTATTGGCACCAAGTGGATCTGGAACGTAAAGTACAAGGTTGATGGTACCTTAGAAAAGTACAAAGCTAGACTGGTTGCCCAAGGATTTTCACAAGTTGAAGGGTTTGATTTTCAAGAGTCATTTGCCCCAACTGCCAGAATGACCACTATTTGCACGGTACTTGCAGTGGCTGCCCACAAGAAGTGGCCAGTGTACCAAATGGATGTTAAGTCAACGTTCTTAAATGGTGACCTCAAGGAGGAGGTGTACGTGGCTCAGCCACCAGGGTTTGAGGCCCCCCATTCTAAGAACAAAGTATGTAAGCTGAAGAAGGCATTGTATGGGCTAAAACAAGCCCCCAGAGCATGGTACCAGCGGATAGATAGGTTCTTTTTAAACCTAAACTTCAAAAGATGTGCCTCAGATGCTAACTTGTATGTTTACAGGGATTGTAAAAAGTCTGTAGTGATTGTCCTATATGTGGACAACCTTCTTATTACAGGTGACTATGAAGATATGATCAACCAAACTCGAAAGGCTTTGAGTTCTGAGTTTGAAATGACAAACTTGGGCTTGCTGCACTATTGTTTGGGGATTGAAGTCTGGCAAGAGCCAGGAAAGATCTTCACCTCTCAGAAGAAGTATGCATGGGAGATCTTGAAGGCATTTGGCATGACCGAGTGCAAGGAGATAGCTACACCTATGGAGGTGAATGCAAAGTTATCCGTCGAGGATACATCAGCACTAGCAGACATTGGGAGGTATAGGAGGTTGGTCGGCAGTCTGATCTACTTGTGTAACACCAGACCAGATATATCAGTTTTGCTGTTGGTGTTTTGAGCAGGTTCTCAAACAAACCTCATGAGAGTCATTGGAAGGTTGGGATGCGGGTGCTCAGATACTTGAAGAAAACTCTTGACTATGGTATCACATACAGTTTTGGAACTTCTCTTGTGGGAAACTATGACTCAGATTGGGCAGGAGACATTGATTCTAGGAAGTCAGTTTCTGGTTATTGTTTCTCTTTGGGTTCAGGAATTTTCTCTTGGATTAGTAAGAAGCAACCAAGAGTGGCATTGTCTTCTACCGAAGCAGAGTACAAGGCAGCTTGTTTTGTTGCATGTGAGGCCGTATGGTTGAGAAGGATTCTATGGCATATGGGAGTGCAGGATGAAGAACCAACTGTGCTGAGATGTGACAATCAGAGTTGCATCGCCATTGCCAAAAATCCAGTGTTTCATGCACGCACCAAATATATAGAGATCCAGTATCACTATGTGCATGATTTGATGGAGGATGGGATATTATGGTGAAGGAAAGCTTGTCCAGATGAGACCGGATTGCTTCCGGATCAATGAAGACATGAAGATTGCTGATCTTGAAGATGCTGGACATTAAATGAGGGCTATCCTATAGTCCCGTAGCAAACCCGAGATCTCGAGACACAAAGCCTAAGCGGTAATTCAATTTTTATGAAGAAAAAATTAGTTTTTATGCTATTTGGTTGATGAAATATTGTTCCCATGGGCTGATTATGCATCATGATGTTGTTTGCTATGAGTTTTATCAGTTTATGCTCTGAAAATCAGAAAATCATAAGTGATATAGCTGAAGTTAATGGTATAAAACCCGTAAAACACGCGTTTGAGGGGTAATATGGGGATTTTTTACAAAATAAAGGGGAAATATGAGATATAACATCAACAAAACCTGAAATTTTACTATGAAGAAACTTAAGGGCCACAGCCCACAATCAATCTTAATTTCTAGTCTTTTTTTAATAGAATAAAATAGAGGAAAAATACAAAAAAATGGTAAAAATTGGGTTTTAAATAGGAGAAAATTAGGAAACGATAAAAAAAAATTCCAAAAAATTACATAAGTGGTTATGCAATGTATAATGAAGGTAGAGCATGAGATTAGCCTTAGTTTACCCTCGTTTCTATGTTTTTGTCCGTATTTATCGCTTTTCCTATAAAGAAATACACATAAAACGACTCTTTCACCTATCAACGAATGCAAAACATTAAACAGTAGGGTGAGAGGGGAGTTTGAGCGTCAAAATATAAATTTAAGCCTGATTTATGTGTTGCATCATGCCTATAGGACGTTGTTTTAAAATAAAGAAAAAGGCAGCATGAGCATAAGGCTCGGTGTCTCTCCTCGTTTCAATACATAAATATTAGCATGGAAATCATAAAAAGATTGGTTTCGCACAATGCACAATGCTGATTTTCTTTTGTTTGTGCACTAAACCATTCACATTATGCACTATGCATGGTTCATGGTATCAAAGGAAAAGCTCCTGGACTGCATAGCAATTGTTTTCTTAGGACTGTGACCCACGATTGAGCCTGTGAGGTTGTTCCTTGCCGTAGGATAGAGGGTCGGTTTCCTAAGGGACTGTTAAGTAAGGACACATGGTATATCTCTTGGAAATACGAGAAATATAAAAGAGAGGAGTTTGTGTTCGATTGTGTCATATGTTGAGCAGCACATCAAAGGGCCAATCCCTGCGATGTAGGAGAGCTGCAGTAGGGCCGTGGTGTTTCTACTGTGAGGTTGCCTCCATATGTGTGTGATCGTGGCATTACCAATAAGTATAGGTTCTCCCTCTGAGGAGTTTAAGGGAAACGTTGGACTATAAAATATAAACGCATGAATTAAGCTTTAGGGAAGTTTGTCCTTTAGCATTAGATTAACGCTCCTGGTCCGCGAGACTGTGAGGGTGTTTGTGTCATGAGCATGAGGTCCGGCTAGTGCTATAGCTAGTGCCGGCCCATTTCAGGTCCCATCAGTGGTGCGTCTGCCGGGAGCTGCCTATAAGTGGTCTTAGTAACCCAACTGCCCCACATAGTCCGTTAGGTGTAGGAGGAAACGCGAGTTCTTCCTCTCTTCCATTAAGTCTACCCACTTCAAGTGGGGGTGTGATTCCGCCAGTTCAAGCTCCCATTGCTAATTCGATTGTAGCCATGGAAGAACCCATTGCAATTCCTACAGGGACGCCAGATTTACCAGCTTTAGGAGTTTCCTTGCCCATTTTTAATGGGTTAGCTGAAGAGGATGCGGAATTTTACATTTGTGAGTTCCAAAGATTGATGTTCAATTATCGCATCCAAGATGAGGGACATCTCATGATGTTCTTTAATATGACATTAAAAGAAAGGGCTGCGGTATGGTATCACAGCATATAGAGTCTGGGACCATAACCACAATCGATCAATTCTATGCAACTTTCCGCGGAGAATATGCCCCTGAAAGAGGTGGTCAATATTGGTTGCGTGTCTTGAATGTAACACGCCAAGACCCTCATGAGAATGTGAAAGCCTACGCTAAGAAGCTTAAGAAAGTATTTCGTAAGTTACAAACTTACATTCCTATTCCGCCAGCTGCCCAATTGCAATACTTCTTGCATGGGTTGGATTTTAATATTCAAGTGCAATTGAGCAGTGTGGCTTTGGCTGATATAGACACCGCTATTACGTGGGTAGAAGGAGTAGAAGTATGATTACAGATGGCCTACTCCTCTCGAATGAATGTTAATGTGGGTTTAGTACTTGGAGGCAATCTACCATTGAAAAATGGAAGTCAAGGGATGCCTACGACTAACCCTAATGGGAGAGGAAGTATGGTTCAGAATGTACCCTTGTTGCCAGCTCCTCCCAGTGTGACTATGCCTATGGCAAGTCAGTTGGCTCCACAAATGTTGGAGGCTAAGTTTCGAATTCTAATGTTGTTCCGGTGGGTCAACAACCAATGCCAAATTAGATTGTTAGGCCAATGGAACAACGGGTAGACGATTGAGGCTATGAGTCGAGTGTATCTAATGTCCTTGGCGAAGTTAAGGATATGATGAAGCATTATACCGACATGATTTTCGAACAATATCGACCAATAGATGTCGACATTAATTTCCTGAAGAAGCAATAGAATCTGATAGGGAGTTGACGCCCTGAAGAGGGTGGACCCTCAAGATTCAGCTGTAAGTGGTGTGGTGGACAGCATTTCCCTAGAAACTTTCCAAATGTTAAATGTGACATTTGTGGGAAGTCGGGCCACTTAGTTGCTACCTGTTGGAGTAAGATTAGTTCCCTCCAACAAGGGAGTAAACAGCCAGGCCTTGTTAATCATAGAGTGCAAGGAAATAACTTGCAGCAAAATGATGTACCAAGACAAATATTGCAAAGGGGAAAGACCACTATAGAAGAGTTGCCACAAGGCAATGGAGTCAGCCTTATTGAGGCTGCACAAGTCAATGATGCTGAAACCTTTAACTTAAGAGCCGTGACAAGAGGCCAAAAGGCTAAAGAGGTTGACAAAGATAAGGAAAAACCGATTGAGGGAAACCCTAAGCAAGGGAACAAGGGGACGCAAGTCCAGAGTCCTAGCATGGAAGGTGGACTGCTAAGGCCGGTTGACAAGAAAGTTGATCCTGAGAAGGATAAGGAAGTGCCAAGAAAGAAGGTAAGAGTTAAGAAAGAAGCACCGAAGCCGGTCCAAAGACCAAAAGAGAGGATGGTTTGGCAAGAAAAGAGAGCTTTGGCTAACTATTATGACTTTGATTTGGCAAGTTCTCTTTGCAAAGTCAAACCAGATGTGAACCTCTTGCAATTGATTAAATTATCTCCAGGAGTACGCAAGGAATTTAAGAAGAGTCTTGTACATTGGGTATATTGTAGAACCTTTGGGCATAGCATGAGTAGGGGAAGGTTGGTTTGATCATGCAGAAAAGAATTGCCCTAGGGTTCCAGCTTATGTAGATGGAATATTGGTGGAGCATGCTATTCTAGACACTGGATCCTCCGTCAATATCATGAGTTCAAAATTGATGGAGAGGCTGGGTCTAGACATCCAAAAAGACAGCTCCACCCTTCTCAGAATGGCTGATGATAGTCTAAGACAACCAGAAGGTTGCGTTACTAAGGTCCATGTTATAGTTGCAACTGTAGAATGCTTCTTGGACTTTAGGGTGATAAGATTTGCAAGACGTCCTAGCTATCGAGTCTTGCTAGGTAGGCCTTAGATCTTACAAACAGACTGTCAAGTCGATATACCCGCCGGTTGAGTGGTTCTAGGTAGAGGTGCTAATCGAGTAATAGTCGATGCTTACCCTGAGTCTCCTCAGAGTGAGAGAGCTCCTTTATCTTCTACTGAATTAGAAACAGCAGACGATCCATCTGGTAGTGAGACATCATCCAGTGACGAATCTAAAGAGGGGTCGACTACAGAGGATATTTATCAGATAACTCTAAATGAGCCGATAGAGCCTCAAGATAGGATAAGAGATGCGGATGTGATTGAGTTAGACCTTGGCACGCCGAATGATTCGCGGCCAATTAAATTAGGTTCCATGCTCAGTTCAGCAGAAAGGGAGGACTAAGTGTCCTTGATTCAAGAATTCCGTGATATCTTTGCTTGGAGTTATGACAAGCTGAGAGGCATTCCTCCCAGCCTGGCTGTTCATACTATTCCTGTAAAAGAAGGCAGTCGTCTTGTGCGTCAGAAGGTGAAACGTATGCCTTTTGAATTGAGAGATGGGCTATTTGAGGAGTTACAGAAGTTACGAAAAGCTAGTTTAATATTTCCTGTACAACACACAGAATGGTGTTCACCAGTTGTTATCAGGAAGAAGAAAAACAACCAGATCCGACTATGTGTAGATTTTAGAGAGCTGAATAAGCAGACGGTTAAGGATTACTACCCGTTGCCATTTATTGACCAGATTTTGGATCAACTAGTGGGTAGGGAAATATATTCATTTATGGATTGTTTTGCGGGATATAACCAGATGGCAATTGCAAAAGAGGACAAGTTGAAAACGACTTTTATTACTTTCTTTGGTACTTTTGTGTACCATGTGATGGCCTTTAGTTTGTGCAATGCACCTGGATCATGGCAAAAAACAGCAGACTAGACCTTTGGTGACATCTCCCCAGAAGAGTTGAAAGTATTTATTGATGACCTGGGGGCAGCCACTGTAAGGAAAATGATGTTGATTATTTTGAGAAAGTGTTTTGAGCGCTGCAGACAATTTTGTATCGCTCTTAATCCACGAAAGTGTGTCTTTGGAGTGCCTTATGGGCTATTGCTAGGCCATGTGGTCAGTTTAGTAGGAATCGCAACTGACCCTGAGAAGATCAAGGTCATAGTTGCTATGAGTCCACCATGCACTCCAAAAGAGGTACATAGCTTTCTGTCATTGATAGGGTACTATCGGAGGTTTATAAATGCCTTGGCAGAAAGAACGTTGCCATTAACGAACTTATTATCCTTTAGCTGTCTATTTGTATGGAGCGACCCTTGTAAGGTAGCTTTCGAGGATGTGAAACAAGAGCTAGTGAAAGCACTCATTTTAAAAGCACCTAAAAGAGGCAAGGTGTTCTATATATTTTCAGTAGCCACCATGCATAGTATCAGCTGTTTAGCCCAAATTTGGGAGGACAAGTGGTATCATCCGATAGCTTTTACTAGTCGAAAATTGGGCATTTCAGAGATCAACTATACCTACATGGAGAAGTTGTGTCTTGCAATGGTCTTTGGGACTAATAAATTCAGGTACTACATCCTCTATGAAAAGGTAGTATTCTATACGAAGGCGAAAGGGCTTAGATTGCTTATGAACAAGCTACAACCACCTGATCGTTTGGCAAAGTGGTTAATTACTTTGCAAGAGTTTGATTATGAGGTTAAGAGTAAGCCACCGAGGTTGCAGGGTATTGTGGAATGCCTTGTGGATTTTGGGGAGCCAAAAGAGATTTTGGCTGAAGGAAGTGATATTGAGGAAATGTTTAAAATTGATACATCTTCTATTCCATCTTGGTATGCTGCTATTACGCATTATCTATCAACAGGAGATACTGGAGCTGGTCTATCAAAGTAAAAAAAGAGGAAAATCAAACAACAAGCTTTGAAGCTTTCCTTGATCGCAGGAACATTATATCGGCAGGGTGTTGATGATATCTATCGCCGATGTGTGATGCCTGACGAGATTCCTTTCATCTTGGAAGAGTGCCATGACTCTGCATGTGGAGGGCACTTCGTGGGACGGTTGACATTGCAAAAAGCATTAAGAGCTGGATATTGGTGGCCATCCATCTTCCAAGATTCCTTTGAGTATGTTAAGAGATGCGATACTTGTCAAAGACATGCCAGCAGAGAGAATAGGAAACGCCCACTTATGCCTATCATGGCTATCCTTCCGTTTGAGAAGTGGGGCATTGATTTTGTGGGTCCTATTACCCCGTCGTCTACTACCCAGAAGAGATACATTATAGTAGCAACTGATTATTTTACAAAATGGTTAGAAGCACGGGCGATGAGGCAGGACAATACAAAAGAGACTGCAAGTTTTCTTTTAGAGCAGATTATCTGCCGTTTCGGTCCACCGAAGGAATTAGTGTCGGACCGTGGAACCCATTTTTTGAATAAAGTGATCAAAAGCTTGACTGAAGCTTGGCAAATCAAGCATAATAAAACGACCCCTTATAATCCACAAGCAAATGGGCAAGTCAAAAGTACCAATAAGTAGCTTGTGGGTATCTTGTCTAAAATAGTCTTTGAGAAGAAACGAGACTGGGACAAGAAGTTGCATGTGGCAGTATGGGCGTACAATACAACGTTCAAGCGAGCTACTGGCCATACTCCATTTCAATTAGTTTATGGGGAAGAGTGTGTGTTACCCCTTGAAATTGAGTTGCCAACCATATAGTTTGCAATTAACTACTCTTTGGGAGATGAGGATTCTCTCTTTAAACGTTTCATGACTATAGTCCACCTGGATGAATTGAAATTGCAGGGCTTATTACACCAGGAGGTAGCTAAACGTCGGATGAAGCAGTTGCATGACCTTAGAGCGAAGAAGTATACCTTTAAAAAAGGGCAATTAGTCCTCTACTATGATGCGCGTAGGGAGCTGTTTCCAGGGAAGCTGGAACCTAAATGGGATGGCCCCTACAAGATTGTTAGGCTGGGGAAAAATAGGTCTACAGCTCTATTAGCTGATCTACAGGGAGTAGAGTTTAAAAATAAGGTTAATCTTAATAAGATTAAACCTTATTATTTCGAAGTATGCTAATACAGGAAAATGCATTGCAAGTCCATGCTGGGAAAGTAGCTCTTTTTTCTTTTTCTTTTTTTTCTTTAATTTCTTTTCATTTTCTCTTTCTTTTAATTTTTATTTTTTTTTTGTGTTCAAAATCTTTCTCCTCTTCTTATTTTCTCTCTCTCATTTTCTTCTCTCTATCTCTCTCCCCCCTCTATCCTCTCTTTTCCTTTTTTCTTCTCCTCTCTCTCTCTCTCTCTCTCTCCGTCTCTTAAATTTTATATTTCATCTCTCTATAATTCTCTTTATTTCTTTTAAATTTAATCTTTCCTCTTTCTATAATTCTCTCACTGTGTTCCAATTCTTTCTCTTCTTCTTATTTCCTCTCTTTTTCTCTCTCCCTCTCTCTCTCTCTCACTCTCTCTCACTCACTCTCTCTCTCTCATTTTCTTCTCTCTGTCTCTCTTCCCCATCTTTGCTCTCTTTTTTTTTCTTTCTTTTCTCCTCTCTCTCTCTCTCTCTCTTAAATTTTATATTTCCTCTCTCTATAATTCTCTTTCTCTCTGTTCCCCCTCTCTCTCCCTCTCTCCCTCTTCTCTTCTTTCTTTTTTGCTCTTTGTATATTTCTCTCTCTCTCTCTCTCTCCTTATTTTAATTAAAAAAAGTTTACATTTAAAAATTTAACCTGAGAGAGAGAGAGAGAGAGAGAGAGAGAGAGAGAGAGAGAGAGAGAGAGAGAGAGAGAGAGAGAGAGAACCTAGGCCCTACACACGAGAGAGAGGGGGGAGGGATTCAATTAAAAAGGGGAGGGGGAAAAGAAAGAGAGAGATTATAAGCGAGAGAGAGAGAGAGGAGGGGGTTTTAATTTAAAAAAGGGAGGTGGAGGGGGGGAGGGGAGGCTTTAATGAAAAAAGGGAGGGGTAAGAGAAAATGAGATATTACATGTGAGAAAGAGGGGAGGGGAAAGGGAGGGAGGTTTGAAAAAGGGGGTAAGTTCGGGAAGCCCTCTGGAAGTTCGGGGCTTTCCAAACCTATAGCTAAAATAATATAGTAGTAAGTTATTTTAGTTTATTTTTTCTCCTCTCCTGGTTCTCTCTCTCTCTCTCTCCTTTTTTTCTCTCCATGCTTTTCTTCTCCCTCTCTCTCTTTTTATTCTCTCCCCTCTCTTCTCTCTTTTCCTTCTCTCTCCCTCTCCTTTTTTTTCCTTTTTTCTTCTTCTTCTTTCTCTCTCTCTCTCTCTCTCTCTCTCTCTCTTCATTCTCTTTTTAAATTTTTTCTTCTCTCTCTCTCCTTTCTTCTCTTTGTGCTTTGCCTCTCTCTCTCTCTCTCTCTCTCCTCTCTTTTCCTTCTCTCTTTCTCCTCTATTTTATCTATTCTCTCTCTATAATTCTCTTCACATGCTCACATACACACACACACACACACACACACACACACACACACACACACACACACACACATTCTTCTTATTCTTCTTTCATTTTCTCCCCCCCCCACTCTCTACTAAAGTATGTAAATTTTATCTTTTTCCTGTATATAATTCTCTCTTTATGTTTATATTCTCTCTCTTCTTCTCCTTTCTCTTTCTCTCTCTCTCTCTCTCTCTTCGCCCCCTTTTCTTCTTCTTCTTAATTTTTTGCTTTTTCTTCTCTCCCTCTCTCTCTTTTAAATTTTGTATTTTTCTTTTCTCTTTCTCTCTCTTTAAATTATATCTTCTCTCTCTCTCTCTCTCTCTCTTCCCCCTTTTCTCCTCCTTCTTTCTCCCTTCCTCTCTTTCTCAAAAAATATTTAAATTTTAAAAATACTTATCTCTTTTCTCTTTTTTCCCATCTCTCTTCCTCTTCCTTCTTCTTATTCTTCTTCTCTCTCTTTCTTTCTCTCTCTCTGTCTCTCTCTCTCTTATGTTTTCTCTCTCTATAATTCTCTTTCTCTCTGTTCCCCCTCTCTCTCTCCCTCCCTCTTCTTTTTTTTTTGCTCTTTGTATATTTCTCTCTCTCTCTCTCTCTCTCTCCTTATTTTAATTAAACAAAAATTTTACATTTAAAAGTTTAATGTGAGAGAGAGAGAGAGAGAGAGAGAGAGAGAGAGAGAGAGAGAGAGAGAGAGAGAGAGAGAGAGAGAGAGAGAGCCTAGGCCCTACACATGAGAGAGAGGGGGGGAGGAATTTAATTAAAAAAGGAGGGGAAAAAGAAAAAGAGAGATTATAAGTGAGAGAGAGGGGAGGGGGTTTTAAATTAAAAAAGGGAGGTGGGGGGGGGGAGGGGAGGCTTTAATGAAAAAAGGGAGGGGGAAAAGAAAATGAGATATTACACATGAGAAAGAGGGGAGGGGAAAGGGAGGGAGGTTTGGAAAAGGGGGTAGGTTCGATAAGCCCTCTGGAGGTTCGGGGCTTTCCAAACCTATAGCTAAAATAATATAGTAGTAAGATATCCAAACATATGACTCAGTGCACTTGAATGTCTTCACAAATTGTGTTCAAAAACTTAACTTCGTTGGGACCTCCTCAAAGGTTTTGAGGACTTTTGATTTCTCTCTTTCTCTGAGGACAGCATACCTTAAGGAAGGAATCCCCAAGTAACTCCAGTCTTTTCAAAGATAACCCTTCAAGCATCTTTATGTTGTATGAGCCTCCATCACATTCTCAAATGAATCGAGGCACAGTGAGGCATTTCTTATCAGCTTTGCTCCATTCATAAACTCGATCAAGAAGATAGAAACACTCCAAATCCTCAAAAAACACTTTTCCAATAGTTTTTTCCTTGATACTTTCTTCAAATATTCTTCCTCATAGCACCTCGTAATGTTCTTTTAATAATAATCTCCAATTTTCTTCTTACTAACAATTCATGCAATGTGACCTAGTAGACAATGCTTTGAAATAGAACTTTATTCCCAACCATACGTGATTTGAGCTTTATGCAATGTTAGACCCATGCTATGCAAACAATCAATCGATGCTTCACAGGAAAAATATGGATGCATTGAAGAACTGTGCCTAGCCGACAATCTACATGGCCTCGTGTGTCATGAAAAATGCAAAACAAAGTTCCTTGATTATTTAAGATCCTTATCCTCTCCTTTCAACACTCATCAAGAAGAAATGTCAATCTCTACTCCACCCACCCAAATTCTCACCATCGCTCGGGAAATGATGGTCCTCAGGATTTTGACTAAGAAAATATCCCATCTCACAAGTGGCGGCAACCTTTACGACCCTCAAACTCACCCAACTAGCTTACCCACTCAACCAGAGATTCCTAACTTAGTGATGAATTTCCCAACTCTCTTGCATGGAAGAAACCGTGCGTGCTCATTGAATGGCGCTCTCTTAGGTGTGCATGCAACTAAGATTTACTGCATATAGCTGCAGCGGGCCTCATGTTGTGCTAGTGCTCAATGATGGTGCAAATTGTGCATAAACCCAACCTATGGCATGGAAGTATTGAAACAATCAAGAGAAAACCTCCGAGTGCAGTAATGTACCAAAAAAGTGCAACGTGTAGTTCCCATAATCTCATCATCATTGTGATGTGCAAGAGTCTTGACAAGAAAACATACCTGTTTCACAATGTTCGACAACTATCAACAAACTCTAGCTCCAAAACCTGTTCAAAAAATACCAAACTTGACCAAGGCCATCAAGTTCCCACACTCAAAATCCAAACTAAATGAGAAAAAAAAGTCCTAAAATAAATAAACATAGAAAATCCAACTATGAAAGGACAACACAAACTATCACACAACCATCTGAGCTATCAAAAATCAAACCTAACTTGAGTGTAACTAGGGGTTTTGCATTTTCGCAAAAATGCTTGACATATTTAACCCTCCCCCTAGTCTGCAAACATTCATGTACAGTTGTTTCTTTCATAAAACAATGAAACATTTATGAGCCAATAAAAAATGGAATCCAATGATCTATCCACAATCTTTTGAACAAAGTTAAATGGCACATTTGTCTCAAACAACTCCTTTACAGGTAAACAAAGGTACTTCATAAAATTCTCATCAAAATCATCAAAGTTTTTCGATCTAAAATCTCTGAGATAATTCTCATCGTTCATGAAGGAAAATACATCATCCTTCCAAATCTTCAAATCCCACAAATCCCAACCATAATCCAAAATTTTCAAATCCCACCCATCCTCCCTAGGAGAAAACATGTTACTTCTAGAGTCTCTAAATAAAGTTTTGACCCTTTCTTTGTTTTCAAACTCAAGTTCATTCACTGATTTATCTATGCAATCATGAAAAACTTCTCCAAAAGATACTATGGAAGGATCTCCCAACTCAATCTCCAAATCAAACACAACATCAAAAGGAGTCAACTCCATACTCACAATACCACAAGAACCAACACATGGGGTCACTCCAGGACACCCAACCACCTCACTTAACTCATTGACAATACAAGAATCCATCGAGTCTTCCACACACAAAGAGTGGTAAACACCTTCCATAGTATCCTTATAAGCAACTTCACGAGAACATCACAAGAAACTGAAGAAACTTTGATATCTACAATATCTTCACAATGCAATAGCTTCACGTCAATAACCTTAACCAGAGACTCCTCAACTACCAAATCCCCAACTACCTCCTCACAAATACCTTCCAACTCCATTTTCTTGGTTTTAAACCTCTCCTCCCTCAAATGTTCAATTCTTTTCAAAGCCTTACTCAAATTCTCTCTCACATCCTCATCAATGTCACTCTCAGGGTCCTCAAAACCCCAATCAAAATCATCACTAGCATTATCACAAACTCTAAGAGAGCTCAAAGAAACTGAAAGACTATCAGATGAAGTTTTCTCTTTGTCATTGTTGCCTAAATAACCTATACAATCATCCACACAACTATCAAGAAGCAAGAGATTAGGTCTACTCAAAACCACATCAGCAACACCACAAACAAAAGCCTCTCTAGGGCTACTCAAACCGTCAGCAAACAACTCACAAGACTCATCAGAGTCAAAAACACCAACACCATCAAAATCACAACATGAGTCAAAACCCATAACCTCAATACTCTCTTGATCGGCAAACTCACAACAAATCTCAGCAATTTCATTAGGCAACCAATTCGAACCCTTAACTTCATCTTGAAACCTTACAGTTTCTAATCCCTCCCCCTCATGGTCTTCCAACAAACTCAAAAGATCCTCCTCAATTCTCTCTTCTTTTGTCAAGCAATTAGATCCATCTATACTATCAAGACAAATAAACTCACTCTCAAAGTTTTCATTTCTCTCTTGAACACTTCCAAGCCTATTAAAACTTTCATCACTCATTTCCTCATCAAAAATATAAAAAATCTCTCGACTCTCATCTTCTCCCAAAGAACATAAAACTCTTCGATCTTAAAACAATCTGATATCTCCTTTTCTTCCTTACGACTCAGCTCCATCTTAGCTAACCTTCATAGTCCTCAAGCTCTAAAGTAATATCAGTCAATCCCTCCTCTTTAGATAAATCACTAATCAATGGACTAGAAGTATCCGTGGTCAATGGGCACAAACTCACACTCCTAGACTCTTCACTCCAATCAGTCAAATAAGTATTTTCCTCCTCAACCACCCTATGGAGTTTCTCCTCACAAACCTCGATTGATTCCTCACAAGTCAACTCATCTCTCCTAAACAGAGAATATAGTATACCTCTCTCAGGATAGGCATACCTAACTCTCTTCTCCTCAAAATTTTTTCTCTCAACTTGCATTTAACTCAACCTCTCCCGTGGTTCTTCAAACCCTAACTCGTTTTTTCTTTTGGTCTTCCTCTCTTGATATTTAACTATCTTCACCACTTCCTCAAAAGTCTCAGGATTATTAATGTTTATTTTCACTCTCCAATCTTTTGATTTCAACGCATTTACAAAATAATTTTTCTTCAATATAATTTGTGCTATCTCACCTCTTAACAATGTCAAACTCCATCAATTCCACAATCTTCCAAACTCCCTATCAAAGTCCTCATACACATTGATCCTCTTTTTGAATACAAGTTTCTATTTTTGCTCAAATCTCACTCTGATTTTCTATTTTTTTAAACCTAGATAGAAATACATTTGTACTGGTCTCATAGTCCAATTTCTATCTCCTAAATTTCAGGCTTCTCTCAAAATCAAGCAACCAATTTTATGCTTCTCCATGCAATTGATACTTAAGAATTTGGAGTTTATCCTTAGGGTCTATCACTCTTTGAATCAAACAACATAGCTCTATTTTTTCTAAAAATCTTTTGGGATCCTTGGTTTGACTACCATGGAACCATGAAAATCATTAGCCATCCTGCCAAATCAACAATCATAGGAAATCAAAACAAACTCACATTCAAATAAAACAACCAAGACATAGTCAATTTTGGCAATCCTCAGTGGAGGCACTAAAAAAGAGATATTACACGAGCGGTGATCAAGACAAGTCTCTCTCACAACCCAATAACGAGAAGTTAAGGAGTGCGAGTTAGGATTATTGACTTTGTCAGATGAACAACACAACACAGAAATTCTAAAATTTCACAAACACCTCACAAGCTACACATGAAACCAAACAATACTCAATGCCTCTTGTAGTTTGGAAATAAGAAAAAAACAAAATCCGGGTAGAGCATCACATAAATCTTGCACAAAGTTCAATGACAAATCCATTTGCAAAAAATTCTCATACATTGATAGACCTTGAGCTGACACTCGGCACTTTAGTTCCAAATTCTCCAACTTCCCAATTGGTATGACGAGTCCACACACTCGCATTCGACCCTCCACTCTCCTCACTCATGCTACAAGAAGTTTATGAGTAGGGCAAGGCCAAGCACCACTTCTACCTCCCTTATATAGTTTTTCACATACCTATACGTTGTGTATGCTTTCCAAAAGCGTAAGCTTTTTGAAAAGGCTAAAAAGCCTAAGTCATTTTTTCCAAAATTAAAAGCCTTAAGGCTTTTGATAAAACGTATAGTCTTAAAGGCTATTGGAGCCCCAAGAGGAACACCAAGGAAAAGGGAATTCTCTTGCAAGAAAATCTATCTTTTAACATCAACAAGCTTTTATTTCATTTTTTTGATGACCAAAACAAAGAAAACAACAAATCTTCACGCAGCATCATAGTAGATTTCTCCCACGGATTTGATAGAATCAACCATAATCTTCAACATCTTCATAGAATCCATCAATATAACAAAGAACAAAAAATAATACACCATCTTTTGAATGGAAATCAATCACATATTATCCTTCTTCAATGTCTTCATAGTTCTCTCTCTCAATCTCTCATATACAGTTACACTGTTTTGATAGAATTGACTATCTCTGGCTCTCTCTTTCTCTCTCTCTCTCTATCAATAGTATATCATATCCTCACTACAATACTCTCATAATAATTCTCAATAATTCTTCTTAGGTTGTAGATACACCTCCCAAGAGGTATGTCTGATATGAAGAGTCACCAGAGCCACTACAATGTCTTTTCATAGCTCACTACTGTCACTGTCACTTAGTCTTCTCTTCAATCTTCAGCAGCTGCTTCTTCCACTTGTTTTTATCTCTTTTGAACTTAGATTCATCATTTCCAAAGGTTAGAAAACTTTCTCAAAGTCACACATACATTCTACAGAGCACTTACAGAAGGTCTATAGAATAGTTACAGTACAGTACCAGAGCAGCTATATTACAGTTACATTACAGAGACATAGGCTCTACAGAAGGTCATCATAACCTCATAACTCATGCTCAAACCATTCCAAACTATCAAAAAATATTAAATAGCCTTCCAAAAGATCTCAATCTTCATTAATCATCAATCCATGCTTCATACAGAAGAAAATCAGAACAAAACAGAAGCTATACAGAAGAACATTACAGAGCTTCATATCTCCACTGAAAATCATCATGAACTTCTAAAACATAATCAATATCATCCAAAACACTCTCAAATACTTCCATTAACAACCATACATCACTCTAAATCCATAAAAAATCAATCATTCAGACATCAAAATCAATAAAAATCAGTCAAAAATTCAGTCTTTTTCCACTCTCAACATATCCCTACACTTAGAAAGGAAGCGTCCTCGCGACCTAAGGAAAAGAAGAATATAAGTTCATTAAAGAACTCAATTTTATCTTCCCGTCGAATCTTCAATAATCTCTCCAAACCATGACCCAACTTATCACCTGTATATCTGATAGAAAAATACTACTAAAGGAAAACTTTCGTTATTCATTAACTCATCTGATTAATCATTTAAAAACCATAACAAATTGATAAGAGGTTCTCTTCAGCTTTCCACCATAGGCTTTTCATCCACCAGCAATCGGTTGAAAAGAGCTCTCGAACAAATTATTCTCAATCAGCTCAAACTCATCACATACAATTATTACAACACACACAAAAACACTAACACAACCATCTGAATCACACCTCCAAAAAGAGATATATATCATTAAGAATCATCCAAGATACATTGCAAAGGCATCAATGAAGATGATCCCTTTTGAAGGCTTGGTGGTTTTGAAAATGATCCATGGAGAAGGATTCATCTACAAATGTCTTTGGAGGATTTTGAAAAACTGCAGGCAGCACATCCTTTCTAGCAAAACAAGGTATCTGCTAGGTAGACATAGGGCATGAAAATACAGGACATCCAACTGGTGGGAGTCAATGTTCACATTGACATTCATACAAAGTTTTGGAATGGAATTTTGATCATTATGGAAATGCCTATGCATGTATGCTAGATACCAAGCAAAATGAGCTATCAATCTTATCGAAGGATCTAGAGATTTTGAATATTGGTGAGAAAAATGAAGGTAGTTCTGGTATGCTTGACTGGCAGTTGTCCAATCTCCTGGAATTATTGGCCAGTTTATTTGGGGTCATGTAAGAGAATCAGCCGAGCTCCATCCTCTTCTGGGAATCTGCTGATCAAACCCTTCATATTCACTAACCAGCTGAGGGGGTTGAGAAATAGAAGTGGTAGGAGATGGAAGTGAAATAAGTAAAAGAGGATGAAGAGATGGATATGAAAAATCATAAAAGGAGGAAAAAGTTAAAGAAGGAGTGGCTGAAAATTTTAGGGAATCAGTAAGGAAAGGTGTTAATTGATAAATAGGAAAAGCAGAAGGTATATGGATAGATGGTGAAGGGCATGGTGGAGAAGGAGAAAATACTCTATCTTTGATAAAAGAGCAATAGGTACATATAGGAATTTGAGGAAAAGATTGAGGTTGGAAAAGAAGAGGTAAGATGGCTGTTGAATTGGTTTGATAAAGGGAAAGATATGTATCATAACGATGAGCCATTTGTTGGTAGTACAATAGGATAGGAACAGAGGGACCTAAGACAGATCTTCTCTGATAGACATAAAAAAAGGTTGAATCAAATGGATGGTTTTTTGAAAGGTGAGCTAAGAGATCCACCCTCAGTTGGTTAGTGCTCTGTACATAGGTAGAAGCTGTGTTCTGACATTGATTTAGGACCATAGAATCAATCATTGAGTGCCAAGAATTATTAAGGCAAGTAGCCACTTTTGAGGAGTAACATTGGAACACGTCATCTATCTGCAACTCCAAATAGTTGACATACAAAACAACTTGCAAAACCATGTCTCCCACATACCAGGCCATATCTACTTCATCTGGAATCAATAGATCACCTCGTAGATACATGTATGACAGCAACATGGTATCCGTCGTCATAGAATCTTCAAACACCATACGAACCACTTCTGTCAGTAACTCAGGAGACCAAGCCCCACTCCAACCATCCTCTGGAAGAGGAAGATCCATCGTTAAAAGCTTCATGTAAAAGGCCAACTTCTGCAATTGATAGTGGACAAAGAAAGAATTGTCCGGAGGAACAAATTCCTGGAAATGCTCAAATGTAGACCATAGCAGATCCATCATGGACTGCAATCTTTTCGCTTTATCTTGAAATAATGGACATAAGGTAGCTTGTCTCTGGAGAATTGCCAAGTTCTGCTTTGAGAGAGAAGGGATTAGTGGAACATTAGGGCTTGGAGAAACAGACCGTGACTATGTCAATTGGTCTTGCAACTGCTTGATTTGGAAGGCTTGTGATTCCACTGTGTCATGAGCAGTCTGTAAGGCTGAGAGTTTTGCATCGAAAAGAGTCTGAAACTCTTGCACTTCTTTGCACATCCTCTCCTTCTCCTCTGAGATTTTAGTGACCTTTGAATGAGCTTCTGTTAAAACTGAATCTTCAAAGAAGATATCTCTTCTCTTTGAGTCTCAATTATTTAGGTTTGTTGCTCCATCTGCTTAAACAGATCTGCTAGTGTGTCTTTAGCAGAGGCTAACTCTGATGTTGCCTTATGCAACTAGTCTTTAGACTGCATCAGTTCTTCATACAACTGTTTAGCACAGGCTATCACTAAAAGTTCAATCGAACTCTGGATGTCTTTACAGAGGAGTGGAATGGCATCTCCCGGCACTAGACTGTTCAGTGAAGGGACTAATATGTCCAAGGAACCCTCTCTATGTGCTCTGAACAAGTTGTTACACATGTGAGATAAGCAGGGAGGTCACTACCAGATGTAGCAGGAATTGTGATTGAAGGAAGAACTAAAGGAGATTTATCTGCCACACGCTTCAAGCGCTTTCGCTGAATGACCAATGGAGGAGGAGAATCAAGATCCTCTATATCAATAGGTTCTTACTCTTCTGAAGGTGGTGGAGGAGGTACTAGATCACATGGAGGAGATGGAAGCACACCCTTCTTTAAGCCTGAGTACGTCAAAAAATCATACAGGTAGGATCCAGAGGTAACATTTGTGACATTTCCCCTGGTTACTTTGATGAAATATTGATCCATCTTTGTGAGTAGGTAAGTGCTCCAATCAATAGCCACTCCTTTTAACACCATCCTGAAAGTTGTAAAGAGCTCTTTGGACAAGTAATGGGATGGTGTTTTGGCAGGCATAAACCTGTCTTGGAGAAACTGGCAGACCAACTTCCACACAGGATCAATGATCATGGAAAAAGAGACTCCTGAAGTGTTGATCACTTTCTTGACATTCAGAATTTCC
The DNA here is from genome assembly GCF_053477565.2 of Lygodium microphyllum. Taxonomy (NCBI): domain Eukaryota; kingdom Viridiplantae; phylum Streptophyta; class Polypodiopsida; order Schizaeales; family Lygodiaceae; genus Lygodium; species Lygodium microphyllum. Next base: position 45,682,109 of record NC_141138.1, read on the forward strand.
TTGGTTTGCTTCTGTAACAACTTGAAAATCTCATCGTTGGAGAATAGTTGTCTAACTGTAACAAAGGGCTCTCCTTTATAGGGAAGAGACAAAGCCTTCCCTAACCCTCGGGGTGTCAATGTCATGGAAGCACCATGGACTAGTCCCGACTTCTTATTGTATGAGGCAAGGAACTCATCACACATGGATGGATCATCTGGAATCAAGGAAAATGAAGCAGCCACGAAAGTCGCAAGTCTTGCTTTCGCTATAGGCTCAAAAGCCAGGAGGGAAGAGTAATCCCTACTAACCAGCGGGACATACTGGATAGGAGGAGTATGAGGCGCCATTCAGATGGAAAACACACACACCACAACACAGACAGTCACAAAGAATGCTTACAGAACAACCAAAGGGCTATCAGAAAGAAATCAATCAAAATAAGGACACACATACATACATAGACGTAACTAACCCATTTACCACCCCAGACAATACACATCCTAGAAAAAATTCGGCATGACCTCTACACATATGCGACCAAAAACTTCATGCGATGCAACAAACAAGCACCCAAATCCCCATATCAAGCAAGAAAGAAAGAACTTCACATTGCATCCGTAATCGTAACACATAGACAAATCATAATATCATAAAAATATAAATCAAGACCTGATCATAACCTTGACCATCAGTGTCAACTTAGAAGACTTTTACGCGCCCATCCCACGAAGAGTGTTTATTAAAAAGGGAGAAAAGTGCAGTGAGGGGGAATTATTTTAATGAAGGGTTCATTTTAAGAAATTATTAATAATGGGTGACATTTTATTAGGTTCTAAACCTTAATAAGAAAATGGCGGTTCCTTCTTAAAATTTTAATTACAAATTATTAAGATGAAACGATGCTTTAGCGAAACCCGAACTAGGATTCCTAGACTGGGTCTCTAAATGTAAATTCCTTAATTAAAAATTAATAGTGATGTGGGGCGCTTTGTTTTGCCAGCGCGTGCTCTTTCGTGACAGCTGGTTCATTTTTATTAACAATTAAGGTGCCTCTGAAGCGCACGTAGCGCGTGCAAAGTGAACGGCTGGTTGATTTTTAAATTAGTAAATTGTGTGTTTAGTGCAAATGCGTGTGAAAAAGGTGGGTGAATAAAATTTATTTTAGCAATCAATTGTGATTAAGGGGGTAATGAAATAAAGCTCAAAAAATAAATACTTGGCAATGGACTGAAGGTGCACGGAGTAGTCCCCCAAAAGCAATGAATCTAGTCAAACAAAAGCAAAGACCACTTTCTGAACAAAAAAGAAAGCACCTTAGTGTTGTTGTTGATTTTGATTTTATTTTTATTTTTTTATTTTGGATTTTGTTTGTTTTGTATGTTAATTTGTGTTATTATTTTTGTTCTTTTTTTTCTATTGTGTGTGTGTGTTTTTTAATAAAATAATAATTAAATCAGGATATATAACACATGAATATATTATGAAGTGTAAGAATGAATTTTCAGCCATTCAGCAAGTGTCCACAATGGATGTTAATTCATTCATGATTTTCAGCTGGTTTTTTAAGATTTAAAAGGAATTTGTATAAAGTGTAGTATTAAAATTAGGGTTTTTTGGCTTCAAAGAATATTTTTGCCTTTTATGGAAATATTTTTAAGTGAGAAATTAGTGGAAAAGAGGAAAGGGGTTTGTGGAAAAATTTGGATTTTTAAAAAATTTATTTCTCTATTTTTACTAATTTTTAATGAATTTTACTCATTTTTCATGTAATTTTGAATGAATTTTCAGATTTTTAATTTTTTGTAAATTTTTTGTTTCAATTTCCACCTTTCAAATATTCAAAATAATTGCAAAAATATTGGTAATTTTTGTTTAATTTTAAATGAATTTTTTAGAATCAACTAAATCAATTAAATGAGGTAAATCAGGGTAGTTGGTTAAGTAAGGTCAAGTCAGGTCAATTAAGTCACGTTAGGCTAGGTAAGTCAGTTAAGTTAGGGTAAGTCAAGTCTGGTTTGGTTAGGTTAGTTAGGGTTGATTAGGTTAGTCTGAGTTAGTCTAGTCTAGTGAATTTAGGTAAGTTAGGTTAGTCTAGGGTGGTTAGTCTAGTCAGGGTAGTTAGTCAAGGCCTAACTAGATGTAGTTAGACTAACTAACCAGGGTTAGGTAGGGGGTAGTCAACTAACCATGGTTCAATTAGTGGGGTGTAAACTAACTAGGGGTTAAGTGAGTAGGGTGAACTAACTGGGGTAAGGTTAGGGCTCAACTAACCCTAGGGAGGTTAGTGGGTAGGGAACTAAGCTTAGTTAGGTTAGTGAGACTAACTATAGTTAGGTGAGGGGGTACTAACTCGAGTTAGGTTAGTGACTAAGGAACTAACCTTAGTTAGGTTAGTAGCTAACCCGAGTTAATTAGTAACTAACCCTAGTTAATTAGTAACTAACCCTAGTTAATTAGTAACTAACCCTAGTTAATTAGTAACTAACCCTAGTTAATTAGTAACTAACTAGGGTGAACTAACTGTGGTTAGGCTAGGGGGTGGGAACTAACCTTAGTTAGGATAGGGCTAAGGTTAGATTAGGTGAGATTAATGTGAAATTAGTGTTAGATTAAGGGTAGATTAATAACTAATCAGGGTTAGAGTAATGGACTAACCAGGGTGGTGGTGGGTGGTGGAGGTAGTGGGTGGGGGAGGGAGGAGGAGGAGGAGGAGGAGGAGGAAGAGAGGTGGTGGGGGGAGGAGGAGGAAGGAGGGTGGGGGAGGCCGAGCCGCCGACCCTTGGAGGAGGAGGAGGAGGTGCCGCAAGCGGTTGACGGGCGGCACAGGCGGTGTGGACAACGGCGGCGGAGGAGAAGGCGCTGAGGAGGGCGCTGAGGGCGGTCGATGGCACTGAGGGCGGCGGCGGCCGATGAAGGCAATGAAGGCGGCGATAGCCGATGAAGGCGACGGCGGCCGATGGTGATGAAGGCGGCGGAGTGACAAGCAAGGGAGAGAGAGGAGGAGGTGGAGGAGGAGGGAAGAAGGGGAGGAAGAAGAGAAGGGGAAGGGGAAGAGGTGATGCAGGCATTGGAGGCGGCCGGGCCATAGGCAGTGGGAGGAGGCCGAGTCGCAGGTGGGGCGGCAGCAGACGGGCGGCTGACGGAGGGTAGCGGACGGCGCGTCAGAGGCGTTGGAGCCAGCCGGGCAAGCAGTGAGGGCGGCGGCTGAAGGGGAGAAGGGAAGAACGAGGCGTGGGGAGAAGCAACGGTTTGGCAGGTAAGCTTTTTTTTTTGGTGTTTTTTTAATTTTGTTTGTTTTTTAATTTGTAATTTTGAAAGTTTTAAATTTAGTTTTGTGGTGGTCTATTTTTTGTTTTGTGTTCTTGTTTTTTTTTTGTTTTTAAAAAAATTAGGTGTTGTTTGTTTTTGGTGTTGGAAATGGTTGAAAATATATATATATATATATATATATATATATATATATATATATATATATATATATATATATATATATATATATATATATATATAAATGGGTGTTGTTTTTGTTTGTGGCTTTTTTTTTCGTTTTCTTTGTTTTTTCTCTTTTTTGTGTGTTTATCTTTTGTTTTTTTATTAAATGGAAAATAAATAATAAAAATAAGGAAACTAGAGGGGCAACAAACACACCCCCGACCTGTGCACATGCGCGGGCAGGGCTAAAAAAATTTTGCAGTGACAGGATCAAACGGGCAGGGATGGTGATGTGCAAGCCACGAACGCCACGGGGGTGTCCCGAGGCGCGTAAAACAAAAAACAAGCGCGTTCATGCGCGAGGCGAGAAACGCGGTTAACGGGAAAAATGAAGAAAAATTAATAAAAGCCAAACCATTCGTTGGATCAAAAATCCGTAAAAAGGAAAAATGTGTCGGGAGACGATGGAAAAATGATGGAAATATGCAATACGGGTTCCAGGGAAAAATCAGGGTGTTCACATGGAAAAATCGTAAAAAACAAACCCAAAAACACATACGGGCATTAATATCGAAAAATCTGCTCATTGGAATAAAGTACGGAAAAAAGGAAAAGTGTGCAAAATAAGGCCGCCAACAACCCTATCACGATAAAACACAGTTCCGATTGAGATAGGATGCGTTCACATGGAAAAAGCCTAAAAAATGGGCCCGAAAATGGACTCGAAAATTAATACGGGAATAACCGTAAGTCCGAATAGAGGACAATAAAAAGGAAAAATGTCCGAAAAAAAGGAATTCACAGGGTTGACTCATCAAAATGCAGTTTGGGGGAAATTAGGATGGGTTCATGTGGTAAAAACACGAAAAATGCATCAAAAAACACTCGAAAAAATTAATAACTAAAAATCCAACAGTCAATAAAGGGGGGGAAGAAGAAGGAAAAAGTGGGGGAAAGGCTGGCCGGACACGGCTGTCAATTTAAAATGGAATTCCGGTGAAAATAGGGCAAGTTCACATGGAAAAATGTGAAAAATGGACACAAAAAGGACACGACAAGTAGAAAAATTAATAACGGATGAACCGTGCATCGGAATGACAAGGAGTAAGAAGGAAAAATGTCAAGGGGAATGGGTAGGATAGGCCTGACACATCCGATCAGGGTTCCGAAGCAATAACGATGCGTTCACATGGAAAACCATCCCATTTACGGGAATTACTTCAAAAATTAATAACTTGAGAACCATCTGTCGGAACAAGGGTTGGTAAAAAGGAAAAATGGGCAATTCGAATGGAAGAATAGGGTTGTAAGGTTGAATCGGGATTCCGGTGAACGTAGGGTCCGTTCGTATAGAAAAATCACAAAACAAAGAATAATGGCAAACAGTCAAGGAACAGCTCCAAGGACAGGGTAAAATAGAACAGAAGGATGGGGAAGGGATCCCATCAGGGTAAAATGAAGTCATGGCATAGATGCATGATCAGGACAGGGTATATACATGGGGGTATGCAACATAGACGCGTAGGGACGCATCCCCACACTTAAAACCTTAGCAGGAAGGGTAACCCAAACATTAAGGACATGATACATCACATCAAATCAACCACGACGTCCCCACGCTTAAGACATGACCGGTACTGAGAAATAGAAGGTATATGGTTAGAAAAACTTGGCCCATATTGCCGAGGAGGAATGTCGACTATTGAGGTTGCGTCTCGTGTCGTTGTGTCGGCTGGAGGAGGTAACAAGGTGTCTTCACGTACCCATCCTTCATCCTTCGTGACAGGGACCATGCGGCAACACCCAGGGAGGTAGCTGGTTGAAGGAATCATAGGAAATTTGTCGATGGCGAGGGATATTGTACTCAACTCACGATCACTCAAATGGATTGAAAGAGCAGTCACTCGCCCTATGACTAACATCATTCGAGAAAATAATGATGAAACCCATAGCTCACACCCGATTTAGGAATCAACAAGGGGAGGGTGTTAAGAGAGTATGCCAGGATGCACAATTGATGGTGCATTAGTGCATCCAACCTCGTCTGGCATAGGTGCAAGTAGGAAGGCCAGGGAGCCTTGTAGTACAATGTTCAGAACAGAGTGATGTGTCATGTACTGATGGTAGAGACCTAGCCCGTGTGTGCATAGGGAAACGTGAATGTACCTGACTCCAAAGGTCGTAATGTCCCTCAATCCTCACCTCTCGGTAATTGATTGAAGAAACACCAGTCACACTCAGCCCACCCTTTGTCTCACGCTCTGTTGAAAGATACAGAGGGCAGCCCTTTCCTGAAACCCATTGATGTAATCCTCACTGCCACTGGTGTAGAGGTTGTATGCCTTGTGCACAATTAATGGTGCAACGGTGCATCCCACCCTGTGCTGGCATACAGTGCAAGAAGGAAGGCTAGGGAGCCTTATGGTGCAGTGCACAGAAACAGATCGTGCATTGTGCATTGAGAGGCCCATCCCGTGCGTGCAACACTCTGTTCACACATCTCACCTCTCATTTGATTTAAAGGGAAAAACTGGTTACTCCCCCCACCCTCTGTCTCACTCTTTGATAGATGGATACAGAGGGCAGCCCATACTCACGTCCCCATCCTGTTAGGATGAAAGCTCACATCACTCAAGGGGTTGGTGATGACGATCATGTCAGCTCTGTTGTGGTCATGAGGATCTTGAAGATGAGGCATACCCAAGGAGGCAGCCAACAAGTCTCGTACTTCAATGATCTATAAGAAAGGTTGTCTGTTAAGAAGGGCAGACTGATTGATATTGTAGAGACAGCGCACCAAGGGAGGTGGCTTCGAATTACTTGCTGAAGAGGTTCTGCTGGTGAGTCAGCTATCGTGAACTGCGGGGTGTTATCATCTTTTCCACAGTCAGCTTCCTGCCCAAGGGTGTTTCCACCTTTTCTTGGAACGAGGCCTGCTATGACAGGGAATTTGTTCCTTTTCTCCCATAACAGTTTGTTTATTTGTTTGTTTTTGTTATGTTATGTTATGTTTTTTTTCTTTTTCTTTTTTTTTTCTTTTTTTTCTTAAGAAAGAGAATGGTAGAAATACCATATGTCAGGACCAACCTCGCCATCGTTGTTGGATCAGACAAGAAGAGAACAATGTCGGATTGAGATGTTTCTACGAGGGGGTAGTAGAACGAGATCGTCTCATAAGGAGAATCATAATGGCTATCAAAAGCACGACAAGAAGGACAGTGCGACGCCTAAAAGGAAAGGGGTAGGTCGACTGTGATTGTCAAGATCCCCAGGGAGGGAAGTACTTCTTCAAGCGATAGCCATTGATCAGGAAAGGATCATCGGAGCCATCAACGGTCTGTACCTGAACAAAACCGTTAGGATTGACGGCCAGTACCTTGTACGCGCCCATCCACAGTTGTTGAAGCTTGCCAAGAAACTTGCCAAATCTCGAATCATAGGCTAGAACAAGATCACCTTCTTTGAACTCATTGTGCATAATGAAACTATCATGATAGGCCTTGTGTCGCGCTTGAGTGGTTTCCATGCACTGTAGGGCCATCCGCCATATCTCATCCAAGCATTCCAAGTGCAGGAGACAGCGTTATAGTGACTCATTATCTCCCAAGCGTTCTTTAACTGGCACTTGCAAAAAGGGCAATTCCAGTTCAACAGGGAAGATACTTCTGTACCATACACTAGCTGGAAAGGGGTTTGCCCTGTAGCTGCCTTATGAGAGGTTCTGTATGCCCAGAGGGCCTCTGTAAGTCGATCATCCCAGGCACGATGATGTGCGGCAATCGTTCTTGTCAGAATCGAGGAAAGGATGCGATTGGTGACTTCAACTTGGCCATTGGCTCTAGGGTAATAGGGAGTGGACTTGCGATGGTGGATCTTATATAGTTCCGTCAGCTCCTCCATGATTATGTTAAGGAAATGAGTACCTGTGTCACTTACCAGCTCGAGGAGATTGCCAAAACGGGTGATAATATTCTCGTACATGAATAGGGCAATGCTGTTACCATCATCCGGCTTCACGGCTTTAGCTTCACACCACTTTGTGATATAATCTGTACATATTAAGATGTATCTGTTCTGCTTCCATCTGCTAGGTGGATCAATGGGACCCACAAAATCAATCCCCCACTTCTCGAACGGCTTTAGGGGAAGAATGGGTTGCAGTGGCATGGCACTTGTTTTGGTGGGTTTCCCCATTCGCTGACAAGCATCACATCTCTTGCAGTAATCGTATGCATTCTTGTGGAGGGTCAGCCACCAGAATCCTGCTAGCATAGTCTTCCTGGCTGTCGCTTCTCCTGCAAAGTGTCCACCACAGGGTTCGTCATGGCATGCTTTTAATACTATGCCAATTTCATCTCCTGCAACACATCTTCACAGCACTTCATCTTTGCCTCTCTTGTACAAGGCTCCACTAGCAAGGTATAGGGGGCTGATTCTAACAAAAGCTTCTTCGTCTCACGGCTTGAGATGCTAGGAGGATACTGTTGAGTTTCCAAGAGGTTGGCTATGTCTGCATACCAGGGAGTAACTGTTTCAACTAGAAACAAAGAAGCATCAGGAAGGTCTGGATCATCCTGTTCCTCTTCTTCTATTTGAGGAATCCGTGATAGATGATCAGCTAGGACATGGGAATGGCCAGGCTTAGTTACTACTTCAAAATCGAACTCCTAGAATAGGAGCAACCATCTCATAAGTCGTCCTTTAACATCTGCTTTGTTCATCAGGAAGGACAGGGCTTCATGATCCACATAGAACTTAAAATGTGTTGACAATAAATAGTGTCGAAACTTCTCCAGTGCAAACACCATTGCCAAGCACTCAAGCTCTGTCTATAGTTCCGTTCCCTATCAGTGACCTTTTGGCTTGCATAATATATGGGTTGATCTAATTTAGAGGGGCCCTTTTGACATAGGACAGCACCTAGCCCTTCAACTGATGCATCAGTGTGCACATGGAACTCCTTCGTCCAATTAGGAGGCTGCAAAATAGGTGCTTGGATCAGGCACTGTTTTAGGGTATTAAAGGTCTCTTCACAGTTATCAATCCAAAGGAAATCAGCTTCTTTCCTCAGGAGCTTGTATAGAGGGGCTGCCTTAGTTGGAAAATGTGCAATAAATCTTCTGTAGTAGCCCACATGGCCAAGAAATCCTCTTAATTGCTTGAGGTTTGTTGGTGCTGTTAAGGCAGCAATCTTCTCAATCTTTGCGGGTCTATTGCAATCCCTTGTGTAGAGACAATATGGCCCAAAAGAACTCCCGAGGAGACGCCAAAGACACATTTGTCGGGGTTGAGAGAGATCCCATACTCGTGGCATCTGTCAAAACATTACTCTAAGTGTCCCCACTGCTCTCGGATCAAACTATAGACATAGAAGTCATCAAGATACACCTCAATGAAATCATGCAAATGATTCCAGAAGGTAGCCATCATTACTTGCTAGAAGGTGGCAGGAGCATTACAGAGCCCGAATGGCATCACTCTGTAAGCATAGGTCCCCCATTCCGTGGTGAAGGTTGTTTTAGATTGGTCCTCTTCTACGATTTGGACTTGGTTATATCCGCTGAATCCATCCAAGAGGGAATACAGCTCATGGCCTGCCACTGTGTCCAACAGTTGTTTTGTAAAAGGGATAGGGAAATGATTCTTCTTCATCTTCGAATTGAGCTTTCGAAAGTCGACACATATTCCAAGTTTCTCGTTGTTCTTGGGTACTACCACAATGAGCGAAACACATTCACTGTTAGCCACGGGATAAATGAACTCTGCTTCAAGAAGTTTCAATAATTCAGCCTCCACCAGAGCGGAGTAATTAGGATTCATACGCCTTTGTCTTTGCCTTATAAGTTTGGCATCAGGCTCTAGGTCAATGTGATGTTGACATACTGTGGGATCAATCTGCTTTAGGTCTTTATATGACCAAGCAAACACATCTAAGTTCTCCTTTAGCAGATCTCGCAGAACCACTAGTTCTTCTTCTGGAAGATTGAGACCCACTTTCAGGTGACGTTCAGTATCTTCAGTATCCAAGAACGTTACTTGTCTTTCACCTTCCAGTTCGCGGATAAACGTCCCACGGATTGCTTCGGGATAGAGGTCCGACTCTTTCAAGGGAGTAGTATCCTCGTCTGATGTTCCACTAGAGCTAGTGTCCTCCTTCTGAACAGATGAATCATTTGTATGTTGAGGTTGCTGGAAGGGTATCAGAGCTTTGTTTGCTTCTGTATGAGTGGTGATTTCTTCTACACTTAGGGATTCATCTTCAGAGGATGCATCCAAGAATGTCACATAGCACGGACCTTCTAGAGACCATGGCTCTGAGGGCTTTGGCTTCTATTGACAGGGGGCATCATCATCATCTTTTCTTTGGACTGAACGGTCAGGGCCACATGAGCCACTAGTGAACTTAATTTTTATGCCTTTAATCCATTGCTTATACAGATTCTGCATACTTTATTCACCAACATGGATTCATTCTTCTTCACACGTAGGAATAGCCCCTTGCAGGAGAGAGGGGAAGAGAGAGAAAGACTAAAAAATGAGATTTTTAAATCCTCCATTAAAACGGGCAAACTTGTAGCCATCTTGTTCCTCTCCCTACCCTGATTGAGATCTCCCTCTCTCTCTCCAAACGGGTTTGAATCAGAGAGGCAACGAGGAAAAATGAGGAGACGTATTGACGCTTCCCTCTGTTCGACAATTTTTGCATTAGTTTCAAGGCTTTTATTAAGCCTAAGGTTTAAAACATTAAAATAACCGGTTCATCTTTTTGTATTCACACTGTCCTGCAAGTGGATTTTTCAATTTTGAAGGCCCAAATGAGCTTCGATTTGCAATCCAATTGGATAGGCGGCTTCGTGGCATCAAACTCCATCACGTTGGCCTCTCCCATGCACTTTATGGCTTCCCGATTTGGTAGATGGTTTAAAATGCCGAGCCTTGTGGGGATTAAATGGAGGGCCAAACGACCTCCGATTGACAAACCGAGACTTGTGTTGGATTCCTGATGTCAAAATGCATCTAGGAAAACTCTAGCTCGGCCATCCACCACCATTTGATTTTTCATGAAAATTGGCTCTTTAACACCTCTCGGGCACTTTTCGGATCTAAAACGAGCTTCAACGCTTCAAGAACGGTCCAAATCGGGTCCTAAAATCCAACTCTCATGCTACTACTTGCAAGTAATTTCCTAGTAGTGAATTCGAATATCCCCCAAATGGGTTGAGTTTAGCGTTAGTAGGTTGCAACTAGGTTTGACCAATGAGAGTCCAATGATCGTGTGTAAGGATATTATAGTCAGTTCCCTCATCAATGAATGCATCAAAGGCATACATGTTGTGGCCAATGATTGATATGTGCAAGTATGTAGGTGCCACTGCTTCCGCATCCTCATCTTCTATCTCATTGATGATGGCTACTCAAGTAGGTCCAGCATTGGAGGCTTGTGTAGTGGGTGCATTGGAGGGTAGTACTTGTTGAGGAGACTGCCATTAAAGAAGCCTATGCTCTCTTCCTCTAGAGTCTCGAGCTCTACATTGTTGGTTCAACTAATATTGTGGATCTTCAAAGGTCCCAATCCTCTAAACTTCATCTTTTTATCATGGCCCTTTACTGAGTATAGGAGCACTAGGTCACCCTGGTTGAAGTCGCATTGTTTGACATGCTTGTCAAACCAACTCTTGTGTCTTTCCTTTTCATATATTAGTACATGAGTTGCTAAGAGTCAAATTTTAGAGAGGCATTCTAACTCCACTAGGCATTCCATCCATGCTTCCTTTCAATTTCATCTCTCTTGTACTACCACACTCAAGCTTGGAACGAAGATCTCCACTTGCAAGATTACTTTGGTCCCATAGGTTAGCTTGAATGGTATCTACCCTACGACCATCTTGTAAATTGTCCTATAGGCCCATAGTGCCGCCATGAGCTTATTTTCCTAATCAATGTGCAAGGTGGAGACTACCTTTGTTAGGACATTCACTAGGATCTTATTCATAGATTTTGGGTAACCATTATCCTAAGGGTAATATGGTGAGGATTTTCTATGGATGATCAAGAAGGTAGATAGCAAATAGGCAATCACTTCATTAATGAAGTGTGTGCCTTGATTACTAACTAGTTTGATGGGGCAGCTGAATTGCAAGATCACCTCCTCTAAAAGGAAGTTAGCTTGGTTCTAGTATCATTCTTTCCAGTGGCTTGAGCTTCAGCCCATTTTGCAAGATAATCTATTGCCACAATTATGTGCTTCACATGTGAGTATTGCACTACGGGGTTGATCGGCCCAATGAAGTTGATTTTCCACTTCTCAAAGGGTTATCGTGCTATTATCGAGGGATCAACTCCATCTTGTCCTTATGGATGGGGACTTTGGTTCTCTAGTACTCATCGCAATGCTCCACAAACTTAGCTACTGCGTCGTTAAATAGGGCGGGCCACCACAATTGAGATTATAGCACCTTGCATGCTGTAGTGTCTCCGCTGAAGTGCCCTTCAGTAATTTCACCATGCACTTCAATAAGTACATCATGCATCTCATGCTCACACATGCATCTTCATAATAATTCATCCTAACCTAGTCTATAGAGCTAGTTAGCTATTAACTAATAGGGTTGAACCTTGAGGATTAGGCACTTTAGCCTAGCCTTCTTTATAGGTCTCTCTGGCAATCCATGCTTAGGATTAGGACTATGCCATCTACCCAATACGGTGTTAGATCAGTCCATGAATAGATCTCTTCCATTGGATATGCTAAAAAGGTATGGTCATCTATGATATCCTGGTTAGAAGCTTCTCCTATGGGTATGCAGGACATGTGGTTTGCCACAATGTAATGCTGCTTACCCTTGCATACAATCATGGAGAAGTCAAACTCTAGAAGAAAAAGTAGCCATCTAGCTATGCATCATGTAGCGCAAGGTTGCTTACTAAATAAAGCAAAGCCTAATGGTCAACAAAGAAGGCGAAGGGCATAGCTAAAAGACAATTGTGAAACTTCTTCACAATGAACACCATAGCTAGACCTTCTCTCTCCATCTCGTGGAGTAATTCATCTTTGTATGTGAGTTGTTTGCTAGCAAAGCTCAGAGGGTAATCGAGATTATATTCACCATGCTGGCATAAAATAGCTCCCTCGATGAACTTTCCCTCGATGAACTTTGATACTTCAATGTGCACGTGGAATGTTATGTTCCAATCTAGGATTCATAGGATTGGTGTAGTCGTAAGAGCTGCTTTAGTTCCTCGTAAGTGCAGTGGAATTTCTCGGTCCACTCAAATACAATCAACAATTTCTAAAGGGGTCTAGCAATCAATGCATAGTTTAGAATGAATTGTTGATAGTACCCTATGTGTCGTATAAAGCATTGAACTCCCTTATTTATAACTATACCAGCTACTATAGGTAGGTGCAACAAACCAAATATAATAAATGATAAGCTAGTGGCAATGTGAGAATCATAATGACCACTAATATGCTAAGTGTAGACGTGCAGACCCATCTAATCATCAATGGACCACCTGACTAGATGAGTTCGCACATTTACACTTAACTTGCTAGTGGTAACATGGCCACTAACTTATTACTTATTATATTTAGTTTGTTGCACCTACTTATAGCTGGCATAGTTATAGTTCCAGTTGATTAGTATAGTCGCAATTATGTATTGTGTTTGACTTAGTAGGCCACTTTCCTTTATGTTATATCTTACCTATAATTTGTGTATATTGTATTATGTGTGGAAGAAGAAGAAGAAAAAACTAGCAAGAAAACATTTTGGTCTCCATATCTCTTCTTGTGTTCTTGAGTGACCTTCCTCTTATGTGTATGGTGTGTGTTTGGTGCAACAACTCGAGCAAGTCCTCCCACCACACGATTTTTGACATGATATCAAAGCGGTGCCACTGGACAGAGGCTAGTTTTGAAGGCTAAAGTGAAGGAAAAAAAATCAAGGATTCGAGTAAGCAAGAAACATGCAAGAAGCTTTTCTATTCTTCCACTTTTTCTCTTGGTGGATAGTGTCTATGGAGTCACCAGAAGTAGGCAGAGTGAAAATATTAGATTACTATGAGATTTGGTGTGCAAGCAGAGCATTATATATTTTTTTACATAAGGCCTTTAGGACTAGATCGTTGCTTTTTAAGGTGTTTGAGGTCTTTTTGGGCCCTATTTTAGAGCCACAAGGTTGCGAGTAGTAACGGTATACTGTGATTTCAATTGTATCGATTGAAAGTGGATGTACAGGTTATAGATTTTGAGTCTCTAATTTTTGAGGCGTTTAGCAGGAAGAAAACATAAGTTTTATTTGTAAATAGATTGCAGATGACATATGTTATTGAGCAATCAGTAAAAAAGGTTGCTTAGTGTGTCATTGTGCACTTGTTGTGAAAGATTGCAAAAGACTTGCTTGTTGTTTTGTATAATTTTTGTGATAATGGTCGAGAACAATAGAAATCTCATCATTGAGAAGCCGAACAAGAATAACTACCCTTCATGAAAGTTTTGTGTGATAAACTTCCTCATTAGAAAAAGTCTTTATGAGTTTATTTCAAGTGAAGAAAAGGAGCCAGAGCTAAGTATCCCTTCCGCTATAGATAAACTAAAGGCGTGGAAAGAATGGAATACAAAATACAAAAAAGGGGATATATTGGTTATCTGTAGTAATTGAGAATACTATGCTGGCATATATCATGAATGTAGAAACTTTACATGCAGCTTGGATAATTTTTGAGAACATATTTTCAGTAAATACAAAGGTACAAAAGATTCAGTAAATACAAAGGCACAAAATATTCAACTCAAGCAAGAGTTGAGTACCTTGAAAGGGAAAATGTTTGTCAATGAGTATGCTTCGAAGGTAAAGTGATGGGACCTAAAATGGGCCGGCACTGGCTATGGCACTAGCCGGACCTCATGCATACAACATACAATCCCACCACACGGCCTCGCAGGCCAGGAGCGTCTAAGACTCACTTTGCACTAAATGGTTATGATGATTTTGCGTTTGTATCCAATATGTAGTCCAACGTTCTTCTTCCCTTCTCCTCAGAGGGAGATCCCATAGCATATAGGCATAATGCCTCGTAATACACATATAGGGAAGCACCTCTTGGCTAATTGCCACGGCTCCACTGCGATTCTCCTACACCTCGGGGATTAGCCCCAAGATGCCTTGCTAACACATATACCATTCGTACAAACTCCACTCTTTCATAATTCAGCATTCCAGGAGATTTTGATTTTCCTCATAAAACTTTTCCCAATGGAAGCACCCATCTAAACCGACAGATTAGGTTTACTTTCCTCTCAGCGTTGGTCAAAGTTTATCAATCAAGTGCAATGCATTCCAGGAGATACCACATGGCATGCTTGATGCAAGGTGTATGACAATTGTGCACAACCATTTTATGATTAAAAAAAACCATCCATGTGAGGTGTAGAAAACATCCCTTTCATGAATTTTAACTAAGCGTTACGTGCTGCGCTGCTTTAGGGATTAGTACCGGAACTTCCGTGCTACTAGTCACCTATATTTAATTATGAAACGATCCCTAAATGCTATGCAAAAAGAGAAAAATCAAAATTTGTATCTTTTCAGCAATTAGATCGTTGCACAAACTTCATCCCCCCTTGCCATTTAGGTGTTGCTGTGGTGCATATGTGTAAATGGTTGTTTTGTGTCATTTTTGTATGTAAAAAGCAATAAACACGGACTATAACACACAGGACAAGGACAAACTAAGGCTTGATCTCATGCTTTAGCTTTCCAAATATTCGTGCATATAAATCTTATTTTTAAATATTTTTTGAGCGCGAAAACCCTAATTTTCTCTATTTTTTGTTATTTTTCCTATTTATTATTCATGGAAAATATGTATTTTTTGATTTATTTGTATTGGCTTATTATTTTGACTAAAAATTAATATTTTCTCTGATTCTATCTCATTTTTACTACTTTTCCCCAACATAAAATCGAAAAAACTACTATTTTCCATTAAAAATGACATTTTGCAGGTTTTAAAGAATTAATAACGGCTCTAAATAATTACGGGTTCTGTATTTCTATAATTACAGTCCTCAAACATGATGCAAACAAGGTTCAAACAAAAATTCATCACATATGAATAACATTTGGACCATGAAACAACAAAAACAAGCAAATTTCTTCATAAAATTGGAGCATACCGCGTGTCTTGCGTGTTGCTGGTTTTTTAATAATTATTCTGGGCAGCCCACAGACCGACCAGCAACCCTTCTTCGGTGCTGAACCTCTTTCCTCAGCCTCCTCTTCATCTTGAAGCAATCCGATCACAGCCGGACAAGCATTCTTCAGAACCTCTTCTTCTTGATTTCTTGCACATGAATTGCCTCTATGCAGGAGAGAGAGGGAGGAGAGAGAAATACTCGTTTTTGATCTCTTGACTCACTGCATCATTTCTTGATCCGTTTGTGGTGATGGAGGGCGAAGGATAGAAGCATCTCAGGGCCATGAGCATTTCTCCTGCCTTAGCCGGCCAGAAAATCATGATGAAGGGGGGGGGGAGAAATGGGGCGCAAAAAACTGATGCCCCTCCCCCCCCCCCCCCATTGTTTCATTTCATGAGTTTTTTGATGCCTAAGCTCTTTGTTAAGAGCTTTTAAGCTCTTAATCAACTTATCTAGTCCATGCATTTTGCTTTCACACTTTCGACAAGTGGCTTTTTCGCTTTTGGAGGGGCAAACGACATCGGATTCGAGATCCGTCTGGACGAGTGGTTCCATGGCATCGAAATATACAAAGCTGGGTCCCGTCACGCTCTTCTCGGCTTTTAGATCCAGTAGCTGCTTCACACTGGGAGATCAAACGACCTCGGAATTGAGATTTGAGACTTGCGTTGGATTCCTGATGTCGTTTTGCATCTAGGAAAACTCCAGCTTGGCCATCCGCCATCATTTGATTTTCCATGAAAATTAGCACTAGCGCTTTAGGGACTTGCCGCTTAAAATCGTCCTGATTGCCACCGCCGCCTTCAACGAAGTCTATTTTTCCCCTGATATTCGTAATTTTTGGCTGTTTTTAAGCACTTCTCCGTATAAAAAATTATTTATCATAAAGAGTATTGCATATGCTTTAGCATGACTTTGGGTGACCTTAATAATGAAAATGCTTGAAACTCATTTGACACTTCTATATATGTACGAAATCCATTTCTAGATTTTGATGAGTTGGTCTCTCTTATGAATACCGAACAGATCAATATATAGGGTGACTCATTTGAAAGAAATTGTGAATAGATCCATGTATTTTACTCAAGTTCAAGAAGAAGACATGGCAAATCCTCTTCGAGAGGCTGTGGTATGGGACATATTGGTGATAACTAGCAAAACATGTTAAATCAACATTTTTGTGAAATGCAAATTTTAGGAGATCGTGGAAACTTTAGTGGTAAGAGGAGCTCTAGAGAAAGAGGTGGATAGTAGAAGAGGTTCTAGAAATTATGCTATTGTTTGCCATTATTGTGGTAAAATAGATCATATTGTAGCCCATTACTATGCTAAGAAGGATGATATCCATAGTGCTAAATTGCAATAAGGAAACTATGCATTGTCTTCACAATAAAATGAAGACAAAAAGGAGTGTCTATTTACTATGCAACATATGATGAATTGTGTTACAAGGAAAGGGACACATGATGATGTATGGTATATCGATTTAGGTGTATCTAATCATATGACTAGTCATGTTGAACGGTTTGGAGAGATACAAGACTTACAAAATCCAGGTTATGTGCAGACAGGTGATGATTCATGCCACTCAAATTCACACATTGGAAAGGCTCCCTTGTCCTTGTATTATGGCGAGACAAAGAGTTTGTAAGATATATTACATGTACCATCAATCATACAAAATTTAGTGTCTATTGGACACATAGTAGAGCAAGGGTTGCAGGACTGATTTAATACAAAAGGTTGTTTTGTAGAATACTTTAATGATAAGTGCACTTTGGTTGCACAAAGAAGTAGAGTTAACTGCATGTTCACTTTAGATACTAGAATTCATGCAATGAATACTGCTATATATGCTAAAGGAAAAGGAGTGGTTGCAAACATTGAAATATGGTATAAACATATTGGACATGCAAATGTGCAAAAATGAAATTAATGAAGTCCAAAGAATTGGTTATAGGATTACCTACTTTTAGAGTTGCAGAATTACATAGTGTGAAGTAGGCCAGTTTGGTAAGTAGGCAAGACAACCCTTTTGGCATGACATATATATGAGCAAAAATATACTTGATGTTGTGCATATAGATGTTTGGGAGGCTACATAGAATGTATCTCTTGATGGCAGCAAATACTTTGTCATCTTTATTGATGATTATTCAAGGAAGCTGTGGGTATATTTCATGAAGAAAAAGAGTAATGCATTTAAGCACTTCAAATCTTTCAAGGTGATGGTTGAAATAAAAATATGCTTGAAAATTAAGTGCTTGAGGTTAGATGGAGGGAAAGAGTACTTCTCTAATGAGTTTAGTGGCTTCTTGAGGTCTCATGGGATAAAGAGACAATTTACTTATAAATATAGGCCACAAAAAAATGGGATTGTAGAAAAAAAAAGACATATTATAGAAGTTACACGGGCATTGATAGGCTAAAAAGAACATGCCAAAATATTTTTGGTTTGAAGCTATTCATACTATTGTCTATATTATGAACGAAACTCCCACTGTTGCAATTCATGGGATGATCCCTCCGAAGAATGCTGAATGCTTTACAGGGAAGAAGCCCAATGTTTCATACGAGTGTCATACTTGAAAGTATTTGGTTGTATTGTATATGTTCATATGCTAGATGAGCTACAAAAGAAGCTTGATCCAAAAGATGAAAAATGTATTTTTATTAGATACTCTTTAGAGCAGAAAGGGTATCGTTGCTATAACCCTATCACAAGTGAGTTCAGAGTGAGCAGGGATGTTATTTTTTATGAGATGAGTAGTTGTATGTATCTACTAGTGATGTGTTAGATTATGATAATGATAATGATAGCTATGTGTAGAAAGAAAACCAAGAATCACAGAGTTTTAGCAGACTAGAAACATTATCTAGTACTACACCTATAGTTAGCCCTTAGGAGTAGCCCCACATCTTCAGGTGGATCTACAAGTATTGCAGGTAAAGACAAAGGAAAGAAGAAAGTGTTGAATGGTAATGATGCATCTACTAGTCATTTGGGATTTGATACAGATTCTAGTGGTTTGAGCGAGCTTAGATGATAAGCTTGATATTCCTTTGGTGAGAACATTAGGTGTATTGAGAGCACATAGTAATGTAAAGGCTCCATTGAGTAATCTAGTGGTATCCAAGTCTAGTAGGGTCATATATCTTGTTAAAAGATTTGATTTTGAAGGTTATGCAACTCACTATTATGATTATATGGTGAAGATAGCTGGGGATATTGAGCCCACTTATTTTGAGGATGTTGGTGGTCATGCTCATTGGGATGTAGCAATGGATGGGGAGATGGCTACATTAGAAGCTAATAAGACTTGGGATTTGGTACCCTTACTTGAGGGCAAGAAACCTATTGGCTATAAGTGGGTTTAAAAAATCAACCATAATAAAGATGATTCAGTTAGTAGGTACAAGGCTAGGGTGATTGCAAAAGGCTATGCTCAAATATATGGCATAGATTATGAAGAGACAATCAGTCCAGTTGTTGCTAGGATGGGAATTGCTAGATGTGTGATTGCTTTTGAAATAGCCAATGGTTGGATTTTATAGCAAATGGATGTCAAGAATGCCTTCTTACACGACAAATTGCAAGAAGAGATGTATATGGAGTAGTAGCAAGTTATGAGGATTTAGAGTATCCCACATATGTGTACAAGTTAAAGAAGACACTATATGGATTGAAGAAAGCACCTAGAGCATGGTCTAACAAGATTAGAGAGTATATTGTCAATATTGGGTTTTATATTTTTTATGCTAATTACTCACTTTATGTGAGAAAGGGAGATGCAGGTTTGTCGTCATAGTCATCTATGTGGATGACCTAATTATTATAGGTGACAATGACAATGGGATTGCTAAAGTTAATGACTTTTTAAAGAAGAAGTTTGAGATGAAGGATTTGGGTGAATTGAGATACTTTCTTGGTATTGAGGTGATTAAATATGATGATGATATATGGATATCCCAAAGGCAGTGCAGCTTGAATATGTTATCCAAGTATGGTACAATAGCATGTAACCTCTTTCAGTACCATTGGAGCAAAATGTGAAGTGGAGTTCTAACGTTGGGGATGAGATACAAGACCTACTATGTTCAGGAGGATAGTACGAAGTCTCATTTACATGACTGTCACAAGAACAGAGGAGGTATATTGTTGGCCTTGTCAGTTAGTTTATGCAAATGCCTAGAAAGTCTCATTCAGATGTAATTAGATGCATATTGAGGTATGTGAAGTCCACTTTACATTATGAACTTTTTTATGAGGCACATAAGGATATACATGTGTTTGGATACACAAATGTCGATTGGGCTAGTAGCATGTTAGACAGAAGATCTACCAGTGGATTCATGTTTTCCGTTTGTAGTGCAATAGTTACACGGAGTAGCAAAAACCAACATGTAGTTACTTTATCCAGTACAAAGATAGAGTATAGAGGTGCTGCTATGGAAGCATGTGAGGTGATATGACTGCAAAAGTTATTGGTTGATTTGGATGTGCAGAGAGATGGTCCAATTGTCATTCACTGTGACAACATGAGCAGCATATAGCTAGCTAGAAATTCAGTGTTCCATACTAAGACAAAACACATATTGAGGTGCACTACCACTTTGTGAGAGAGAACCTACTTGCATGAGAGATTAACTTGGTATATGTCAGCACACATGATTAGGTAGTTGATATATTCACAAAGGCATTAGATACAAAGAAGCTTTGAAAGTTTCGAAGCTTACTTGGAGTTGCAGAGATACAATTGAGCTAGAGGGGAAGTGTGAAATGGCAAGCTCAATACGTGGGACATTAATGATGGACCCTGCTTGAATAGATGGTTCTACATATCTATACTTAGCATGTCACTGGTCATTATGAACCTCACATGGCCACTGACTTATTGATTATTATATTTAGTTTGTTGTACCTACGGCTGGCATAGTTAATAGTATCGATTGATTAGTATAATTAGTTATGCATTGTTTGACTTAGTAGGCTACTTTCCTTTATGTTGTATCTAATCTATACCTTTGTGTACATTATATTGTGTGTGGAAGAAGAAGAAGAGACCAACAAGAAAACGTTTTTGCCTCCATCACTCTTCTTGTGTTCTTGAGTGAGCTCTCTCTTTTGTGTCTGATGTGTGTTTGGTGCAGCAACTCAAGCAAGTCTCCCCACCACACGATTTTTGATATCTAGCTAGGCGATCCATTATCAATGTCCACACCAGTTGAGATTGCCATCTTAACACTCCCCATCAAGCTCAATTGTATCTTTGCAACTCCTAGTAAACTTCAAAACTTTCAAAGCTTCTCTACACCCAATGTCTTTGTGAAAATGTTAGCTATTTGATCTTGTGTGCTGACATATACTAAGTTAATCTCTCATGCAAGTACCTTCTCTCTCAAAAATTGGTAGTGCATCTCAATGTGTTTTGTCCTAGCATGGAGCATTGGGTTCCTAGCTAGCTGTATGCTACTCATGTTGTCACACTAAATGACAACTGGACCATCTTGCTGCACATCCAAATCACCCAATAATGTTTGCAACCATACCACCTCACATGCTGTCCTAGCACCACCTCTATACTCTGTGTCTATACTCGATAAAGTGGTTGCTTTCTAATGCTCCATGTAATTGCAGTACTACTACCAAGGGAAACATGAATCTATTGGTAAGTCTTCTATCTAACATGCTACCAACCCAATCTGCATCTATATCCAAACACTTGTACATCCTTACTTGCCTCATAAAAAAGTCCATAATGTAAAGTGGACTTTACATACCTCAATATGTGTCTAACTACATCCAAACGAGGCTTGCTAGGCATCTATATAAACTGACTGATAAGGCCAATAATATAGCTCAAGTTTGGCCTTATGATAGTCACGTAAATCAGACTCCCTACCATCCTCCTAACATAGTAGGGTATTCTATCACATCCCCAACATTAGCACTCAACTTTACATTTTTCTCCAATGGTAATAAAGAAGGCTTACGTGTTGTCATACCATACTTGCATAACATATCCAAGCCATACGACCTTTGCGATAGCCATATACCATCATCACATCTGATCACCTCAATACCAAGAAAGTAACTCGGCTCACCCAAATCCTTCATCTCAAAATTCTTCTTTAAAAAGTCCTTAACTTCAGCAATCCCACTATCACTCTCACCCACCATAATAATCAAGTCATTCACATAGATGACTAGAAACATACACATGAAAACATGTCCCTAGAGTAAAGTGAAAAAAGATAAAGTTCAACCCTTGCACATCGAAAAATAATGTGAATATTCGTAAGGAGACAAGCCAGCTCATGGGTCACATAAAAGAAACTATAAAACTGCATTACCAACATGAATGTTACATATGTTTAGTGCTCTTTGGTCCTAGATTATGTGTTGGTAACTTAAACAATTTAAATTTATCTCAAGCTTTAAAAAAAAATTGGCCACATATTAACTTCTCATTATGCCCTTAAAGACAAGTAGTCAAGTAGGAGAGTCCCATGTAAACTTGATTTGGATGGATATCCAAGTAGCCAATAATCAAAATCATGATTGGCAAATACTAAGTTGTACTTTATTCACACAGTAATGAAAACGAGGCATTACCTTATTGTGAGTTTTTAATTTTTGGTTATGATAAAACAGAAACATGTATACAAGCTCATTTGACATTTTTACACTCTTTGGTATTATTAATTTCTCCTCCTAGTTGCTAGTAGATCCTCTGAGATTTTTTGTCTCCTTGGAACTCAACATATTGTGGGTCTCATTGACAATTCCTTAGCCTTAAGGTCAAATCCAAATTGGATGTTTTGTTGTTGGATGTTGCCTAGGATTGAAAACCCACTAGAACTTGCCATTGCAAGACATATGTTATCATCATAGTTTATAAAGTAGTTCTCCAGGGGCAAATTGAGATCAGCATTTTTCAAATGAAAAGTTAAGCTAGGAAAAGTATAATTCCTAGATGTTGGGGGAATATAGCAAAGATCAAAGTCAACTGCACTTGTATTTTTCTCAAGTTTCACAATCGACTGAAAAGCATCAAGAAGGATAGTATATGCTGAATCCTCTAAGAAGGTAATTGTTGTTCCAGAGTCAACAATGAGACCACCACTACCATCTGGAAGGATGTCAAAGGTTCCTTTGGATATGTTGAGAAGCTTGCCACCCACACTTATACCTTCAAGGGAGATGTAGTAAAAGGAAGTGAATACACCATCACCTTTGGTATTGGTGATGATTGGAGTTGTAGAAACATTGGGGCTTGTTGGAATTGATTCATCACCAAATAGGAGGGTGCCATTAACATTAGGATTAGAATCCCAAGGCACCAAACAATAGGAGAACTTGTGGTCAATAATATCAGTAAGTTGAGTGTTGAGGGAAACAAGCCCCTGGCCTAAACCCACAATTCCACTCGATTCAGAGAAGCTATCATTGGGACCATTGTTGCGCCCACAACCAAAGACAAGATTAGGTATAGCAGTTTGAGAACCTGCGCTATCAGTGAGGGTGAGGGTCTCAGTAGCAACAACCCCATTGGTGTAAGAAAAATCCCCATATTCATAAGAATAAGAGCATTTTCTATGTGCATCACAGGAAGTGCCTTGGCCATGCACGTTGAGGAAGGCACAATAAGTGTTGTCTAGGCAGGATATCTCAGCAAAGGAGGATGACTTGGAGGGATTGTAGATGGGTTGGGGCTGTGTGAAGCAGTCCACGCAGGGCTTGCACTGGGACCAGACGAGGTCACTCCCAGTGTCAACAATTACTGTGATGGGTTGAGGTGGGGTTCCAATGTCAAGGGTTGTTAGGAACTCAAAGTCCATGGCATAAGCGGTTTCGTTGAAGTCCGTTGGGGGAGGGGAAGCGAGGAGTGGAGTGGTAGGGTTGTCTCTACGACCTACTGCATGGAGGGGCGGGGGGATGGTGGGGTTGTATCGGCGACCGAATACATGGACACGCCGGCGGCTTCTTGCGAGAGCTTGTTTGAGCTGGGCCACGACGCTAAGCTCCTTGGGGGGACGATAGAGAGGCAGCCGGAAGTTAGCCGTGGCGGGTTTGCGATTGCCGTCAGGGTGAGAAGGGAGTGGGCCGTCTTGTGGCGTGATTGGCAGGACAGTGAGATCACGGGGTGATTGCAGCTGCGCATGGATTGATGCGAGGTTGCAGATCAGGAACGGAGCGAAGAAGAAGAAGGAGAAGGAGAAGGGGCGTGTCATTGCGAGAGAGAGAGAGAGAGATGGATGACTGCAGGCTCTGTCAGTGCCACTTATAAAGTCAGAATGAGATTCTCGAAATACCCGATCGACCTCAGCTGCCAAAACTAAGCTTTCGTTCCTTTGTTTTCTTGGCTTTTCTAAAATTTGGAAACCACATAGGCTATCGACATCGAGTTCCATTTGGTATTCACAAGGGCGGCCGGCAGTTCTGACGTCGCACGCCTCTCAGTCTCCGCCGGCCTTGCCCCCCCGCACAAAGCGTTGAAACACCTCGGCGTCTTAATATTTTGTTTAGAGCTTGTGAACTGGAGTACTTAATCTAGGGCCCTTCTCGTACTATGCGTTGTATGCCATGCCTTGATTTCACGTGTGGTATCTCTATGCCATCCCTTTTAATAGGCAAACAAACGTCAATGATGAGCCTCTGCATTGGAATAAAACCCAATCACTATCGTTTCAAGCAAACAAACCTTAGGGATGAACCTTTAGATTGGGATGAACCCCCAATCACAATCGTTCTCAAAATTGACGTGTTTACATATATCATGCATATAGCTTATGACGGCCTCAAATTAGAAGCCATCCTTGGTTTCTCTTATAAGATCGAAACGAAAACAATACTCTAACTGTCCCGAAACCTTGTAAAACCTTTTGATCTTCTAGTTGCAAACTAATGCTTTCTAGCAAATATCCCAAGCTTTTTCAACAAACAAACCATATTGAGCTTGGACATAAAATCTAGTATCTATGTTTCAAGTTACAAAACTTACACATTAAAGAAATCAAATTTACAAATGTGTTTTATGAAATCCCACTTGAAGTTCCCAAGTTTTAGATCAAACAAAGAAAACAAACCTTCCATAATACTCTATATTGAATAGGTTATAGTGTTCAAGAAAACCAAAAAGAGAACATTTTTCAAAGACTTGTATTCAAGTAGAATGAAAACCAAACAAAAGGTGTTTGGAGGCTTGTCCTTAAGGACCATAAAGACCGGAATGTTATCCATGCTTGACATAGCTTCGGGACAAAACATTGCATCAATAGAAAGTGTTAGAAAATCCTAAGCAATCAAATGCTAAACATTTGAAAACTTTATAGGCAGTGGTATGAACATAGGACTATCCAACATAGTCAATGTAAGCCTAGTTCTTTCATCATCCTCTATGGCGAATTTGATTAGAAATTCCTCATTCACATCCAACCATCCTCACTCAAACCATAAGCAATTCTTGTGAAAACTTCAAAGTTTTTGGGGAAGACTCAAACCATGCAATATGCATCACAAAATCCATAGATTTGATCACTTTTGGATTTAAAGACAATAGTGTTCCACCTCAAGCCTACACCACAAGCATATATGAGTTAAGTACCCACTATATCAAATTTTCCATATAAATATTCCAAAAATGCTATATGTGTTTGGCTGTGAATAGATTCATCCTTACCATAGCTTTTGAGAGACAAATATGTTTGCCTTAGCATGAAGAGGCAAATGATTGGATCTATCATAAATACCAATTATCAAATTTTTAACAAATTCTTTTGCAATAGATATAAAACCATATAGAGAACCACAAATTGTTCAGTTTGAAAGAAGCTAAGATAACTACAAAGCATGAATCTCAACACAATCATTTTCTTGTACATACACAAACTCATTATAGGCATTATCTTTTGCTATGAACTCTTTGAAAAGTTTGGGCCCATATCCAAAGACATCTCTGAAATACCTATTCTTAAAAAGCTCAATCACAACATCTAAATTATTCACAGCTTCGTGGCATGAAAACGGCTTTCTTAAAATTATTTATGGAGTTGCATTCATCTCAATTAAAACATATGAAAGTGACTTAAAAACTGCACTTGAAACACATTGGCTATTCTATAGGTAGAAACATCATACATTTTCAAATCTAGCAATAATGTCAATGATATAATCATGAGCTCTCTTCATTTCCTTCTTCCCTAAAAGCTAACTTACACTACATATCCTCAAAACCTCCTATTGATTTAGACTAAATGCTTTCAAGACCTTCTCAATTTCTTTATGACACTATCTTTCTTACAACCTATTCATACACTTTTGCAAAAGTGACCAAGTATCGAAACTCCTTACATTTATCAGATATTGGCCACCAAAGCTTCACAATGGGCAATACAAAGAATGCCAAATAATATGAGAAATAATTGTTTGCATTTTCACAACTACACAAATAGACTCTACATGCATGAATCTGCACCATTGGATGTAAATCCAATCATTTTTAAAAAGCTTTAAATCCATGTGTTCTAATAGAGCCATAAGTTGATAAATTCTTTAAGACCTACTTTTCTAGTTGTTGTAAGGGCATTAATTGCTTCTCCAGCGTAACATCTGACATTTTGCCATCAATTTAGCATTAGTTTGTCCCCAAATAGAATACTCCTTTGAAATTTTCACATTTAGTTCTTCATACTATTGCTTGAATAGTTTAACATACAATTTTGTTTCAACAAGTTTCTTCTCCAACATTTCCATGGCCTTTAGCCAATGTGTTTCAAGTGCATATTTGTAGTAGAATAGCCAAAAGAACAGGAAAATCATACAGAGGCAAATATGCAAAAAGTTCAACTACTTTGGAGGCCTCATGGTCATAACTCTACTTGAGATTAGTATACACAGACCTATCAACTAAGACAGGAGATGACAGTTATTGAATGAAAGCCATAACTTCTTGTAGTTTTCCCAAAGCCACTGATACATCCAAAATTTGCATCTTTAATTCTTAAACTGCTAGAAGAGAACCCAACTGCCCTGATTTTTTATCTCCTAGATTGAATATTGAAATAACACTTGTTGGTGTGGCATAGACTAGGCAGACTTGGCATTTAAATTTATCTTATCCAACTTCACACTGATCCTACAGATTTTGTAACCATAGTAGAATCAAAAGCATCTATGGTCACTTCAACATTACACTCATTCGGCATATTGTCCACAACTTTCATTGTAGTCTCCATATCATAGCCAGTGGTCTCAGAACTTCGCCCACAAGAGTTGTGGTGCGCAGATCGGACGCAGGTAGCTCACGTAGTGAATTCCCAAAGGTCCCCAAGAACAAAGCACTCTACTTTTTAGCACAAAAACCAATGTAAAAACAAGCACGACATGAGACAAGAGACAAATTGGGTTGAATCTCCCCCATGCCTTGTGTGAGCGCTTCACAAAGCATGTATTTAATATATATTTTCAATCTTTTTGCTCAAAAATAGCCCAATTACAAAAATATGACAAGCTTTTAGCTTTTGAGTTTGCTTTCTACCAAAAATAGGAAAATAAAGCTAATGGACAGTGCCCAAAGAGTCTGGCACGCCCAATCTCAATGTCCAAATAAAAATAACATATCCAGGCGCATAAGCGCATACAAAATAATAATAAATAGTCGATGTCTCTATAGACATAATCAAAATATAGGCGTGGCGCCTATCAAAATATAGTCCAAAGGTCGAAAACCCGCTAGACTCCAATGCTTTCCTCCGCCACTGCTGCTATCTCTACACATCAACTGAAGCATTCACAATCGTTAGTAAAATAACACAATTAAACCGACAAAAGTGAATACCTAGCAGTCTTCAGCTACATAAATAAATCAACTGATTAGAAATAAATCCTAACCTTAATTTATTACGAGTGCGCACTCTAAACTCATAAACGTTTATTAATTTAATATGCATTTTGCGGAATCACCCGCTATGGAATCACCCATGTACACACTAAATTAATGAAACGCCCGAAAAGGACAGGCGTCCCCATCAACTTCTCGCACAAAGAATCCTCTTTGCGTATGAGCCCCGGTCATCTAAGTTTACGGAATCCACTGTAAAACCTCACGGAATCCACTGTGGAATATGCCTCCTGGCATCATACCCCCGGGGTGGGATAGCAATTGACCTCAATTGCTATTAGCTCAATGTGGAGCTAACAGAGTGGGGAAAGCATTTAGGTCTCTAGCGTGCATCCATTGTGCTTCTTCTATAGGATGGTTCTTAAATTTCACAAGATATCTAGAGTACCTTCGGCCAGTTCTAGTGGTCATGTAATCAGTGTCTATGATGGCTTCTGGTTCAAGGATTTCAGTCTCTTCTTCTAGTAAAGGTGGGTTTTCATAGACAGGGTGGATAGGTAATTGTCCTCTAAATGGTCTCAATAAACTAATATGAAAGGTATTATGAATTTTCCAATGTGATGGCAGTTCTAACTTGAATGCATTGTCATTAATCTTATGAATGATTCTAAATGGTCCGTAGAATCTAGGGGCTAATTTGACAACTGGATGTCTATCTACACTTTGCAGTCTACGCTTTTCTATTCTAAGCCAAACATAATCATCAACTTTGAAATTCATGGCTTGTCTTTTCTTGTTGGCTTGTTTGGTATATGATTGTTGGGCTTTAGCAATCATATCCTTGACCTCATCAAAAATAGTGTTATGCATAACAGCAATATCATCGGCACTTTGTATTCTATTAGACAAAGATGCAACAGGTGTAGATAATCTATGTCCATAAATAACTTCAAAAGGTGCTTTCTTTGTAGATGTGTGCGGTGTATTATTGTAAGCAAACTGTAATAAATGCAAATGAGTATCCCATGTTTGAGGTTTAGAGATAGTGTATGCACGTAAAAGATCTAAAATAGTGCTATTTGTGGCTTCTGTTTGTCCATTTGTTTCTGGATGAAATGCAGATGAGAAATCAATCTTTGTGCCTAGATTTGCAAACAGTGTAATCCAGAAATTATTACAAAATCTAGAATCTCTATCTGAAATAATCACTTTCGGCAATCCATGGTTAGTAAAAACAGTTTTCAAAAATAATTGTGCTGCTTGTGATGGTGTTAAAGTTTTCTTACATGCAATGAAATATGCTTGCTTACTAAATCTATCTACAATTGTCCAAATCATGTCATGGTTAGATTTAGTATTTGGTAAGCCAGTAATGAAATCCATAGATATATGTTCCCAAGGTTTAGATGGAATAGATAAAGGCATTAATAACCCATACTGTTTACCATGATGTCTCTTTATTCTTTGACAAATCAGACATTCAGAGACAAAATTAGATACATCTGCATCCATATGCGGCCAATAAAAATCTTCAGTTAACATGCGTAATGTAGAAATGATACCTCTATGACCTTGATATGGGGGACAATGAATTTCATTCAAAACAAAAGATCGGAATGGAATAGTAACACACAGTCTCTTTTCAAAGAACATGAATCCATCATTATATGACAATGAATCAACAGGAATGAAATTATTTTGAACTAATTTTTGCCAATCAGAATGAAAAGTAATATCCTGGTGATATGTGTCTTTCATAGCAATCAAAGAATCAAAAGATATGATAGAAATGTTATGAATTGCAGGTCTTCTACTTAATGCATCGGTAACTACATTTTCTTTTCCAGGTTGGTATTGAATGATAGGATGGAAACTTTGAATGAATGAAGCCCATTTGATATGGCGGTCAGAAATTTGGGGTTGGCTAAGTAGATGTCTAATGCTTTGCTGATCGGTCTTTATCATGAATTCTGAACCCATTAAATAATGCTTCCATTGTTTCAATGCTTGAACAACTGCTAAGAGTTCCTTGTCATAAGTGGAGTATTTAAGCTCAGAAGGTTTCAGCTTAGAACTAGAATATGCTATTGGATGGTTGTCTTGCATTAACACGGCTCCTATTCCTGATCCGCTAGCATCAGTCACAACTAAAAAGAATGGTCGGTTAAAGTCAGGTAATTGTAGAATAGGGGCATTGGTCAATGCACGTTTAAGTAAATCAAAGGATTTCTGCTGGTTTTCAGTCCATTGATAAACAATGCCTTTCTTAAGAAGTTTGGTCAGTGGTAAAGCAAGTAATGAGAAATTACGTACAAACTTCCTATAGAAACTAGCAAGACCAAGGAATGAGCGTAATTCATGTACATTTTTAGGAATAGGCCAATGCAATATTGCGTCAATTTTCTTAGGATCAACTTTTATTCCTTCTTCTGATACAATATGACCTAGATATTCTATTTCTGTCTTAAAGAATTCACTCTTGTCAGGATTTGCAAACAATTGATTTTCTTTCAGTAATTGAAAAACTAATGATAAATGCTCATAATGCTCTTTTTCACTTTGACTGAATACTAAAATATCATCAAAGAAAACAATCACACAATACTGATATTTTAGAAAAATACGGTTCATCATTCTACTGAAAGTGGCAGGTGCATTAGTTAATCCGAATGGCATAACTAAGAATTCGTAATGGCCAAACTGCGTCCTGAATGCAGTCTTAAATATGTCGGATCTATCTAGCCTCACCTGATGATATCCAGATTTAAGGTCAATTTTACTAAATATAGAAGATCCTTGCAGTTTGTCCATAAGATCATCAACTCTAGGTATAGGATACCTATTCTTTACAGTGATCTTGTTTAATGCTCGGTAGTCAATACACATCCGATAAGTATTATTCTTTTTCTTGACTAAGAGCACAGGTGCACCGAATGGAGAACTGCTAGGTCGAATTAAACCTCTATTTAGTAATTCTTCTACTTGAGTCTGGATTTCTTTTTGCTCTATTTGATTGTGCCTATATGGGGC
The DNA here is from genome assembly GCF_053477565.2 of Lygodium microphyllum. Taxonomy (NCBI): domain Eukaryota; kingdom Viridiplantae; phylum Streptophyta; class Polypodiopsida; order Schizaeales; family Lygodiaceae; genus Lygodium; species Lygodium microphyllum. The sequence goes on from NC_141138.1 coordinate 45,712,598, forward strand.
TTTGCAAGGTGGTTGTGTGCCAGGTATTAGGTCAATCTTATGGTCTTCTGGACGTGATGGAGGTAAACCTGGTGGTAGGTCTTCTGCAAAACAATCCTTAAAATATGCAAGAAATTCCTTATGCCTAGGGTGTATATGAGTTTCTTTTGCGTGCAATTCATTCACCCAAATGAGATATGATTTAGTATTCTTGCGTAGTGCACGTTTTGCTTGAGTATGCGAAAGTAGTGGAAACATATGAGATGCATGCATACCAAATAATGTAATAGATTTTCCTTGAAAATTAATATTCATTGTGTGTGTGGAATAATCTATATTGGGATTATGTTGGTGTCTCCATGGCATTCCTAGAATAATGTCGCTAGACTGTAATGGGACAACTAAGAAATTTCTTCTTTCAATATATGGACCAATTTGAATTTCTAAATTTTGAACTTCTTGTGTGCCATTGTACCTAGTGCCTAAAAATGCAGCTTTTATGCGATAGTGCGTAGGTACTGTATGCAATTTCAATTCCTTTACCAATTTTGCTGAAATAAAATCATGCGTACTACCGTCATCATGTAATAAAGTTCTTTCTTTTCCATGCACCATACATTTCATAGTCAACAATGAATGTAAAGTAGGCATACCTGGTAAAGTGTCGGAAGTAGTAGTAGGATCATCTTCTTCTTCAGTGAAATCCGGCATATCCTCATGCTCGTCTTCGTCCATAGCTCCAAGGTAGTTGATATGTGCTGATGGCTTCTTTGAATGACAATTTGCTGCGAGATGGCCTGGCTGGTGACACTTGTAACATACGATGGGCTTGGCTTTGGTCACATTATTTGCAATGGCTGGGAGTCTGGGTATATTTGGATTTGCTTGTTGGATAGGCTTAGGATTTGGATTGACAGTGGATGGTAATGCGGGTGGTTTAGGCCAATTCTTGCGGAAAGATGGTGATGAAAAACGACCTGGATTAAACCTTCTGAAATTTGAATTGAATTGTTTAGATCCATAATTACCGTTTGCTTGGAATGGCTGTGGTCGTCGATCTCTTCCACGTAACTTATCTTCAGTGTCGCGAGCTAAGGAGATAGCATCTTCAAGGGTAGCAGGCTTGAACATATTCACCTCAGCGTAGTAATGTCCAAGAAGTCCAGACATGTACTTCCGCTTATGGGTCGTCTCTGGTACATCTTCAAGCATGCGTAGCTGTAAGAGTGCATTCCAAAAACGCTCTGTATACTGTGGAATAGGCTTACGGTCGCGGTGTTGTAGTAAATCCCATTGCTTGATTGCCTTCTCATGAAATTGCGGTGGAAGGAAATTTTGCATGAACTTCTTCTTAAAATCTTCCCATGTAGCAGGACATTCTATGCTCTTGCGGACGACAGTCCACCAAAGTGATGCTCTATCTATCAGATGATTAGTAACACACTTGATTTTATCTTTCTCAGGATAAGTTTCCTCATGGAAATAGTCATCAAACTGGCTAATGAATGATAAAACAGTCTTTCCTTCTCTTATGCCATTGAAAGTGCGAAACTTGAAACTTCGTTTACTTATCTTGGATTCCTTGCGAATGGTTTGTGCTTCAAGAGTGGCGTCGATGGTACGGCGTATCAAATCTTCAGCTTGAGGTTCTTCTTTATCAGTGGACGCTCCTTGTAGCTTTGTCAATTGCGCTTGCAAGGCTTGCCTAGCTCTTCGCTCTTCGTCCAATTGTAACATGATAAGATCCAGCTTTTGCTCCATGGTAGGCTCGGGTAGGTCGTCTTCAGCCATAGGATCATCCATAAGTGGGGTAGTCATCCTGTAAAACTCAACAAACCTTTCTCACTCAAAATCAATTAGCGGGATGAGCGTAGCTCAAATTTGGGGTTACAAGGCTATGTATTTTTGGGTATTTTCTTCTTCAATTTTCAGAAATTCTGAAATATTTCTGTCTCCGTTTGCTGAAAGTAGTTCAACGAACTTGCAGATAGGTAAAACAGCTTGCTGCGAACAACTTTCCAGTTCTGAGTTTTTGCAAACGAACAAGTCTTCTAGGAGTTTCGAGCATTAGTCAGTTCTGATTTAGTCTGACTTGCAGAGTTGCAGACTTAACAGACTTGCAGGGTTGTTGACTTGCTGAACTTAGCTGATTTGCAGGACTTGCAGTACTTGATTAGTGTCGACTTGCGAAACTTGTCTTCTAGAGTGCGTGACCCGGAGTTTGCAGACTTGTCTGCCCAGTAGAACTTGCAGAGTATAGAAGGATTTAAGCTTAATTAGTTAAGCTTTAAGCTTAATAAGCTTAAGTAAGTGGACAGAGGCCGCCGTTTTTCAATCGTGGGGGGGGGGGGGCGTTTTGATTCCGCGCAATTTTCGGGGGTTCTCCTCTTGGCAACGATTTGTTGATTAGAAGCTTGTTAAGCTTCTCAAGCTTTGTATTAAGCTTTTACACTAAGCTTTTTGAAGATAGAGATATGGCTTTCTTATTGTTTATCACGACTTGATGAAGAGAATTGATGAGTGGTCCTCCGCTGACAGAGAGTGGTCCTTCGCGATCTGACAGTAGAAATAGGGGTTCTTGATCGCCAGAAGTCTGCCTGTATCGACGGTTCGCGACGAGATTGACTGTAGAGGCCGTTTGTTCCTGGAGCTCCGCCTTCGCCCGAGATTGGTAGCGATTGGAAGCCCTTGATCTCTGCTCCGCTCTGATACCACTGGTGCGCAGATCGGACGCAGGTAGCTCACGTAGTGAATTCCCAAAGGTCCCCAAGAACAAAGCACTCTACTTTTTAGCACAAAAACCAATGTAAAAACAAGCACGACATGAAACAAGAGACAAATTGGGTTGAATCTCCCCCATGCCTTGTGTGAGCGCTTCACAAAGCATGTATTTAATATATATTTTCAATCTTTTTGCTAAAAAATAGCCCAATTACAAAAATATGACAAGCTTTTAGCTTTTGAGTTTGCTTTCTACCAAAAATAGGAAAATAAAGCTAATGGACGGTGCCCAAAGAGTCTGGCACGCCCAATCTCAATGTCCAAATAAAAATAACATATCCAGGCGCATAAGCGCATACAAAATAATAATAAATAGTCGATGTCTCTATAGACATAATCAAAATATAGGCGTGGCGCCTATCAAAATATAGTCCAAAGGTCGAAAACCCACTAGACTCCAATGCTTTCCTCCGCCACTGCTGCTATCTCTACACATCAACTGAAGCATTCACAATCGTTAGTAAAATAACACAATTAAACCGACAAAAGTGAATACCTAGCAGTCTTCAGCTACATAAATAAATCAACTGATTAGAAATAAATCCTAACCTTAATTTATTACGAGTGCGCACTCTAAACTCATAAACGTTTATTAATTTAATATGCATTTTGCGGAATCACCCGCTATGGAATCACCCATGTACACACTAAATTAATGAAACGCCCGAAAAGGACAGGCGTCCCCATCAACTTCTCGCACAAAGAATCCTCTTTGCGTATGAGCCCCGGTCATCTAAGTTTACGGAATCCACCGTAAAACCTCACGGAATCCACCGTGGAATATGCCTCCTGGCATCAAGTTGGGGTTAGCTTTACAATATTTCCTAACCAACCTTTTGACTCTCTTAGAGAATCCATCTGCAAAGGGGCATACAATTTTTTTACCATTTTACCTAGGAAAGATTGGCATAGTACTAGTGACCAATCTCTATGAGTCGTGCTTGGGTCTTGGTATTAGTTAAATCAAAAGTTACCTATGAATCTTGAAAGAATTTTGACTCCTACTATAGGGAGAATCATGGATTTATGATCATTCAAGTCTTCTCTAATTGGACCATTACATATGTCAATGATACGATCCAAACTAGACATTTCAAGCCTAGACCCATCACATAGATGCATCTCAGGGCGATGGTCCCTATTGTCAGATGTTGCATTATGGCCTTTAGTCGCATCCTCTTGGGAATCCATCAAAGCATGTCCACATGCAATTCCTGGCCCTTCATCCTACACACCAACATTATTTTTAGGGGTTTTGGGCCTCCAAACCCATCTCATATTCCTTTTCATATTTTTAGACTGCCTCATCTATCCACATTGGTCCAATGGACTCACTGTCGATTTATCACCATTACCAGATGGCCTCACAGCCTTATGGCTTCTATTTAGTACAGGTGGACCTTTGGCATGCCACATCTTCTTTGCATGAGATATCTTTACTTGCCTTTGTCCACTCTGCAACAACTGCTTAGGCGTAGGAACCATGCTTTTACTAAAAGGAATAACATCTACTCCAAAGCATGATTCATCTATAAATTGGAAATGTCTCTCAAGAGCCTTAATAGGAGCACAACTAGAACCACTCATAGAACGCTCATGTAAGCTTGTAGACCTAATGGTTCTATCAATTCCACCATCACAACTACCTCTCATGGAAGTGTTGCAAGCCTTGATGGGACTTACTGGGCTTGGAATCTTTTTATCCCTAGGGGGTATATTATCCCTACTATTGCCATTTTTTGCTTGGAGATTTTGCCTACCAAGGTTCCTCTCATAGGTTGCTTGGTATCAACAAGTGAGCTGTCTCCCTGTAGAAATGGTTGGAAGCTAGGATGCACTTGTACTGAGCGGAGAAAACTCCAAAAGTTTTCCCAACATCTCTGAATATGTCCCTCATAATCAATGGCATGCATCTTTACTTCCCTTAACGACTTAGGATTCCGCAGTCCCACTTGGATGTGCATGTTAATCTCTAAGCCACTCAAAAAGAGCTCACATAGCACATCACCTGGCAATACAGTGGCTCTTCTTGGTCAAAGCCTCAGAATATCATCAAAGGCTCTAGCGTATTCTTTAATAGAAGGATAGGGCTCTTGCCTAATCTACATCAACTGCCCTAAAACTTGGGTCATAGGCACCTTCTTTTCTGTTCATCTGAAAATCGATTACTCAACTCCTCAAAGGATTTAATAGACCCCCTTGGGAGGCTCTAGTACCATTTTCTAGCCTCTCCCTTTAGGGTACTTGAGAATACAAGCATCCGATGAATATCATTGAACCCACTTGCAAGGTCAGTTAGGCCGTATTCTTGTAAATGCACCATCGGATACTCATTAACCAACCCATGAAACACTAGGAGATCCCTATAAGGAGGAGGGCATTTAGTCCTTTCCTTCTGGATCAGCACTAGGCCATTAAAATCCTCATAAGCATGGCCTAACCCTAGTGTCTTAGGGTCTCCAACCTCTTCCATTTCAACCTTTATTGGTATAGGGAGGTTAATATTATCCTTAATGTCCCTTTCTGCCAACTCATAAAGTGGTCTAGGGAGACCTATAGCTCTTAGCAAGTCATTCCTATCCTTTCTTAGAGGATCTTCCATATCTTGCCCCTTCCTAGACAGTTCCATGATGGATTTATCTAGGAGCTTTTGCCCCTCATCAAAAGCAAACTTATCCTTAGCACTTAGGACTTGGGGATTGTGTCTTTTAAGCAATGGTTTTCCCTTTACATCTAGGGCTTCTAACATCCTTGTCATATTTAAAATTTTGGCATGATGCCCCACCACATGGGATGTTTTAGCCATAAGTGCACTCCACTGTGTGTCGAGTTTTTCCCATGGCACTACGGCTTTAGCATAATCACTTAATGATGCCATGACTACCATAGCTTCCAATATACTTATTTCATGCCCTCTAGGTTGATGGATGGTTATACACGATTTCTCTTGTGTAGAGACCACACCAAGGCAAACCTTGGCCCATGCCATCGCATTAGAGGATGGGGTAACCACTAACTGGTTACTCTTCTCATCACCTAAATTATCTTCTGTAGAGGACTCATGCTCTACATAACAAACTAAGTCTATTAGTAAGTTTTGTATAGAGAAAGCCAAGGTTTTTCATCCTTGAACAAACCCCATTTTATGGTTAGCTTAGCATAATCCTAATGGAAATTATAAACTTAGGTCCCTTTACAACCTAGATTCAGAGACCGCCACTTATAGGCGGCTCCCAGCAAACGCACCACTGATGGGACCTAAAATGGGCCGACACTGGCTAAGGAACTAGCCGCGGATCTCATTCTGTCAACAGACAACCCCACCACACCACACGGCCTCGAACCAGGAGTGTCTGCTGTCCAGGGATACACTATCCTAAACACTAATCACTGCGCATTTATAGTATGTAATCCAACGGATATTCCCTTTTTCTCGTCTCCTCAGAGATAGATTATACATATATCGGCAACAAATGCCACACATCACAAGCGCAAGGGTACCCCACTGGTTGATTGTCGCGGCCCTACTGCAGCTCTCCTATATCTTGGGGATTTGCCCCTCCATGCGCTGCTTCCACACATAGACACATTCGAAACAAAATCCCCTCTTAGTGCCAATATATTTAACGTTCCAGGAATGCACTTATCCTCACTTATCCATCCCCTTTTAACCCACTGTCTAGACCTACAGCCGAGTTGCTCACTCTCTCATTACGTGGGTCAAGTCCTCGAGAAACCAAGTGCTATGCATCCAGGAGCTTGCAATTGATACCATTTAACGATGCTTGATGAAAATGTGCACCAACACATAATTGTTGCGATGAGAGAAGACACCGAGCCTTACACTCATACTATACTTCCCTTTATTTAACTTAACATCATCTTATATGAATAATGCAGCAAATACATCAAATTTTATATCATATTTCAATGCTCAAACTTCCCTCATGCCTTGCCGTTTAGAGTTTTGCTTGCTGTGATAGGTAAAAGGGTAATTTCATGTGTATTTCGCATGAAATAAGTAGTAAAGACTCACAAAAACATATAAATGGGGATAACATGAGGAAAACCCTCATGCTTTATCCTCATTATACACCCACAGACACATCCATAATTTTCCTCGTTCATTCCCTATTTTTTCCCCTTTTAAAGAGGATTTTTTTCTATTTTTTCTTATTTTCCCTTATTTTTTATCAATAAAAATGGAAGAAAATTAGCATTATTTCAGAGCTGTGGCTCTTGAGTCTTTAAATAGCAAACATGTAGATTTTATTGGTGTTTTGTTTCATGCTTTTCTGATTTTAAGACCAAAATTTCCATTTTTAATCTAAAAACCATGCTTTTCGGGTTTTTTCCATTTATTTTCCACACTTTAAGTGTATATTTTTTGAGTTTTTTATTATGAAAGACTAAAACCAACAGCAAACATGTCCATTAATTTTCAGCCCATATGAACATTGCTAACCTCATCAAATGCGAAAAAAGAGTCATTTTCTTTGTAAAAATATCATTACGGTGTATTTTTTATTATTTCAGGTTTTGAAACTTGTTGCAGGTTTGCAAACTAGGCCCCATTTGATGCTCAGCCTACCTCCACACTGCCATCTTCAACCCACCTTCGATTTGGAAGCAATCCGATACCATGCCAAACGAGCATTCACCAATCGGCTTTCATTCTTCTCCACACACAGGAACAACCCCTTGCAGGAGAGAGAGGGAGGAGAGAGAAATAATAAAAAATGAGATTTTTAAATCCTCCATTAAAACGGGCAAGCTTATAGCTATCTTGTTCCTCTCCTTGCCCTAATTGAGAATCTCCCTCTCTCTCTCTCCAAACAGGTTCGAATCGAAGAGGCAACGAGCAAAAATGAGGAGATGCATTGACACTTCCCTTTGTTTGATAGTTTTTGCATTAGTTTCAAGGCTTTTATTAAGCCTAAGGTTTAAAACATTAAAATAACCGGTTCATCTTTTTGTGTTCACACTGTCCTGCAAGTGGATTTTTCAATTTTGAAGGCCCAAATGAACTCCGATTTGCAATTCGATTGGACAGGTGGCTTCGTGGCATCGAACTCCATTAGCCTGGCCTCTTCCACGCACTTTACGGCTTCCCAATTCGGTAGCTGCTTTATAACACCGAGCATTGCGGGGATTAAATGGAGGGTCAAACGACCTCCGATTGACGAACCGAGACTTGTGTTGTATTCCTGATGTCGAAATGCATCTAGAAAAACTCTAGCATGACCATCCACCACCGTTTGATTTTTCATGAAAATTGGCTCTTTAACACCTCTCGGGCACTTTCTGGCTCCAAAACGAGCTTCAACGCTTCAAGAACGGGTCCAAATCGGGTCCTAAAATCCAGCTCTCATGCTAACATAATATTAGTGAGTTTGGGAACCTCCCAATTCCCATTTTTTGAATACTTAAAAGGTGGCACCCAGATAACATGCCCACAAGTTTCTCAAAACCATATGATGTGACCTATCATTGGAAAGGACTTGAAAAATGGAATCTATTGAGCTATAGAGCATTTGATTTGGAGTTATATTGTACAAGTTATGACAAATCCAAAGATTTGACTACGTGTCCCAAACTTATGAAAAATTCCCATATTCCCCAGTATGGTGTTTGCTACTACTTGCAAGTAATTTCCTAGTAGTGAATTCGAATATGCCCCAATTCCCATTTTTTGAATACTTAAAAGGTGGCACCCAGATAACATACCTACAAGTTTCTCAAAACCATATGATATGACCTATCATTGGAAAGCACTTGAAAAATGGAATCTATTGAGCTATAGAGCATTCAATTTGGAGTTATAGCGTACAAGTTATGACAAATCCAAAGATTTGATGACGTGTCCCAAACTTATGAAAAATTCCCATATTCCCCAATATGGTGTTTGCTACTACTTGCAAGTAATTTCCTAGTAGTGAATTCGAATACGGTTCCTCATCCTCATCTTCTATCTCATTGATGATGGCTACTCAAGTAGGTCAAGCATTGGAGGCTTGTGTAGCGGGTGCATTGGAGGGTAGTACTTGTTGAGAAGACTGCCATTAAAGAAGCCTATGCTCTCTCCCTCTAGAGTCTCGAGCTCTACATTGCTGGTTCAACTAATATTGTGGATCTTCAAAGGTCCCAATCCTCTAAACTTCATCTTTTTATTATGGCCCTTTACTGAGTATCGGAGCACTAGGTCACCTTGCTTGAAGTCTCATTGTTTGACATGCTTGTCAAACCAACTCTTGCATATTTCCTTTTCATAGATTACTACATGAGTTGCTAGGAGTCAAATTTTAGAGAGGCATTCTAACTCCACTAGGCATTCCATCCATGCTTCCTTTCAATTCCATCTCTCTTGTACTACCACACTCAATCTTGGAACGAAGATCTCCACTTGGAGGATTGCTTTGGTCCCATAGGCTAGCTTGAATGGTATCTACCCTATGATCATCTTGTAAACTATCCTATAGGCCCATAGTGCTGCCATGAGCTTATTGTCCTAATCAATGTGCAAGCTGGAGACTACCTTTGTTAGGACATTCACTAGGATCTTATTCATAGATTTTGGGTAACCATTATCCTAAGGGTAATATGGTGAGGATTTTCTATGGATGATCAAGAAGGTGGATAGCAAATAGGCAATCAATTCATTAATGAAGTGTGTGCCTTGATTACTAACTAGTTTGATGGGGCAGCTGAATTGCGAGATCACCTCCTCTAAAATGAGCTTAGATTGGTTCTAGCATCATTCTTTCCAGTGGCTCGATCTTCAGCCCATTTGCAAGATAATCTATTGCCACAATTATGTGCTTCACATGTGAGTATTGCACTATGGGGTTGATCGGCCCAATGAAGTTGATTCCCACTTCTCAAAGGGTTATCGTGCTATTATTGAGGGATCAACTCCATCTTGTCCTTGTGGATGGGGACTTTTGTTCTCTAGCACTCATCGCAATGCTTCACAAACTTAGCTACTGCGTCATGAAATAGGGTAGGCCACCACAATTGAGATTACAGCACCTTGCATGTTATAGTGTCTCCGCTGAAGTGCCCTCCAGTAATTTCACCATGCACTTTAGTAAGTACATCATGCATCTCATGCTCACACACGCATCTTCGTAATAATCCATCCTAACCTAGTCTATAGAGCTGGTTAGCTATTAACTGATAGGGTTGAACCTTGAGGATTAGGTGCTTCAGCCTTTCCTTCTTTATAGGTCTCTCTGGCAATCCATGCTCAAGATTAGGACTATGCCATCTACCCAATACGGTGTTAGATCAGTCCCTGAATAGATCTCTTCCACTGGATATGCTAAAAAGGTATGGTCATCTACGATATGCTGGTTAGAAGCTTCTCCTATGGGTATGCAGGACATGTGATCTGCCACAATGTAATGCTGCTTACCCTTGCATACAACCATGGAGAAGTCAAACTCTAGAAGAAAAAGTATCCATCTATCTATGCATCATGTAGCGCAAGGTTGTTTACTAAATAAATCAAAGCCTAATGGTCAACAAATAAGGCAAAGGGCATAGCTAAAAGATAATTATGAAACTTCTTCACGATGAATACCATAGTTAGACCTTCTCTCTCCATCTTGTGGAGTAATTCTCTGTATGTGTGAGTTGTTTGCTAGCAAAGCTCAGAGGGTAATCGAGATTATATTCACCATGTTGGCATAAAATAGCTCCCTCGACAAACTTTGATACTTCAATGTGCACGTGAAATGTTATGTTTCAATGTGGGATTCACAGGATTGGTGCAGTCGTAAGAGCTGCTTTAGTTCCTCGTAAGTGCATTGGCATTTCTCGGTCCACTCAAATACAATCAACAATTTGTAAAGGGGTCTAGGAATCAATGCATAGTTTAGAATGAATTATTGATAGTACCCTATGTGTCACATGAAGCATTGAACTCCCTTATTTATAACTATGCCAGCTACTATAGGTAGGTGCAACAAACTAAATATAATAAGTGATTGCCTATTTGATATCTACCTTGTATTCAAGTAGAATGAAACAATCAATTCACCCAAAGGTCACACCCCCTAATACCCCCTTAAGCCCCTTTACACTTGACTTCTTTGGTCTCGACCTCAGGCACTCCCATTCCCGCGTCTAGCATCGGATTCGAGGTCTATGCTTGACCGTCTCGAAGTCCTCCACTATCGGGCATCTTTTGGGATCCAATCCGATAGTCGAAAAAATTATGAAAATTTCCCAACCATTGCTCGATGGGTCTTTAAAGCACTTTTGGGCCTTCTCTCTTAAAATCGTACAAATTGCAGCTGCGGCCTTCAATGAAGTCTATTTTTCCCTTGAAATTCAAATTTTTTGGCTATTTCTAAGCACTTCTCAGTGTTAAAAATCATCTGTTAAGCATTACGTTTTTTCTTCATCATTGTTAAAACAAAACCTCTTTTCAGTCATATAGTCTATATGCTTCTGCATTCTTCATGATGTTGGACAAGAGCATAGGGCTTTCAAAGATTGACATCTAAGGCACCTTCCCACTAGATATCTCATTGAGATACTACTACATAAGGCTGTTCCAGACGAAAAACTAGTGGCTATGGTAAACCCTAAGTTGGGAAGATTGCTAAATCCCAATCACAATCGTTCTCAAAATTGGCGTGTTTACATATAGCATGCATATAGCTTATGATGGCCTCAAATTAGAAGCCATCCTTGGTTTCTCTTATAAGGTCGAAATGAAAACAATACTCTAGTCTCAAAACCTTGTAAAACCTTTCACTCTTCTAGTTGCAAACTAATGCTTTCTATCAAATATTCCAAGCTTTTTCAACAAACAAACCATATTGAGCTTGGACATGAAATCTAGTATCTATGTTTCACGTTACAAAACTTACACATTAAAGAAATCAAATTTACAAATGTGTTTTATAAAATCCCACTTGAAGATCCCAAGTTTTAGATCAAACAAAGAAAACAAACCTTCCATATACTCTATATTGAATAGGTTATAGTGTTCAAGAAAACCAAAAAAAGAACATTTTTCAAAGACTTGTATTCAAGTAGAATGAAAACCCAAACAAAAGGTGTTTGGAGGCTTGTCCTTAAGGACCATAAAGACCGGAATGTTATCCATGCTTGACATAGCTTCGGGACAAAACATTGCATCAATAGAAAGTGTTAGAAAAGCCTAAGCAATCAAATGCTAAACATTTGAAAACTTTATAGGCAGTGGTATGAACATAGGACTATCCAACATAGTCAATGTGAGCCTAGTTCTTTCACCATCCTCTATGGCGAATTTGATTAGAAATTCCTTATTCACATCCAACCATCCTCACTCAAACCATAAGCAATTCTTGTGAAAACTTCAAAGTTTTTGGGGAAGACTCAAACCATGCAATATGCATCACAAAATCCATAGATTTGATCACTTTTGGATTTAAAGACAATAGTGTTCCACCTCAAGCCTGCACCACAAGCATATATGAGTTAAGTACCCACTATATCAAATTTTCCATATAAATATTCCAAAAAATGCTATATGTGTTTGGCTATGAATAATACATCCTTATCATAGCTTTTGAGAGACAAATATGTTTGCCTTAGTATGAGAAGAGGCAAATGATTGGATCTATCATAAATACCAATTATCAAAATTTTAACAAATTCTTTTGCAATAGATATAAAACCATTTAGAGAACCACAAATTGTTCAGTTTGAAAGAAGCCAAGACAACTACAACGCATGAATCTCAACACAATCATTTTCTTGTACATACACAAACTCATTATAGGCATTATCTTTTGCTATGAACTCTTTGAAAAGTTTGGGCCCATATCCAAAGATATCTTTGAAATACCTATTCTTAAAAAGCTCAATCACAACATCTAATTTATTCATAGCTTCGTGACATGAAAACGGCTTTCTTAAAATTATTTATGGAGTTGCATTCATCTCAATTAAAACATATGAAAGTGACTTAAAAACTGCACTTGAAACACATTGGCTATTCTATAGGTAGAAACATCATACATTCTCAAATCTGGCAATAATGTCAATGATATAATCATGACCTCTCTTCATAGCCTTCTTCCGTAAAAGCTAACTTACACTACATATCCTCAAAACCTCCTATTGATTTAGACTAAATGCTTTCAAGACCTTCTCAATTTCTTTATGACACTATCTTTCTTACAACCTATGCATACACTTTTGCAAAAGTGACCAAGTATCCAAAATCCTTACATTTATCAAATATTGGCCACCAAAACTTCACAATGGGCAATACAAAGATTGCCAAATAATATGAGAAATAATTGTTTGCATTTTCACAACTACACAAATAAACTCTACATGCATGATGCACCATTGGATGTAAATCCAATCATTTTTAAAAAGCTTTAAATCCATGTGTTCTAATAGAGCCATAAGTTGATAAATTCTTTAAGACTTACTTTTCTAGTTGTTGTAAGGGCATTAGCTGCTTCTCTAGCATAACATCTAACATTTTGCCATCAATTTAGCATTAGTTTGTGCCAAAATAGAATACTCTTTTTGAAATTTTCACATTTAGTTCTTCAAACTATTGCTTGAATAGTTTAACATACAATTTTGTTTCAACAAGTTTCTTCTCCAACATTTCCATGGCCTTTAGCCAATGTGTTTCAAGTGCATGTTTGAGGTAAAAAAGCCAAATAGAACATGAACATCATATAGAGGCAAATATGCAAAAAGTTCAACTACTTTGGAGGCCTCATGGTCATAACTCTACTTGAGATTAGTATACACAAACCTATCAACTAAGACAGGAGATGACAGTTATTGAATGAAATCCATAACTTCTTGTAGTTTTCCCAAAGCCATTGATACATCCAAAATTTGCATCTTTAATTCTTAAACTACTAGAAGTGAACCCAACTTACCTGATTTTTTATCTCCTAGATTGCATATTGAAATAACACTTGTTGGTGTGGCATAGACTAGGCAGACTTGGCATTTAAATTTATCTTATCCTGATCCTACAGATTTTTTTACCATAGTAGAATCAAAATCATCTATGGTCACCTCAATATTACCCTCCTTTGGCATATTGTCCACAACTTTCCTTGTAGTCTCCATATCATAGCCAGTGGTCTCAGAACTTCACCCGCAAGAGTTGGAGTTAGCTCTACAACATTGCCTAACCAACCTTTTGACTCCCTTAGAGAATCCATCTGCAAAGGGGCATACAAGTTTTTCTACCATTTTACCTAGGGAAGATTGGCATAGTACTAGAGACCAATCTCTATGAGCCGTGCTTGGGTCTTACTATTAGTTAAATCAAAAGTTACCTATGAATCTTGAAAGAATGCATGGCTAGAGGGAGAAGGAATAATAGGTTGCCCTTTGGGAATCCTCCTCATCCTCTGTGGTGGAATGCATAGAGGTCGCATCCACATCCTCCTCACTATCCATCTCCTACATGAGAGATAGATCACACTACCTAGATGCTGCTCATGGAGGTTGAGTCTTCCTCCTACTGCCTTGTGTGCCAAATGCCATATCCAATGCAAGATCTCTTAAGTGATTCAAATGATCCAAAGGGAAAAACACATCCTTGTGCAAGGAAGCTAATGACTGATATTTCATTTGAGAAGATAGGTGACTCAAGAAATCATGCAAAAGAACTTTAAAGGAAGTCTCCCCCGATTTGCAAAAGTTTTTCCTTGATTCATATTATACAATGAATTGGATCAATGATATAAGAAACAAAATAACATAATTTCAACTTACCAAGATGCTTGTCTATCTTGAAATTGTACATCACCACAAAATCACTGTTCTTATCACCACAAAATCACCACAAAACCCTTCCTTAGCACAAATCAAACAAGACTCGGCAAATTGATAAGCATCCTTCAAAAATGTGGGCCACCACAAATCAGCCTAAAGAATCTTGGTGTGCATTGCACTATGTCAAGTCCACATTGGATTATTTCTTATTCTATAGTGTAGGGATACCATTGGGCTTGCATGGTTAAACAGATGTAGATTGGGCTAGTAGTATTTCAAATAGGAGATCTACCAATAGTTTTATCTTTTGCTTTGATGGTGTTGTTGTTACTTGGAGTAGTAAGAAACAATTGATAGTTGTCTTGTCTAGTACAGAGGCATAGTATAGAGGTGCTCTAATTGCAACATGTGAGGAAGCTTAGCTACATAATCTACCTACTGATTTGGGGATATAGCTAGACAAGAAGATTAACATCTACTATGATAACCTTCATAGCATTCAACTGGCGAGGAACCCAATGTATCATGTGCAGACCACAAACACATAGAGGCCCATTACCATTCCATTTGGGAGTGGATTTTTTGTATAAACGCCCCGAACAACGTAGTATGCTTAAGAATTATGATATTCGCTTGTTTTCGAGATTTAATATAAAAGAGAATGAACACTTAAAGCTGAAAATGAAAATTATTCACAAAATTACAGCCATGAAAATGTAAAAGTAATGGAGACAAGATTGAGGGTTGAAGATGGGCAACCCCCTCCGAAGGAATGTATTTCTGCTCAACCCAAGTCCCTTAGGGAAGAGCTTAGTTACAATCAACCTGAGAGTGAGAAGAAGTAATTCTCACTCTCACAAGATCATGCAAAGATGTACAAACACACATGCATTATCTATTATGCAATGATAAGAACTGATTTCTTTACAGTATGAGAGAAGAAAAAGGGGAAATCAGCCTTCTCTATCGTTGAACAGTAGTACATGGATAGGGCTTGCTTCTTGTTGCTAAAATGGAAGAAAGAGCTTGAGAAGGAGGTGCTGTAATGAATTTACAGGCTTGCTGTCCTATAAAATAGCAGTGATAGAAAAGGAATATGGAGGAATTTGATAATGGAGAAGTGGGGGATGATGATGGGGATGGATGGGGCCAGTTTTTGGCTATCTGTGGGTGCTGTACATGAGTTTACAACAAAGAAAAATGATGCTGAATGAAGAAAAACGAGCTCTTATTTATAGGAGAGGGAAGAGCTAGCACAAAAGGGGAAAGTGGAGTAGCACAAGACAAGTGTCTAGCCACATGTCATGAGATGTGACAAGTGGTGGGACACTTGGAAACTTGTGTGACAAGTGTCTTGACACTTGTCTCTTCTCTATGGACTTCCTTTTTGGGTTGAATACTGTCAAGAATAGAAACAACCAAATTTAGTAAGCACAGTTAGAGTACAGAACTTACTATTTTTAGAATGACATCCCTATTTTTTAGGACTAGCATTTTTAGGCTAATTCGAGGCTCCTAAAATTTAGGAACCTCCTAAAATTTAGGGAACCCCCCAATATGGATGTCATATGAAAGCTTTTTCCGTGTACATCACAAAAACGGTATCCGAATCTTCATGTGACTTTCCTATACAAAGAAATGTGCATTTCAAGCTTTCAGCCCACACATGCACATTATACAAGCATTTCATGATCATGCCATCTTGTTGATTGTAACTGTCTATTCTAATGGATCTAGCCCACACTTCAAGGCATCAATCTTTTCTGTGTGCGAGTCTAACCCTAATATGCATGAGTTGTGGTCATAGGCGCCCAATCGGGCCATATAGGTGGAAGTGTGAACTATCTTTTCTCTAACCCACCGCGTGGGTCCACCATAACCTGTGACCACTCATTAGTGGCCAACTCTAATGCACTTTTCTTTATATCTAATTAGTGCAAAGGAAATAAATTTAATAAATCATTATATAGACAAATTAATGAAAAAGGATACAAATTCTGTTTCTATAGAGTTGTGACAGCCCTTTGGCTTTTATTCAGTTGTCCTCAGCTGAAAAGCTTCTTGATATGGCTGAAGAATATTTGGGTAATCGTTCATGAATTTTTCATCTACCCATTGTACATCTGTTGTGGGTAGATTCTTGAATTTTAGTAAGAATTTTCGTGTCACAAGGCCACTTCTCGTGGTTCGATCCTTGAGAAACAAAATCTTTTCAGGTTCCAAGAATTGCTCTGTTTCTTCAACTCTTTTTACATCACATTGATTGAGACCTAATATGAAAATTTTCTTTTGAGATTATGGTTTATGTTTTAGATATCTTAAGTACATATAACCTTAAAGTATCATGAAGTTCAATGATGGTTCGATTAAAAATATGGAACAATTGTAATGAAGGAGACCTAGGAGAGAGAAGGAGAGAAGGGAGAGACTACACAGAGGAGAGAGAAAGAGGAAGAAGATGAGAGCGAAAGAGAGAGAAAGACTAGCAGAAGGGAGAGAAAGACATGAAAAGAGAAAGAAAGAGAAGGGAATCCATGAGTGTTGGAAGAAAGGGTAACATGAGACTTGATTATTGATAAATGATGCCCTAATTGGGTCTTCAACACCTTAAATACCCGTCAGTATAACTGGGTATTCTCGTGCTAACTCGTGTCCTACATGTATATCACCATTCTTTTACATTCCGTCTTGACCCCAAAGGTTTTTTCCCTCAAAAACAAAAAATAGGAGTTATTGATGTGACTCACAAGGGAAGGGGGGTCATAGAGTACTAATCTATTCAACATTACAAATGAGAATATAGGTATGGAAAAGTACAATCTCATGTGGAATTGGGGCATAAAAATGTGTGTATGATGCATATAACATGTGTAAGTTGATAGTGTATGAGTTTGGCCACCAATTCTTTACAATTAGGGGCTGACAAACAGTGGACATCATGTTGTCCAGAATAGCTTTGCTAGAGAAAACTGATCATAACTTCCTATGGGCAGCTGCGATTGAGGCATGTGACATGTCAAAACAGAGCTCATGAAGCATACTTTTAGCCTATATAAGTGACACCTGATTTTCATTAATGCAAGGCAAAAATTGTTCTAAAATAGTGTGTTGTCTGCAAGTTTTATGCAATGCAGACTAAGGCAAAGTTAGCTAATCCTCAGTCAAAATTGCACCCTTGAAGTAGGGAGAGGGCTGCATTGGTGAAATGCTCGAGGCATGGCTTTTGCGAAACCATTCCTTTCCCCGGGATCAAATGGATAACCTACATGATAAGCATTGTCCTTACATAAGGTGTTGGTATCTATGGGTGACTTTGCCTCTTGCTCTCAAGGCCTTTTTGGAAAATTTTTGCAAACGTTTCTTCTTGTGCCTAAAAGTGGAGTGTCTTTACAATATGGTGAGCAAAGCCAGAGTATCCTGTTACCATAAAGCTCATTATTGATTTTGGTTTGATAAATGCAGCAGGGTTATTTTGGGAAAAGTAGGCATGTATTAGTCAACTGAAAGGGGGGGGGGGTTCTGTCGGAGTTTTGATGCTCGGGAAGGAAGTGCCATGCTACTCTAGGATAGTGTACCATTGGCTAGGGATGTTGGGCTTTGGAGGAGTCCAAGTTGGAAGAAAGTGTAAAAGGAGACTTGATTATTGATAAGTGCTGCCCTAATTGGGTCTCTTAACACCTTACATACCCCATCAGTATAATTATGTATTCCTATGCTAACCCATGTCCTACCAATCTATCCCCACTCTTTTACATTCAGAATCAACTATCACCACTTCTTTCTTGGGTCTGTCCATGCAATCTGTTTCTTGTGACTCAATTTGCTTGACAATATCCATACCCTCAAGTACTTGCCCAAATACACATGCCGCTTATTTAGCCAAGATGTCTTGATAGTGCAAATGAAAATGTGGCTGCCATTTGTATTAGGGCCAGCATTTTCCATACTCAATATTCCTAGGCTACCCCTTCAAAAGCCAATTTTGTTGTTATACCCTACGTGTTCCTCCTAAATCTGTTTGAGCTCTATGCACCAAATTTCCTCAGTAGACAAGTTAAATTAACTAGGTAGCTGATTTTTCCTTTGACTTTTCATTGACTCTGCCCTTCGTGTGAGTAAAACTGCCCTCGTAGGAGCCTTAGAGCTAAGAGTGAGTGCAATTAGGAACCCTTGCAGCAACATTTTCCACCCCACTTGTACGCCTTCATCTATCATAGCAGGAACACTTGTTGAGAACATGAACTCCAGGAGAAAGAAACAGTTATTTGACACAACTGAAGAAGTGGCCCAAGCCAATGATGTTGTTGCTTGCAAGATTCCTTAACTCCTATTATGGGTAATGTAGAAACAAATAATATTTCTCCCTTCTTTCATTGGACTAAGAATCCATGGGAGCTCCTCAAGAATGAAGAAGAAAACTCTCCTTTGAAAAGTAATTGTAATCAAAACTCTCTCCAAGTCCTATGAGTCTTCTTCACCCAAGAACCCCTAAAACTTTACCTCAAAATTGAAAACGAGCTGCTAGATTTGACTTGAGAACCTCCAACTTGGCCATGGATCCTGTGAGAACTCCAATAAAGGCTGCTAGCACCCTATGGTATTCCATTAAAGCTTATTACAACTCCTGTCCCTGTTGTACCTATGTGATTATGGTTTTTTTTTTGTAAAATCTAATTGGATATGAGAGAAGAGAAGGAAGAAGGGACTAAAGACCGAGGCTTTGATACCAACTGTAATGAAGGAGACCTAGGAGAGAGAGAAGGAGAGAATGGAGAGACTCTAGAGAGGAGAGAGAAAGGGGAAGAATATGAGAGAGGAAGAGAGAAATACTAGGAGTAGAGAGAGAAAGATAGGAAAAAAGAGAGAAAGATAAGGGATGCCATGAATGCTGGAAGAAAGCGTAAAAGGAGACTTGATTATTGATAACTAATGCCCTAATTGGGTCTCTCAGCACCTTAGATACCCCATCAGTATAACTGGGTGTTCCCGTGCTAACCCATGTCCTACCCATTTATCCCCACTCTTTTACACCAATTATAATCAAGTCCAATCCCATTAAGAGAAATACAAACAAAAAACTTGACCATTTGGCTTAGGAGATACTCACTTTCCTAATGACAAGAGATAGTCATTTGCAACTTTCTTCATTGTAACAAAAGTGACTAATAGGCACATGGGTCCGACACAGGCTCTAAGGCACTAGCCACCGGCCTCTACCACTCACCTAAAACCACCCCACATGGCTTTGTAGCCAAGAGCATCTAAAACTTTGTGATTGTATGTTTTTGTAGTCCAACTAATACTTCTTTTCCCACTTCTCAGAGGGAGTCCCTAAACATGCTGGTCTTATACAGCACATAGCACACACACAGAGATCACCCTTCGATTAATTAACACAACTCCACTATGGCTCTCCTACACCTCAGGGATTGGCCCCAAGATGCACCGTGAACATAAAACACACTCGACACAAAGTCCACTCTTTTGATAAGCGATTGAGGAGATGATAGATAATACCTCACCAAATAACTCCCAAGAAATCAAATATCTAGTCCTTCAGCTTGGGATACCTCAGACTCTGAGCATTGGCCATCACTCATACAAATAGGTGCTATGTATCTAGGATATGATATCATGTGGTGCATCAATGCAAGTGTGAATATGACCATTGTGCTCAAACAAATATTCATTGAAAATTGGCAACATGAAAGTGTAAAGATAATTCTTTTCATGATTTCCTTTTTCTATCATAATGTTTAGTTGCTTAGGTCTAGCACTAAGCTTCCTCGTGCTACTAGTCCCCTTAAGTGTAGACAACCACAAAATCTATATGATATACACCATGAAATATTAGAATTTAATGTACTTCAACCGCTCAACAACCCCCTACTCCCTACCATTTAATATTTTGTATGTGTTGATAGGTGTAAGGCATGGTTTTTAATACATTTTTCCTTATTGAAAGTGATATAAACTCACTCTAACAAAGAGATAGGGCTGATCAGCTAAGGCTAAACCTCATGCTTCAGCTCTATTATACATCCACAAACATAAAGCTTATTTTTTTTATTTTTATGATGCAAAAAATCTAATTTTTTTAAATTTTCTTTATTTTCTATTTATTTATAGAAAATCACAGATAATTACTAATTTTTTGGTGTAGATTGAATAGTCTTATAGAAAATGATTTTCTTAGCATGTTTTTTTCCATAGGAACGTCAATGCACACCAAAATCCAAAAAATTGCATATTCTCCCTTAAACTGCCTAGTCTCAAGTTTTGCGTGTTTTGCATAGATAATCATATGATTGATTTTTTCATAATTTCTTCAAGATGACTAATGAAATAGAGGATTGGCAATCAAATGCAAGCATTTCTAACCATTTCAAACAACAATTGATCATAAAACGATAAAATCTATATTTTTCTCATAAATTGCTCATTATGATGTGTGTGTTTTTACGTTGGAGGCCTGCTGACACTGATGCCAGGAGGCATATTCCACGGTGGATTCCGTAAAACTAGAGTCACATTCCACAATGGATTTTGTGAGGTTTTTCGCTGGATTTCGTAAAACTATATGTATTTGCCGGGGCTTGTACACAAGGTGAATTCCTTGTGCGAGAAGTTGATGGGGATGCCTGTCCTTTTCGTGCGTCAGATTAATTTAGTGTGCACATGGGTGATTCCACAATGGGTGATTCTGCAAAATACATATCAAATTAATAGACATTTATGAGTTTAGAGTTCACTCGAATTAAATTAAGGTTAGGATAGAGTTCCAACCTATTCAATTATTTTGTAGCTGAAGACTGCTAGGTATTCACTTTTGTGGATTTTATCTTATTATTTTCTAACAATTGTGAATGCTTCAGTTGATATCTAGAGTAGGTAGCGGTGGCTTTGGATAGCAGTGGTTGGGCATTAGCGTAAGTCCAAATTTCATAATTATGATTAGTTATCTTAAGTATAATATATAATATTGTGTATTTATATGATATTGTATTATTAAAATTATTACTCTATTTGTAAGTTATAAGTTTAAACTTCTTTAGTAATAATTAGATCATTGTCCTTAGTACTATTACTTTATTTATTTTAAATATAGATTATTTTAGAATATGAGATTTAAGATATACTTTTATTGAAATAAGCTTTCTTTATGGAATACATTACTATTTTCTTAATGTGGTTAAGTTTAGAAGACTTTTCTAGCTTTCTTTATAAAAGCAACAGGATTGCGCACAAAACATGAGAATATGGTGAAAAATGAGTTTTTTCATTTGTCCCTCATGTGGAATAGGAATTCAGAGCTTCAAGAGTCATTTTGGGGGTTTTGGCAATGATGATGTCAAAAGGTCAAGATTCAGAGCACAGAGTTTTCTGCAGAGCAACTACAACATGTTACAAGATACCTCTTGACCCTTAAAACCCTATATTTCAATTGATATTTGTACTTTCTTTGTAATTATGTATAATATATGAATGCAAATATCCATGGAAAACTATAATATATATAATTAAGAATAGCAAACCATGGCTTTTGCCATGGGGGAGGTTGGGTCTAATCGTGTGTTTTTCTCTTGTCTTTCTCAATCTATTGAGTTATTCAAATCCTCTTATGTATTATAATGTTACTTGTATTTAATAGTTGAGATGTTTGATTTGTTAGATTTTTCTACTAAGTTCTATTATGTTTCTCATAAAGTTGTTTATGATTGAGATTTGATTTGCTAGATTTTCCATGTGATTCTGCTTCATAACAGACGCTCTTTCACAGTCGCTAATGATTTGTCCAACTCTGATTCAAGTCTCTTTCCACTCCTGCATCATCGTTTGATAAAAAACGTCCATTTCAGCCCACCCTCCTCTCTTTATATTGATCCATGAGAACAAACCACAAGAGGAGAGAGGAAAGAGAAAGGGTGAAATTAAATCTTCATGTAGAATGCATCAAATTTTGTGATTTTGGGAGTGACGACGAGAGGAAAAATGGTGGAGCTTACAGCCAAGGGCATTCCTTGAATGATTGCTAATAAAAAAAATCATTTTTTAAATCATGGAAGGAGGCACTGAAAAAAACGATGCCCCCTCTCCGCCCCTCCCTCCCTCCTTTTGAGAAGACATGCCTTTTTATTCATAAAGCTTGTTTTAAGATTTAAACTTTGTTTTACCAAAAACCGGTTCACTTTTTTGTGTTCACACTTCGACCGAAGTGGTTTTTTGGCTTTTGAGGGACTAAATAGGCTCGAAACCAAGATCTGCCTAGATGACAGTATTTTTTATATTGAAATCTATAAAGTTGGTCACTATCACATACTTTTTGGCTTCCAAATCATATAGTTGCTTCATAACACGAAAGCTTGTGAGGATTAAATTGGGAATGAAACAGACTCCAATCGACGAACTGAGACTTGCGTTGGGTTTGTAGGATCAAATTCCGTCTCATCGATGCACAATCATTTCATTTTTCATGAAAAATTGGTCTTTGATGGCCTCACGGGGTCTTTTCTGCTTCAAAAATGACCTTTAAAATCCGCTCTCAGTTGCGATTGCGGTAGGTGACTTAGCACGTTGAATCCCATGAATTGATCTACACAAATAATAACCATGAAAAGCATCAAGTTGCCACAAAAAATATACTCAACAAAGCACAAGAATAGCTCTCACCCTACCCCCTGATAGAATCAAGGCATAAAGATCCACAAGGGATAGGCCTAGCATAATCTAATAGAAATCCAGAGCGAGTCGCTAACTAATTGCTCCAATACACACTGTGAAAATAACCATCAAAGAGGTCATCCTAGTGGTGGCCTGAACTACCTACCTAGCTTAGGACAACTGGACCAAGAACTCAAGGACTTCTATAGCCGAGTCATCCAATATTTCCTTTTTAACATATTGGTCTTTAAAAATTTCCATACTTGGGCATGTAAAAAAGAGGGAGTTGAGTGTAGCTGCTGCGAGCTATTCCTAGGTAAATTGGAACCCAAGTGGGATGGATCATACAAGATTGTACGTTTAGAAAATAATGGCTCTACAATCCTTTTAGCAGATTTGCAGAGGGTACAGTTTAAAACTAGAGTTAATTTTAACGAGCTGAAGCATTACTACGTGTAAGGGCTGACATGGGGCTTGGTGCCTATGTAGGTCCTTCAGGATTCAACTTTGAATTGCAGTAGGTACCAAGGCGATCAAATGGGATGAATCATTCCCTACCTTGAGCATCCGTATCTAGAGCAATGTTACCACCAAGCATTAGTATGGCATAGCCTATCACTGAAAATTGGGTTTATACTTTGTATTTTGACAGAGCTTCTAGAGGGCCCGCTAAATATGAGACCGTTGGTCCCCAACATAGGGTTGTCATGAAGATGGGAGGTTATTTAGGACCCTCTTTTACTAATAATATGGTAGAATACAAGGCCTTGATCATGGGGCTGAATGCAGCCTGATGTGGTGGTATCCGCTGATCACTGGTTAGAGGTGACTTGCAGTTAGTAATCAATTAGCTGAATGGGACCTACAGTGTACGGGATCCCATCTTATGGATGTACCATCGTGTAACCTTAGATACTTTGCATGTCTTTGTTATAGTGACTTGTCAGTTAGTTCCTCGACAATGGAATCGCTTTGTGGATTCCCTAACTAATTATGCTTTCATTGAAGATGTCTTTTTCTATTGTGGTATAGGGGAGCCTTTACAATTACGTCCTAGCGTTAGCCGTGGATTACTTTGGGATCTTCTTGCTGTCACGTCATATTTTAGCCATCAATGGTTAGTTTGGGTTATGAGTCAGGTAGCAAGTGAGCACCTTCCTACTCTGTCATGGATACATAGGATTGTGTATTGTCATATTCATCAGACACCCCTTACTATCTACGTAGG
Source organism: Lygodium microphyllum (assembly GCF_053477565.2). Taxonomy (NCBI): domain Eukaryota; kingdom Viridiplantae; phylum Streptophyta; class Polypodiopsida; order Schizaeales; family Lygodiaceae; genus Lygodium; species Lygodium microphyllum. The sequence continues at coordinate 45,737,004 of NC_141138.1, forward strand.
ATGTCTAACTAATAACTTGATGCACTTAGTGTGGGGCTTAAGGAGCCCTTATCCTTGGTTGGTTTTGTGCCATCATAGAGTTATGTTAGGACAACCAAGGGTTTTTTTTAGCAGTACACTGTTGAATGGTAGTAAAGTGTTTTATCTCATAAGGCCAAGAGGGTTGATCTGTAGGGTTCTAATGTTTGATTTCATAAGGCCAAGAGGGCCAATTTGTTGGTTGAGAACTGTTATATTCCTTTAGGCCAAGAGGGCCATGTGTCTATTTGGTGTAGGTACATTTAATAGTTTTCTGTTTTAGTGATTGCATCAGATAGGTTTGAGAAAGTGTTCCTGGAGGGAGCCTTTACTGTGTGGGAGCTTCTTATGGCCATCCCAGGTGGTCTCGTCACCTTTCCAAGTTTTTCCCTTAATCTGATAATGTTATATGTATATGTGGGATTTATTTTCTTTTCGTTTGTGGGGACTGGCAATCAAGGCATGAAGTCCTAGGGTTTGGTTAGGTATATGTGAGGGAGGTTTGAGTAGTTGTCTACCTTCTGTCAAGACACAGGTATTAAAGACCTGTTTTAGAAGGCCATCCTAATGACCCTGTTCTTCCTAGCTTGTTAGGCAATTGTTCTAAGAGTCCCTGCTCGGGTGAGGCAGTTAAAGAAGGACTGCCAAAATAGAAAAGACAATAAATTTTTGACTATATTTACAAATAAAATTATAGAGGTGTGTGAAAAGGGCTTCTAACCCCTTCACCTAGAAAAGAAAAGGAAATAAAATCCTAACAGTAGTTGATTATCACCTTGTGGAGGCCTCGTAGGTTCCTAGGGATGAGTTAGACCCAGGGATGTTGCCTTGTCTTTCTAGGGGTAGCACTAGATAAATTTTTAAAAAAAGGAAGGTTGGAGTGAAAATAAAAGTGAGCAGAAAAGCAACGGATTAAGTGTCGCCTCGTGAGAACTTGGTAGGTTCTTTGGTGCCGAGTCATTAGGAAGCTCAATTTCCAATGGCAAAACACACTCTTCCCCATATAGTAGCTTGAACGGGGTGTGGCTGTCAGTAGCTCTCTTGAATGTCGTGTTATAAGCCCACACTGCCACATATAATTTCTTATCGCAATTGCGCTTACTTTCTGATACTATCTTCAATAAGATTCCAACCAACTCTTTATTTGTACTCTCCATGTGATTGTTCACTTGAGGATTATATGGGGTAGTCTTGTTGTGCTTAATCTTCAAGGCTAATATAACCTTGTTTAAGAAGTGTGTCCCTCGATTAGACACTATCTTCTTCAATGGACCAAAATGGAAAGCAATTTGCTCCATAATGAAACTAGCCATCTCCTCAGCATTATCCTTCACCGTGTCTCAAGCTTCAAACCACTTTGTGAAGTACTCAATTGCTACAATAATATACTACTTGTGAATAGTCAATGAAGGATATATTGGTCCCACAAAATCGATACCCCATTTTTCAAAGGGTACGGTAACCAAAATAGGATTTAAAGGTCACTTACAATTTTTCCTCGCATTGTGTCTTTGATAGACATCACAACGCTTAACATAACTAAAAGCATCTTGAAAAATTGATGGTCACCAATAGCCATCATGGAGAGCTTTTTAAGTAGTAAGCCATCTAGCAAAATGCTCCCCACATGCTGAATCATGGCACTCCTCAAGAATGAATCGTACCTTGTTAGGTACTACACAATGGCAATGAATATCTTCTACTCCTCTCAGATATAAGACACCTGCTAAATTGAAAAGCGTAATGCTTGTTGCTTAATCTTTCTCTTTTCAAACTTCAATAAAGTAGCCCCAAATCCTCTTGTAGATAAATAATGTGTTATAGCTGCATACCAAAGGAAGGGATGGAAGCTGTATCAATCTTAAATAAACCTTCAATGTCACTTCCTTTAGCTCCTCGAAATCCACAAGACATTCCACAATACTCTGCAGCTTTAGTGGCTTACTCCTAATCTCATAATCGAACTCCTACAAAGTGATTAACCACTTTGATAAACGGTCAGCAGGCAGTTGCAACTTGTTCAACACTAGTCTAAGGCCTTCCACCTTTGTGAAAAATACTACATTCTCATAGAGATTATAATGCCTAAATTTCTTCGTCACAAAGACCATTCCAAGGCACAATTTCTCCATGTACGTATAGTTGACTTCAGATATCCCCAACTCCCTACTAGCAAAGGAAATTGGTGGATGATACCATTTCTCTTCCCAAATTTGGGCATTGTAGTTGCTGAACCTCTTCTGAGTGCTTTTAGGATTGACACTTTTGCTAGTTTCTACTTCACATCCTCGAAGGATACTTGAGAGTCTTCATTCCACTCAAACAAATAGATAAAAGGTAGGAGATTTGTTAATGGCAACGCTCTTTCTGCTAGTGTATTGATGAATCTCTAATAATATCCTACTAATGACAAAAAGTTGTGCATCTCTTTTGGAGTACACGGCGGGCTCATAGCGACTATAACCTTTATCTTTTCAGATTCAGTTACAATACCAGCTGAGCTAAGCACATGGCCCAGTAACAACCCATAGGGTACCCCAATGACATGCTTTCGTGGGTTAAGAGCAATGCAAAACTATCTACAATGCTCAAAACTTTTCCTTAGAATGATCAACTATATTTCCCTTGTGGGGGCTACCCCTAGATCATTAATAAATAATTTCAACTCCTCTGGGGAGATATCACCTAAAGTCTTATCAGATGTTCATTGCCAAGAACCAGGCGCATTGCATAGACCAATGGCCATCACATGATACGCAAAAGTATCGAAGACAGTGATAAACTTTGTTTTCAGCTTGTCCTCCTCTGTAATGGCCATTTGGTTGTATCCAGCAAAGCAATCCATAAATGAATAAAATTCCCTACCCACTATTTGATCGAAAATCAAATCATTGAATGGTAATGGATAGTAATCCTTAACCTTCTTCTTACTAAGCTCCTTGAAATCTATGCAAAACCGAATCAAATTGTTCTTCTTCTTCCTGATAACAACTAGTAAACACCATTCTATGTGTTGAACCAAAAATATCAGGCCAGCTTTTTGTAGTTTTGTCAATTCTTCGAATAGCCCATCCCTTAATTCAAAAGGCATACACCTCACTTTTTGACACATAGGGTGACTACCTTCCTTTAAGGGGATAGTATGGATAGCTAGGTGACTGGGAGAAATACCTCTCAACTCATCATAACTCCAAGCAAAGATGTTGCGGAATTCCTAAATCATGGATACATGCTCCTCTCTTTCTTGTGAACTGAGCATGGACCCTAATCTGATTGGCCATGAATCATTCAAGATGCCAAGGTCCAACTCAATTGCATCCACATCCCTTACTCTCCTGAGCTTCTATTGGCTCATTCAAAGTTACTTGGTAGATATCCTCTATAGTGGACCCCTCATTAGATTTGACACTTGATGACGTCTCACTAGATGGAATATCTAGTGTATCAAACTCTGACGAGGATAAAGGAACTCTCTCACTTTGAGGAGATTTAGGATAGGCATTTACCACCACACATCTACACCTCTAACAAAGATCAACCTGCCAGTGGATATATCAACTGGACAGTTTGCTTGTAAGATCCATGGCCTGCCCAAAAATACTTGATAGCTAGGTCTCCAGGAAAACCTAATGACACACTAAAGTCCAGAATACATTTCATATTGGCAATAGTCACATGGACTTTAGTAATGCAACCTTCAAGTTGTCTTAAACTATCATTAGCCATTCGAGGAATTGTGGAGGCATCTTTTTTTATTTCTAATCCCAACCTCTCCATCAACTCCGAACTCATAATCTTGATAGAGGATCCCATGTCTACAATAGCATGATCCACCAATATTCCATCAACATATGTTGCTACCCTTCGTCAATGCTTTTCAGTATGTTCAAACCAATCATCTCCTACTCATGCTATTCCCAAGGGCTCAATGATATACCAAGTGCAAAGAATATTCTTAAATTCTTTACGCACCCGTGAAGACAACTTAATGAACTGTAGGAGGTTTACATCCAACTTAATGTCGCAAAAAAGAGCAATTACTAATTCAAATTCATGATAGCTAGTAAGAGCTCACTTCTCTTGCCATATCATTCTCTCCTTTGGTCTTTGAACCGGCTTTGGTACCTCTTTCTTGCCTTTTGCTATCCTCTTTGGCAACTCCTTATTCTTCTTGGGGTCAGCTTTACCATCTATGTCTTTTAGAGTTCCGCCTTTCATATTGGGATTAAGGATCTCTGTTCCCTTATCATCTTGTTTAGGGTTTTCCTCGATAGGTTTGACCTTGTCCTTATCGTCTTCTTTAGCATTTTGACCTCTCTTAGCAACTCGTAGATTAGAAGCTTCAGTGCATTGACACAAATAGCTTTGATAAGGCTAACTCCACTACAACTAGGTAGCTCCTCTACCATTGCTTTCTCTCTTTGTAGTATTTGTTTCGGCCCTTCATCTTACTGAAGATTGTTTCCTTGCGCTCGATGATTAACCAAACTTGATTGTTTACTTCCTTGCTGGAGAGAGTTGATCTTGCTCTAATATGTACTAGCTAAATGGCCAAACTTCCCACATATGTCACATTTACCATTTGGACAAATCCTAGGGAAATGTTGGCCACCACACCACTTACAACTGAATCTTGAGGGGGCAATCTCTTCAAGGCATCAACTCCCTATCCAATTATGTTGCTTCTTAAGAAAATTGACATCAAGAGCTATTTGCCTATATTGTTCAATGATCATGTCCGTATAGGGCTTCATCATACCCTTAACTTTGCTAAGGACATTCAAGGCACTTAACTCATAGCCGCGATCATCTACCTCTCTTCCATTGGCCTAACCACTTGGTCAGGAATTGACTATTGATTTCTTGAAACAATGGTAGGATTTATTGTTTGGCTTCCAACATTTGGTGGAGCCATGTGACTAGCCATAGGCATGGTCACACTAAGAGGAGCTGGCAACATAGGCACATTTTGGATCATGCTTCCTCTCCCATTAGGAGGACTCATGGATATCCCTTGACTTCATCAATGCCAAAGTATTCCCAACACCTAAACTCAAATTCCAGTTTTCCCTAGAGGTATAAGTCACTTGCAATCATAATTCTACCTCCACTGCTCTTGTAATAGTTGTATCAATATCTACAAGAGCAACATGGCTCAACTGCACTTGAATGTTAAAGTCTAGCATGTGCAAAAAGTTTTGCAATTAAGCAATAGTTGGAATAGGAATATAGGTTTGCAAGTTACAGAATACTTCCTTCAGTTTCTTAGCATACCCATGAACATTCTCGTGAGATTCTTGACGTGTTACATTGAGGACACATATCCAATACTGACTCCCCTTTTAGGGGCAAACTCTCTTCGAAAGGCTGCAAAGAAAAAGCCAATTGTAGTTATGGTTCTAGCTTCTAGGATGTGATACCATATTGTAGCTCGTCCTTTTAAATTCATATTAAAGAACATCATCACGTGTCCTTCATCTTGAATTCTACACAGCTGAACATTAACTTTTGGAATTCATTGATATGAAGTTGTGCATCTTCCTTTGCTAACCCATTAAAAATGGGTAGAGCAAACCCTAAGACTGGCAAGTTTGCATCCTTATTGGGATTGCAATGGGTTACGCCATGGTAACAAAATGATTTGCTAAAGGAGTTTGAGTGATCGGAACTATTACTCCACTCGAGGTGGATGGACTGATTGGAAAGGGAAAAGTACTAGAACTTCCTCCTCCTAACGGACTATACATCAAGTTGGAGTTATTGAGATCTTGCCCTTGTAAGGATATTGGACCACTACTTTGTTGAGAATATCTTCTAATAAACTCAGCTCACCATCTATCTTGTTCAGATCTTTCTTGCTTCTAAAGTTTGGCTTGACGGTCTTTTGAATCTATCTCACTGCCTTTGGGCATACACTAATAAATTGGTCCCTATTGACCGAGATTTGAAAACCACCACTTATTAGCAGATCGTGGCAAATGCACCAACTATCATGACCTAAAACAGGCCCGACACTAGCTCTAAGGCACTAGCCAGGTGCCTCCTCTACCACTCACCTCAAACCACCCCACACAGTGTCGTGCCGCTATGTGCACACAGTATGAAAAACTCTAGAGTGCGGTTTTCTTATTGATCAAGAGAGCCAATGCCATATTAATAATTAATGTTAGTGTCCATAGTGTGGATGGTTTAAAAATACTAGATTTTTGGACAAATTTAGCCCATTTTTGATATTTTAGATATTATCTCTTGTAAATATCCAAAAGCTGGAGACAACTTCTAGAATAGGATGACATGTAAAAGAAAGCATGTAGCTTTCAGCCATTTTGGGATGATTTTATGTAAAAATAAGGATTGAAAAAATCATGCAATGCGCTATTGCAATTTTCAAGCAATGAACAACACTCTGAACTGGGCGATAAAGAAGGAGTGATCTAGAAAAAAATTGGCTAGGTGTCTTGGTATTTTATCCCCCTTTCAAAGCCAATGGAAGCATCAGATTGGCGGTCTGAGTAGCATAGAGGAAGGTATTCTTTTATGCATGTTTTTGTCTACAAGAAATTTATCTTCTCATAATGCAGAAATAAATTGACATGCTTCACCTCTGTGAGTATTCTTCTACATCTTCTATTTCTTTGAGCCCCTTCTCTTATGTCTACTTCTCTTCTTGAATCTCCCTTCACCCTACTACTTCTTACCCCCGTGGTAGACTTTTGACCCCAAATGCTCTGACAGTGGTGAATCCAACATGAAAGTCGGCAGGAGGTATGTAAAGATGGGGGATTCTACAATTTGAAGCAATGGTGATACTTTACAATAGATGATTGCTTTGTTGTAGCAATAACAACAGCAATAGTTGTTGTTACAATAGCAAATGTAAACTCGGTAGAAAGTAGAAAGAATTGATTGCTTAGCCATGAATGCATTGCAAGCAGTGGGACAAGAATTGAAGCAGTTTAAGGGTCAAAATGTTTTGGCCTTCATCTGGTTGTATGAAGAAAATATGTTGTTTCATGGGATACCCGAGTATGCATGGAGTCGGTATTTCTCCCATTTGGCCATGCATGCATTTCATGATTGGATTGATGAGTTACATAGAAGAGATGCTAATTGGACAGCTTTTAAAAGAAAGCTTTGAGAGAAGAGTTTTTCTTGGAAGATGCAGGATTAGTAACTAAAAAGACATTTACAGATTGGCTTGAAAAGCCCAATACGTGAATTTGAAAGTCGGCGTAGTTGGATGCCGATGAGCAACAATCATTGGAGAGTCAAAAAATTGATTTGTTTCTGAAGGCTATAGATATTGTCTTGCAAGAGAAGCTAATTGATCATTTAGAAGATGCCTCTTTTGAAACGGGGTTGAAATTAGATTGGGCTAATGTAAGTGAGGTAGTGTATATGTTGGTAAAGAGAGAGTTCATGGAATTAAGATGGGGTATAGGCACCACACCTGCCTAGTGCTCAGAAGGGGGATTAAAATTGTAGCCAAGGCGCCTGTAGCTATGGCAGAACAATCGGTTATACCTATTGTTCTAACTCTTAAAGGTGATGCTGTGGATAAATTAATCAAAGACATGCGTGATTTGAGGCTGAATTTGACAGAAAACAATTTAAAGGCCAAAAAATTGGATGCCAAGGTAGAAGAGAAGGCTCGGGCAACAACCCAAAGACCGTACAAAGAAGGATACAAGAGGAGATACATTTGGTGTGATAGTTTACAGCATGAACAGTGTGACTGTATAACCTATCGTGAAGCAGAAGCAAAAAGTTAGTCTTTTGGAAAGATGGAAAAATACATGCAACAGAAACTAGACTTCCATTAGAGCCAAATTTTGGAAATGGTGGCATGTAGAAGAGGTTGGAAGATATGGCTGTAAGGTCAACATTTGTTGCCATAGATTCAAACACATATGGGTTGAGAATTGAAAGGATCGAAGAAGCTCGTAAAGGAGGCATGACTGAAGAAAAATCTCGTGTTTGGATTGTATATTAGATTGCGTGGAAAAGAGCAAGGACTGGTTGATGTTGATACAGTGGCTGATATTTTTGCAGCAATTAATATTGAAAACATTGCAAAAAAAAAGAGGTTATTTATGTTGACACTTTAGAGATGTATGAAGTCATTCAAGAGTTTACTAAGCATGAACATGAGAATATGGAAGAAGAAGAGGTAGAAGATGAAGACATTGACAAGACAGAGGATACTTCTTCTGACACTGTAGATCTGTAAGACTTTGGCATATGCCAGAGGATGTGTAGGTTAGGAGGGGGTGGATGTCATGCCACTATGCGTACACAGTGTGAAAAACTCTAGAGTGCGACTTTCTTATTGATCAAGAGAGCCAATGCCATATTAATCATTAATGTTAGTGTCCACAGTGTGGATGTTCAAAAATACTAGATTTTTGAATAAGGTTAGCCAAATTTTGATATTCTAGATATTATCTCTTGTAAATATACAAAAGCTGGAGAAAAATTCTAGAATAGGATGACATGTAAAAGAAAGCATGTAGTTTTCAACCATTTTGGGAGGATTTTATGTAAAAAGAAGGATTGGTGAAATCACGCGATGCGCAATCATAGTTTCCAGGCTGTGAACAATACTCCGAACTAGGAGATAAAGAAGGAGTGATCTAGCATAAATCTAGGCATGTCTCCTGGTATTTTACCCCCCTTTTGGAGCCAATGGAAGCATCTGATTATCAGTCTGAGTATCATAGAGGAAGGTATTGTTTTATGCACATTTTTGTCTACAAGAGATTGATCTTCTCACAGTGCAGAAATAAATTGACAAGCTTCATCTCTATAAGTATTCTTCTACATTTTCTATTTCTTTGAGCCCCTTCTCTTCCGTCTACTCCTCTCCTTGAATCTCCCTTTACCCTACTGTCTCTTATTCCCGTAGTAGACTTTCGACCCCAAATGCTTTGACAATGGCCTCAAGGCAAGAGCGTCAAAAACTTTGCGTTTGTATGTTTTTGTAGTCCAACGAATAGTTCTTTCCCTTCTCATAGGGAGTTCCTAAAGATTCTGATGTTATATACCAAATAACATACACACAGGGAGTACCCCTTAGTTGATCACTACAGCTCCACTATGGCTCTCCTACACCTCATGGATTGGCCCCAGGATGTGCTGTGAACATAAAACACACTTGACGCAAAGTCCACTCTTTCAATAAATGATCTAGGAGACGATAGATAAACCTCACCAAATAACTCCCAAGGAATTGAATATCTAGTCCTATGGCTTGGGATATCTCACGCTCTCAGTATCGATCCACTTATACAAGCAGGTGCTATACATCTAGGATAGGATACCATATGGTGCATCAATGCAAGTGTGAATATCATCATCATGCGCAAATAAATATTCATTGAAAATCAGCAACATGAAAGTGCGAAGACAATTCTTTTCATGATTTTCTTTTTCTACGATAGTGCTTCGTTGCTTAGGGCTAGCACCGAGCTTCCTCCCCTTAAGTGTAGACAACCACAAACTCTATATGATATGCACCATGAAACATCAAAATTTAATGTGCTTCAACCACTCAACAACCCCCTACTCCCTACCGTTTTAAATTTTACATGCATTGATAGGTGTAAGGCATGCTTTTTAATGCATTTTTCTTTATTGAAAGTGATAGAAACTCACTCTAACAAAGAGATAGGGCTAAACTGAGGCTAAACCTCATGCTTGGCTCTATCATACATCCAAAAATATAAAGCTTATTTTTTCTTATTTTTATGATGCAAAAAACTATATTTTTCTAAATTTTTTATTTTTTTCTATTTATGTATAGAAAATTACAGAAAATGGTGTGCAGATCGAATGTTGTATGCCCGCGTAGTGAGCGCCGAAAGGTCCCCAAGAACAAAATAACTCTACTTCTGCACAAAAAACAAGAGAGAAGACTTGCACGACATGAAGCAAAAGACTAATTGGGTACAATCTCCCCCCATGCCTTGTGTGAGCGCTCCACAAAGCATGTATTTGATATATTATTCATCTCCAAGCTCAAAAAATAGCCCAATTTACAATTAGTACGCTTTAGCTTTTGTGTTTGCTTTTGTCCCACTAAAGAATTAAAGCTATTGGTGGGCGCCCAAAGAGTCGGGCGGTGCCCAAATACAATGTCCAATAACAAATATTTAAATCTAGTGCCCATGCACATACAAAATAATAAATTAGTGTTAGACGCTTCAATAAATAAGTGCGTCAAAATAAATATTGGCTCCATGCCTAATATGCACGCCCATCAAAAATGATAATTTCTTCTAAATAACTTGAATATACGCTATTGCCCAGTGCTTTCCAACGCCACCGCTGCCTGCTCTTACACATCAACTAAAGCATTCACAATTGTTAGAAAATATTAAAATTAAACCGACAAAAGTGAATACCTAGCAGTCTTCAGCTATAAAATAAATAAATTGGTTGGAACTCAATCCTAACCTTAATTTATTATGAGTGCACACTCTAAACTCATAAATGTTTGTTAATTTAAATATGTATTTTACGGAATTACCCGCTATGGAATCACCCACTTGCACATTAAATTAACAAGACGCTCGAAAAGGACAGACGTTCCCATCGACTTTTCGCACAAGGAATCCACCTTGTGTATGAGCCCTGGCAATAAATATAATTTTACGGAATCCACCGCAAAACCTCATGGAATCCACCATGGAATATATCTCCTAGCATCATACTGGTATGCAGATCGGATGCTATATGCGTGCGTAGTGAGCGCTGGAAAGAACAAAAGAACTCTACTTTTGCATAAAAAATAAGAGAGAAGACTTGCACGACATGAAGCAAAAGACTAATTGGGTACAATCTTCCCCCATGCCTTGTATGAGCGCTCCATAAAGCATGTATTTGATATATTATTAATCTCCAAGCTCTACAAATAGCCCAATTTACAATTAGCACACTTTAGCTTTTTTGTTTGCTTTTGTCCCACTAAAGAATTAAATCTATTGGTGGGCGCCCAAAGAGTCGGGTAGTACCCAAATACAATGTACAATAACAAATATTTAAATCGTGCACCCATGCGCATATAAAATAATAAATAAATATTAGGTGCATCAATAAATAAGCACATCAAAATAAATATTGGCACCATGCCTAGGATGCGCGCCCATAAAAAATGATAATTTCTTCTAAATAACTTGAGTACGCGCTATCGCCCAGTGCTTCTCAACGCCACCGCTGGCTGCTCTACACATCAACTGAAGCATTCACAATTGTTAGAAAATAATAAAATTAAATCGACAAAAGTGAATACCTAGCACTCTTCAGCTACAAAATAAATAAATTGGTTAGAACTCAATCCTAACTTTAATTTATTACGAGTGCGCCCTCTAAACTCATAAACATCTATTAATTTAAATATGTATTTTACGAAATCACCCACTATGGAATCACCCACTTGCACATTGAATTAACAAGACGCCCGAAAAGGACAGGCATCCCCATCGACTTTTCACACAAGGAATCCACCTTGTGTATGAGCCCCAACAATAAACATAATTTTATGGAATTCACCGCAAAACCTCACGGAATCCACCATGGAATATGCCATCTGGCATCTTTTTTCCTAAATTAGGAAACAAAGTAATCCAAAAATTGTTGCAAAATCTAGAATCACGGGTCAGAAATAATAACTTTTGGCAAACCATGATTAGTGAAAATAATTTTCAAGAACAATTGAGCAGCTTGAGATGCAGTTAATGTTTTTTTGCATGGAATAAAATATGCTTGTTTGCTAAACCTATCGACAATAGTCCAAATCATGTAATGATTAGCTTTAGTGTAAGGCAAACCAATGATAAAATCCATTGAGATCTGTTCCCATGGTCGTTCTGGAATTGGTAAAAGCATTAATAAGCCATATTGTTTACCATGGTATCGTTTAACTCTTTGGCAAATTAAGCATTCAAATACAAAGTTAGATACATCAGATTCCACGTGTGGCCAATAAAAATCTTCAATTAGTGTATGGAAAGTAGAAATAATTCCTCTATGGCCTTGGTATGGGGGACAATGAATTTCATGTAAAACAAATGATCGAAATGGAACAATTACACATAATCTTTTTTCATAAAACATAAATCCATCAGTGTAAGATAATGAATCAATGGGAATCCAGTTATTTGTAACTAATTTATTCCAATCAGCTTGAAAACTAGGGTCTTGGTCATAAGTATCTTTCATAGGAAGAAGAGAGTCAAAAGATATCACAAAAATATTATGTATAGTCAGTCTTCTACTTAAAGCATCGGCAACAACATTCTCTTTTCTGGGTTGATATTGTATGAGTAGATGAAGAATTTGAATAAAAGCAGTCCATTTAATGTGTCGGTTAGATATTTGTGGTTGACTAAGGATATGTTTAATGCTTTGTTGGTCGGTTTTGATCATGAATTCAGATCTCCTTAAATAGTGTTTCCATTGACGTAAAGCTTGTACTATAGCTAGCAATTCCTTATCATAGGTAGAATACTTAAGTTCAAAGGGTTTAAGTTTGCAGCTAGAGTAGGCTATGGGATGAGAATCTTGCATAAGTACTGCTCCTATTCCAGTTCCACTAGCATCAGTGACTACTAGGAAAAATTGTCTATTGAAGTCAGGTAATTGCAATACAAGAGCATGAGTTAAAGCATGTTTCAGTAAATCAAAGGACTTTTGTTGATTGTCGAACTAATGATACACAATGCCTTTCTTTAATAGTTTTGTCAAAGGTAATGCAAGCAATGAAAATTTTCTCACAAATTTTCTGTAAAAGCTAGCAAGACCTAAGAAAGAATGTACGTTATTCGATTTTTAGGTATCGGCCACTTTAAAATTGCTTCTATCTTTTTAGGGTCAACTTTAATACCTTCAAATGAAACAATATGTCCTAGGTATTCAATTTGTGTTTGGAAAATTTCACTCTTTCTGGGATTAGCATATAATTGATTCTCTTTTAATAATTTGAAAACCAATTTAAATAAATATTCATAATGCTCATTCTCATTCTTATTAAAAACCAATATGTTATCAAAGAAAATAATGATACAATGCTGATGCTTCAAAAATATGTGATTCATCATACGACTGAATGTGGCTGGTGCATTAGTTAAACTAAAAGGCATAACAAGGAATTCATAGTGTCCAAATTGTGCTCTAAATGCAATTTTGAATATATCAGATGTGTCCAATCTTACTTGATAGTATCCAGATTTAAGATCTATCTTGCTAAATATTGCAGATCCTTGTAGCTTGTCCAGAAGATCATCTACCCTAGGAATCTGATATCTATTCTTAACAGTGATCTTATTTAGGACATGCTAATCAATGCACATGCGATAGGTACTATTTTTCTTATTCACTAATAGGACAGGTGCACCAAATGGAGAACTACTAGGTCTAATGAGTCCTCGGGCTAACAATTCTTCAGCTTGGGCTTGAATTTCTTTCTATTCAATTTGGTTATGTCTATATGGTGCTTTACATGGTGGTTATGATCCAAGAATTAAGTCTATCTTGTGATCTTCGGGATGTACAGGTGGTAATCCAGGTGGTAAGTCAACAGCAAAACAATCTTGAAATTGTCACTAGATTGCAAAGGCACAACTAAGAAATTTCTATGTTCAACATAATCACCAATTTTAATTTCTAAGTCATGCACTTCTTGTGTTCCATTGTATCTAGTGCCTAAGAATGTAGCCTTGATGCGATAATGTGTAGAAACAGTATGTAAATTCAATTCTTTGACCAATTTTGCAGAAATAAAGTCGTGTGTGCTCTCATCATCATGTAAAACAGTCTTTTCTTTACCATATACAAGACATTTCATTGTTAATAAAGAATGGGGATTTGGCATACCTAGTAAAGTATTTGAAGTAGTACCGATATCGTCATCGTCTTCCGTGAAATCTGGTATTTCTTCATGTTCTTCATCTTCTATTGCTCCCAAATAATTGATGTATACAATTGGCTTTTTGGATTAACAATTCACCGCTAGATATCCAGGTTGATGACATTTGTAACAGACTATGGGTTTGGCTTTAGATACATTATTGGTAATAGCAAGAAGCTTAGGAATGCTAGGATTTGGCTAGAGAGATGGCTTAGGGTTTGGATTTGTGTTTGATGGTAAATCAGGTGGTCGTGTCCAAGATTTACGAAATGAAGATGGAAGGAAACTATTTTGATTGAATCTTTGAAAATTTGAATTGAATTGTTTTGAACCAAGGTTACCATTAGTTTGAAATTGTTGTGGTCGCTTCTCTCATCCTCGAATTTTGTCTTCAGTGTCATGGGCCAAGGAAATTGCATCTTCGAGAATTGTTAGCTTGAACATGTTGACTTCCGCATAAAAATATCCAAGTAAGCCAGACATAAACTTGTGTTTATGGGTTGCTTTAGGTACATCTTCGAGCATTTGAAGTTGCAATAAAGAATTTCAAAAATTCTCGGTATATTGTGAAATAGGCTCGCGATCCCTCTATTGCAGAAGATCCCATTGTTTGATTACTTTTTCGTGGAGTTGGGGTGGAAGGAAATTCTGCAAATATTTCTTTTGGAAAGTCTCCCAAGTAGTAGGACAATCAATGCTCTTGCGGACAAGAGTCCACCATAGGGATGCTCTGTCCACTAGATGATTAGTGACACACTTAATTTTTTTCTTTCTCAGCATACTGTTCTTCATGGAAATAATCATCAAATTGAATGATAAAAGAAAGTACAGCCTTTCCATCGCATGACCCATTGAAAGTATAAAATTTGAAATTTCTTTTACTTATCTTTGTTTCTTTCCGAATAGATTGCGCTTCAAGTATTGCATCAATCGTACGTCATACAAGATCTTCAGATAATACGGTCCATCTTGGTCGGTGGTAGATCATTGCAGATTGGCCAATTGAGCTTGCAAAGTTTGACGTGCTCTTCGTTCCTCTTGAAGATGCATCATAATCAAATCCAGTTTTTGCTTCATCATTGGTTCGGGTAGGTCACCTTCAACCATAAAATATTCCATGGTTTGATTGGACATCTTGCCAAATTCCAAAAGACCTCACACTCGAAATCTTATTAGCGGGATGAGTGTAGCTCAAAGTCGCATTTACAAGGCTTATTTCTTTTTTTTAAAAATGGCTTTTTGTAGTATTTCTTCTTTGTAGATGCGAAATTTGATATCATGATCATCTTCCAAGAAGATAATTTGTGTGTGTAGACTGCGTGTTGCAAACTGTTTGCTGAAATTTGGCTCTGTCAGTCCACAGGTGTGCACAGGGGCTTCGATGAAAGTAAAAACCCGTCCAGGACTAACTGTATACGAGCAGTCGTTATGGGAGAGATTGAATCTTGAGATTTTGACCTTTGTGACTTAGTAGACTTGGAACTTAGTAAGCTTAAAGCTCTAAGCTTTAAAACCAGGACGTCAATATGTTTTAAATGACAATCTTCGACAGGCAGTACGTCTTGCCGCCACAGAGGTTGAAATTTGTTGAAGATAAGCTTTTTTTAGAAAGCTTATTAAGATCTCCAATGAAACTTTATGAATTGGACTTATCTACTTCTCTGGTCTTTGAAAAAAAAATGTGTTGTTAAATAAGCTTCTCGCGTGGTCCTCCACCTATAGAGGCCGGTGCCACCACAATAGAAACGAGGCATAGATGCGCATGTTAGACGCGCAAAGTCAGGCGCGTTTATCATTGCGTCTATATGCGCGTGAAAAAGAGCGTGTAAATAGACGCGAATTTTGCGTCTATATATCTGCACAGATAGACGCGAATATAGATGCGTTTGCAGATGCGTAATTATTTAACCACTTGAAATTGGACTTAATATAATAAAAAACCAGAGTTAATAATTATTTTTGCATTGCTCTCTAATGAATGGTAGTTCCTCCAGTTGACAAGCCTACTATAAGTAATTAGTGACAAGCGACACAAACCTTATTATACAATTAGTAGCAAGCATTGCATGCATCTCATAATTTCTCTACTTGAAGATGATAAAAAATAATTCCTTTTTATTATGGAAAATTCAATTTATATTTAAACTTGACTATTGATTCCTGAGTATACAAATGTGCGTATGATATTTTCCATAGAATTAAGAATACACATTGAATCATTAAGCGAATTAAGTATGTTACAGTGAATGATCCATCTCATCTTCAATGAGATCAGTCCTTGCTAAACTATCTACTTCTAGGTCTATGTTACCAAGAGGTAACGAGACAAATAAGTCTATCCCACTATCAAATGTGTTGCTATATTGCTCAATAACTCCATCATCATCAACCACATTATTGTCCTCTTCTGTGTTTCCTTGAACATCCTCGCGAGGTTCATCTTGTACTATATCACGCATATCATCCATTATGGTGTCATCATGTACATCATCATTAATTTTTGGATTGTCATTTGCTATCTCTATGTCAGTAATATTAGCATACATTGGTTTTGAACGATTAGATATAGGGATGACATACCACCATCAGTTATTGTTTACCATTGGATGATACACAACCTGTATTTGAAAAATAAAAGCAAGAAACTTAAATACTTATTATATTGTGTATATGTATCACATGTATACATATAAAAAAATTAGCTTTTACATATATACATGCTCGCATTATTGAGGTAGTACTAATGTGTTATTCTTGTTTTGGTGAAATTTTCTAGAGTCAATGATTACAAAACCACTTGGATGACATCTGTTTGTGCAATGCTCACCATTTGTTACCACTTCTTTAAACCAATTCACATCGAGTACATATATAAAGAATCAGCTTCAGAATATCTTGGATCAAGCCACAATAACCTTCCATGGTACCATTGGCATCCTCAAAGTGAGCAAGGACACCACAATCTTGGATATTTCTCTTTTCATCTATACGTTGAGTTCGAAGATGTTTACCCTCACACCAAATAGCATTGAATAATATGCACTAGTAGTAAAATATTAAGATCAAACATGTCAATTTATTATATAAAATATAACTAGAAACAAATTAATTGATAGTATGTCTCACCTTTGATAAGCAACCTCGTGCGTATTCCCACTCTTCTTGAGATATATTAATTTCCTCCTCTTTTTCCATTCTCTCCATTTTCTCATGTAACCAATCTATATATAATATGACGTGGGAGCGCATTTAGATGATCTGGAAATGAGACATTATGTCCATATCTGGTGCGAAATGCTTGCTTTCACTTTTTCTTCTTACCCTTACTTCATTATATAGTGTCACCCATTTGCCCATTACATCACTATTGAGCACACAAAAACTATTTAACTTACGAAGTTCTTCTTTTGTTAGCACTTTACTCATTCCTTTTCCTTGAGGTATTATAGAGGTCATCCTCAAGTCTTCATCGTCTTTCCATAGTCGTGGTTGAGAGGGGTCCACTTCAACAAGATATTCAGAGATATAAACAAAGGATGATTGCACTAACCAACCCTCAGCCATGCTTCCCTCAGGCCGTGCTTTTTGCCTCACAATATCTTTCAAGGTTTTCATGAAGCGCTCAAGAAAAAACATCCACCTTGCATGAACTACCCCACAAAGTGTGATCTCATCAATCAAATGTACGAGTAAATGTAATTGAGTAGTCAAAATGGAGCGATGAAAAATTTCCCCCACCAAACAAACCACCTCAACAGATAATACTCGAGCATCTTGCAATGTGTTTGGATCAATTTCCTTTGAGCTCACGTATCTGTCAGGATGTATTTGACAATTGTTTATTTTTGTGTAGAAATTCAAAGAGGTTCACTACATGATGTATGCAGTATATAATGAAAAAATACAATGTATACACACCTCACAAGCTCTCCCATCTTGTAAATGATATCACGTATATCTTTGGATACACAATGGGATATGCTAGTAGGAAGTACGAACTGAATGTAAATAATATTCATAGATCAAATGATTAGTTGAGGAAAAAGTCATCATACCCCAAAGTTTACACATAGTTACTCCCAATTACTATATTCATAGTTAGAGATACCCTTACTTGAATCATTTTGTGCCAATCGTGGGACTTCAAATAAGTTAGTTGCTCCACACCTCTTTTCTTTTTCTTTATGAAGGCTCCCTTGAGACATCTCATACATCCTGTGGGTGTTCGAAAGCTATATATTTGTTCCTTCACTATTTTTTTCTCGTTCTTTGACAACATCCAAGGTGCATGGGGTAGCTCAATCTTTTCTCTGGGTCCAATGCGTGGCCAGGCTCATCTCATGCAACCAATCCTACGTAAATCCTCCCTTACATTGACTGAATCACAAGCCCCTATCAAGTGATCCCATAATGTAGATACAAAATTTTTGAATATGTGCATGGGGTCGAATAGGTGATTGATCTTGAGTTCAGTCCAATACAAAAGACGAAAAAATATGGAGAACCTAACAAACAAACAATATATTATGTAAACAATTCATCATGCTAAATACTTTAAAGTCAATCGAGAGAAATATACTTCTTACTGACTCATGCCGAGTGGAGGGTGGCTGTCGGCATTAATCCATCTCTCCTTCCAATCTTGAATGGTTAGAGATTGTGGAGTCATTCCATTAGTAGGGAGAACATAATTGGGATGGTCAATAGGAAGAAATCGATTATGATTATCATAGATAACCTTCTTTAAACGTGCCGGCCTAAAGGAAACTAGAGAGGGACCGCGAATAGGACATGCATGATATCCTGATGTGGTTAAACCTGAAAAAACAAGTGAATTAATAACATGCAATTGATTCAAGTCTTGAATTTCAAATATAGAGTTATATACATGTACATGAACACTCTCCATATCTTGGAAAGTCATGCATGGTCCACAACAACATGGCCTTCAACGTGAAATCTATAGAGGATACAGATGTGCTTATATCTTGCATCTCAATACCTTCCCATAACATTTCTAACTCTTCAATCAAAGGCTCTAAGTAAATGTCCATGCTTTTTACCTTGTGCTTTCCAAGAATCAGAAGGGACAACATTACATGTCCCTTTTTAATTGCCATGGATGGAGGAATATTATAGTTCACCAATACCACTGGCCATACACTGTATGATGTGCTTTTGATGCCAAATGGATTGATTCCATCCATACCTAAACCAAATCTCAAATTTATTGGCTCTTCTTTGAAAACGGGCCACAAATTGTCTATATGTTGCCATGTCGGTGTGTCTGCAGGGATTCTCCATTTTTCATCACTTGAAGGATGACTAACATGCCATGACATGAGCTTTCCAATAGACTTACACTTGAACATAAGTTGAATACATGGAACAATTGGAAAATGTCGCAAAACCTTACGAGGCACATCCTTTGACTTCATCTCCACTCGTATCTTGATTCGCCACAAACAAGACACTCTCGTGCGAACTCATGAATCGCACAAAATAAGACACAATCATTGGCACATGCATGGATCTTGACATAATCGAGGCCTCTAAGAGATGTCAAGTAATGTCTTACTTGCTCTCTCTTAGTTGGCAATTTATTTCCTTTTGGAAGCATTTGTGATAATAACCTATATATATTTTTAAAAGTGAGTTAAAAAACCACCAACATATATTTGTGACTGATTTCAAAATAGAACAATTAATATTATGATTCATAAGCCAAACTGAATTGATACCTACTTCAATAACGCATTCAAACTGACATTACTCCGTCCATAAATTGTTTGTAAGTTAAGTATCTCGAGGGACGCACGAAGAACGGAGTACGTACAACCTTCATACAACTGAGTAGATGATGTTACGTATAGTGGGTCATCTGGCTTCGTAGAGTGACCTTCTCCCCGAACCGGTTGCGAAAATAGATAGTGTACCATGTTGTCCAAAATCTCATCCTCTACAACTTGATGGGGCATTTCATGAGGGTTACTAT
The DNA here is from genome assembly GCF_053477565.2 of Lygodium microphyllum. Lineage (NCBI taxonomy): Eukaryota > Viridiplantae > Streptophyta > Polypodiopsida > Schizaeales > Lygodiaceae > Lygodium > Lygodium microphyllum. Next base: position 45,756,923 of record NC_141138.1, read on the forward strand.
CATGGTCGTCAATCTCCACTCTTCTTGAAGACTCTGCCTCCTCGAGTCGACGTTTGCAGCCTCTGGACGCCCGAGAGGAAGCATCTGAGGATGTGGCACTGCATCCTGCTCAACCACAAAAGGGAGTTACATGTACATTGATATATATTGAGTAACATAGACTAGCAATCTTAGTGTTAAAAACAATGAATACCGGTGATTTTTCTTGGTCCCATTTTCCATACATGCTGAGGTGTGACATTGCAACTCGACGTGCTCGAAAAATACACCCTCGACAATGATCACGCATGCATTTAAATTTTCGTCGTAGTCATGCATCTCGATTATGAAGACGTAATGTTTCATCCTCACTTGAGGATGTGCTCGTTGACTCATCAGCATGCACCACACTAGGTGATGATGACAACATGATTAAACCTAATTCATGACAACATGAAATTTGTTATTAATATGTTTACATAAAAACTTCAAGGCATATTAATTATTCTAAGATCTCAATTTTAAATACACAAAACTTATCATAAATACATAAAAACTTATGATAAAAACTTACTATAAAAAATTATCTTGAATACGAAAAGCACGCTAAATGCGCATCTATATCTACGTCTAACTACACATCTAAATCTGTGTCTATCTGTGCATCTAAATCCGCATCTATAAGCATGTTTACGTAAACTTAGATGCGCATATACACGCAAATATAGACGCAAAAATCAAAATTCAAAAGATACTTGAATCATTTCTTTTCAAACTATGCCTTTCCTGCGTTTTTTGCGCGTTCTGAAGCTCGAGTTTAGCCGACATGCAGTCTACCTCCACTAGTCTCTTCATGACTCACCTCCTCATGAATCACCTCTTCTTTCACTTCAAAGAGACAAGAGGGGAAAGAAGAAAGCCAAGGAGAGGAATAAAGAGAGAACAAAAGAGAGGAGAACAAGAAGAATAAGAGGCAAAGAGAGGAGACAACAAGCAGCAAGCATTAAGGGAGAACAACTCACCAAGGAGAGGAAGAAGGGGAAGGAAGCAACGCCACCACCCATCCACACCAAAGACCCAAGGTGAGTCCTCTCTCTCTGTCTGTCTGTCTGTCTGTCTCTCTCTCTCTCTCTCTCTCTCTGTCCCTCCCTCTCTCTCTCTTTATGTATTAGGATCTATGATTGAAGTTCTTATATCACAAATAAATCATGGATGGTGGTTTTCAGATTGAAAGCTGCCGACTTAGTGTGTTTGACAGCGCGTGTAGATTCCAGTGCAGATGCAGACATAGACGCGCAGCTATGTTTACTATCACCGCATCTGCAGTCCCATCTCCAAGCGCATGTATTCTGCATCTCAGACGCGAGAATACACGTGCTCTGCCCAGAAGCTTTGACTTCAGAGATGCATCTGAGAACGGGTCTATTCTGTATCTTAGATGCGAATATACACGCGCTCACCTAGAAGCTTTGACTTATGGGACGCGTCTAAGAGCGCGTCTATTCTGCATCTCAGACGCAAATATACACATGCTCTGACCAGAAGGTTTGACTTTAGGGAAGCGTCTGAGAGCGTGTCTATTCTACATCTTAGATGCGATTATACACGTGCCAGCTCTGATAAAAAAATAAATTTTTATTTTTGGAATTGTACGAATATGTTACACAATAGTACAGTTTACACAATATTGCAGTTTAGCAAATTTGTCTTATTCCTGTGTTTTGTTTGCAGATGTCGCATCCTGGCTCATCTAGCAATGACCTAAATTTGGACCACATTAATGATACATTGGGCTTGTTCCGCAGAGGGGTCAATGCTTTTTTTGGAGGTTTTCCTAGTAAGGAAGACTTCATGGGAGAGATGACTAGACACCTTGGCCGCTCTCCCACAGTAAACGAGGTGTTCAACGTCATGACTGGAATGCCTCTAACGTCTTTGCCTGGCACTGCTTCCCAAATACCAAATGTCCAAACTCCAATTGCAGGTACTCCACGTGCAGCACCTATACATGTATCGGCTGAAGCACAAGCGTCAGCCGATGCACGTGCATTTGCGGAAGCACATGCATCCAACGAGGCAGAGGATAGTTGACAGAGAGGGAGGAGAGAGAGTCAAGGGGGAGTACGAGGCTTGTGTGGGGGTTGCCTAGGAGGTGGCGAGTGATCACCCTCACCAGAAGATCACGTACAGGAGCTTGTACGCCAGTACTATAGAGTTACAGATACTGGTGGCATCTTCCATGATGATGAAGGAAGGGATGTAATGGCGTACATGAGGAGCGTCGTGCATGCGGCGTATAAAGATTGTTTCGTTTACTTCAAGAATCAGAAAAGCGGCTTGTGGCAGGAGGTGTTGAGGGCAGTCCATAGGAGGTACCCAAATCTTGAGGGTCAATGATTCTCGGATGATTGGGGATGCACAAAAGTGAGGGATTTGCTTCATAACAAAAGATCCCACCTCATGACACGCGCCAAGTCACTGCAGAGACAGGAGGAGGGGCATCAAGCCTATAGCCAACCACCTATGTGCCACCGCATAGAGTGGAAGAAAGCCAAGAAGAAAGCAGCAGAGAAAGTGAAGAGTCACCAGTACGCAGAGGCGCGACGCATCCAAATGGAAACCATGGGATCCTCGCATTACGGATCGGGGAGCAGAGAGTCGTGGGAGGCAGAGTTTGTAAGTATATTTTGATTTCTAGTTTTTTAAAATCTATATTTTTTTCAATTATTTATATAAATTGTTCTAATACATTGTGTCTCATAATTGTTTGTATATATCATAATTGTTTTGCGGACTACTATCGCTGGTAGGATACCTACTCCTAGAGAGGTAGGTTACCATCGAGGCCATAACCGTGCAGCCACATGGCTTCACTTCTATGAGGGCCTCATCACTCAGGAGCAATACAACCGGGCTATGAGGATTCGACAGCCAGAGGAGATATGTTTTTATTACTTTCCTATTAAAATTATAGCTAATTATAACTTTTTCTTTGCAATTGTACGTAAGAAACCTTGATCTTTTGTGTGTGTAGGCGAACCTCGATGTGGAGCATAGCGAGGAGGGGGATAGCAACGCTAGTAGCGATGGTGGTGTTAGCGAAGATGTTTCTTCTTTAGATTCGTAGAGGAGCACCATACCTCCTCTATGGCCTTGTTTCCTTGTATATCTATTATCCATCTTTGAGCCTACTGCTTGCGGCCATGCTTTAGGTCGCAAGCACTTAAACTCCCCATGTAAATGCGTTTTATATATAATGAATATATGGATTTTTGTTTTCAATTCTCGTGCCTTCAGATCCATTGTGTTTCTCCCAAATGCACAATTTGATGTATGGGAGGGGGAAAAAAAAACCAGAGAGCATGTGGTTACTTTGCAACCACATGCTCTCTGGTTTTTTTTTTCCAATTCTGTGCTTCGCGTCTATTTGCGCGTCTAAATTGCAAAAACACGCATCTATACTCGCGTCTAAAATGTAGAATACACACGCCCATACACACATTATATAATTCAAATTAATTAAAAAAATTAAATATCTTTTTTTAAATGAGATTTTTAGTTTTACGTTCGCGTCTATTGGCGCATGTAAAAGCATGTCTATGAACGTGTCTATGTGCCTGTCTAATTTTCGATGTAGACGTGCTTGTAGACACACAAAAAAATAAAAATAAATAACAATTTTGGTTTTCTTATGCGCTTGTATTGATGCGTGTATATACGCGTCTAAAGCGCATCTATTGGTGCGTGTGGATTTCCTCATACATGCGACTATAGACGCGAAATGGTAAACGCATAAATAGACGGGCTTATAGACGTACCCGTAAGATTTTCTCTCAATTCAAAAATCGCGTCTAAGAGGCCTTTTTGTTGTAGTGTCCTTCGCGATCCAATAGCGTAGCAGGGGGTTCTTCACTACCAGAAACATGCTGGTATTGACGGATTGCCACAAGACTGACTATAGAGCTCGATCGTTCTAGGAGTTTCGCCTTCGTGTGAGATGGTAAGCGATTGGAAGCTCTCGATCTCAGCTTTGCTCTAATACCATTAGTGTGCAGATCTGATGCTGTATGCACGCGTAATGAGCGTCGGAAGGTCCCCAAGAACAAAAGAACTCTACAAAGCATGTATTTGATATATTATTCATCTCCAAGTTCAAAAAATAGCCCAATTTACAATTGGCACACTTTAACTTTTTTGTTTGCTTATGTCCCACTAAGCTATTGGGTGTCCAAAGAGTTGGGCAGTGCCCAAATTCAATGTCCAATAATAAATATTTAAATTGTGTGCCCATGCACATACAAAATAATAAATAAATGTGAGACGCTTCAATAAATAAGCACGTTAAAATAAATATTGGTGCCACGCCTAAGATGCGCGCCCATCAAAAATAATAATTTCTTTTAAATAACTTGAATACATGATATCGCCCAGTGCTTTCCAACACCACCATTATCTACTTTACACATCAACTGAAGCATTCACAATTGTTAAAAAATAATAAAATTAAACTGATAAAAGTGAATACCTAGCAGTTTTCAGCTACAAAATAAATAAATTGGTTTGAACTCAATCCTAACCTTAATTTATTATGAGTGCACACTCTAAACTCATAAACGTCTATTAATTTAAATATGTATTTTGCAAAATCACCCGCTATGGAATTACCCACTTGCACATTAAATTAACAAGACTCCCGAAAAGGACAGGCATCCCCAGCGACTTTTCACACAAGGAATCCACCTTGTGTATGAACCTCGGTAATAAATATAATTTTACGGAATCCATTGCAAAACCTCACGGAATCCACCGTGGAATATGCCTCCTAGCATTAAAAAATTACTGATTTTCTTGTGTAGACTAATTACTATTATAGAAAATCAATTTTAAGCATGTTTCCTTCCATAGGAATGGCAAGTGCACACTCAAACCCAAAAAACCACATATCCCCCCTTAAACCGCCTAGTCTCGAGTTTTGCATGTTTTGCATAGAATACTATATGATTGATTTTTTCATGATTACTTCAAGATAACTGATCAGACAAATGTTTGGCAATCAAATGCAAGTATTTCTAACCATTTCAAATAATAATTGATCATAAATTGATAAAATCTACATTTTTCTCATAAAATCACTCATTATGACGTGTGTGTTTTGACGTTGGAGGCTCGTTGATGCTCTTCCATAGCATTGACAATCTATCCAACTTGGTTTTACTTCTCTTTACACTCCCACATCATCGTTTGATCAAAAACATCCATCTCAACCCATCTCCCTCTCTTTTACATTGATCCATGAGGACAAACCACAAGAGGAGAGAGGAGAGAGAAAGACTAAAATCGGATCTTCTTGTATAATGCATCAAATTCAATGATTTTTGGAGTGATGAGATGGGCGAGAAAATGGTGGAGCTTACAACCAAGGGAATTCCCTTAATTCTTGTGCTAATCAGAACAATAATTTTTTTTAATTATGGAAGGAGGCGCTGAAAAAAAACTCCCCCTCCCTCCCCCCCCCACACGTTTTGAGAAGACATGCCTTTTCATTCATAAAGCTTGTTTTAAGCTTTAAGATTTGTTTTACAAAAAAGATATTTATTTTTTTGTGTTCACACTCTAATCAAAGTGGTTTTTTCATTTGTTTCATTCAATTTCTTCCTTAATACTACTCTAAACCTTTAGCATGTATTAAGAATGCAATATTGAAGCATTTAGATAAGATTTAGAGTATTCTTGCTCTCTAATTTAGGGAAAAACAAGGAACCCATGAAATTATTCAAAATCTTAGTCATTTTGTGATCTATGAAGTAGTCTTCTCCAGGAAGCAAGGGCAAGTCCACTACATGAAGATTTAACCAACATTGAAGTAACATATTATGATTCATAGAATTTTCTTCTTCTTGAATGCTTAGAAAAATATGGATGTTTGAAATCTCTTGGATTCTTGTCAAGGATTGAAGTATTTTCATGAATCTTAGATTATTCTTCAACATTCATGAAAGACATTGATTCAAGATTTATGGAGCTTTGACTAGTCTTTAGCCATTATAAAGGACAATGATTCAAGATTGGCATTCTTGAAGTTATTTGAAGACTTCAGGTGGATCCATTGTTAATGGAAACCTTATATGAATTTCTCATCAACTATTTCAAAGAAATTTGATTAATCTCAGCATGATCCATCAACATCAAGCATTGAACAATGTATTTCATCTACTCTTTTCTAATCTCTCTAATTCTAATTGTTGAAGCATAGCCTATTGCTAAAGGAGACATTGAATTGGGTATATCCTCTTTTCTTGATTAAAAATTTTGGTCTACTTATATTGAAATTTTGTTCCCACTCATTGTTGATTGAAATTTCTATAATTTTGTGAATGATAATCTGGCCTTTGAGCTTCATTTTCAACATTGATACTCTTCATGATTGAAACATGCATGCTAGTATATTGCAATTTGAAATTTTAGTGAATTCTTGCTTATGTGATTGTCTAGTCTTTGAATTTCGACTCTTGTGATCATATACATTGAAATACCCAAGAAATTGTAAAAGGTGGGTTTAGTAATGTAGTGAATCACTAATTACTAAAGAAAAATCTTTCTCAGTCCTTTTGATTCATTAAGCTTTCAAATTCCTACATATCATTGAGTGCCTAAAGCTTTATTTCAGTCATGCATATCATCTTTGTTTTCTACAATACTAGTACTATTATGTATATATATATCGACCAGATAGCAAGAGAAAAGAGAGATGACCCTCCCTTATTATTTAGACTTTGTAAGGGTGCATAATTTTGCCCAAAAGAAACTTTTGCATGCCTTCTAGAATATTTTAGCCCATTTAGGTACCCCGTTTGCAATTTTATCCATCTCACCATAGGTGGTGGACCATGGAAGACAACTTGGGGTAGAGTGGAAAATATTTAAAGATCATTGGCTTTCATTGGTACTAAAATAGGACATAAGTAAAGAAATTATAGGTTTATTATAGAATAATCTAGCTTATCAAGAGTAAGAGGATATTTGGGTAGTGATTAATAGGGTTGATATTCAACCATTCAAAGGTGTTATAGCTAATCCCACATTGATTACAGGTTATACTTAGAGTATTTTAGTCAAATAATGAATTAGGACCTATTTTGGGTACTTCCTCTTTGGTTATAAGTATTGCAAACTAATTCACAATTTTTCTAGGGCCTATAAACAATATTGTAGATTATATTTGGTCTCTATAGGTCATATATACAATAGCACATGGTTTTGAGTCCTTAGTTTGGACCCAAGAGAAGGGAATAGACCAAAACAATGCTTTTACAAGTTGTGAGACTATTATGTACAGTAAGAAGAATATTTTTAGAATATTTTGTTTTCATATTGAAGTGGAGCACTATTTCTTGTTCTAAAGAGCTATTCATTAGCATTGTTTTCCATAAAAAATTTCTTGATTTTGATATTGAGGTGAAAAGTTCCAGCCATTTTACTAATAGGGGGACCATTGTAGATAGCTCTTGGATAGATAGACATGGTTTATTGTTTTGATTTGGAACTGTAACGTGTTTGCTTGTCCACTTGTGGGACACGTCTTAGTAGCCCGTCGGGAGGGGAGTCTAGAAAGCGCCACCTGGCACTCGCAAGGAATGTCATAGGGTTTGCGATCTAGGTCTTCCCGAGTCTTCCCCAAAGCGGAAGTATCAGGCCGTTCCCACTTAGGACCGACCTGAAGTCAGGGTTTCTTTCCTATGAGCCAAGTCTCTAGGAAGTAGCTTGCGTTGAGCTCCAGATGAGCCACTTTGCATAGGAACAACAGAGTCGAAGCGGATTTATGCTGCACTTGGTTCATGGAGAATGGGAAATGAGAGGGATGCGAAGCTCAACCTTTTTGCCCATAAGGCATAGTCCCATTCTACTCCCCTAAAACGGCATAAATCGGGATTCTAACTCTACTGACTCTAGGTCTTCACAGTCTCGTTATCACATCTTTTGACAAAAGTTCCCAGCTAACCGGGACCACCCTTCCGTAGGACGGACCCAAGTCACATCCACCGCACTTTCCTTGGGTTGCTTAGTTATCTAATTACCTACCACATTATGTTTGACATGCAAATGAAAATTCCTTAATTAATCAATTTAAACACAGGTTATTTCACACAACTTAGGCACTGACATTAAAAAAAACAATGTCAATCAAGTTCATTTTCCAAATATTTGACCTTTATTTATCATAGTCTTGGAATACATCAAGTATCATGCCCGAAGGCTATCCCAGCAATCAACAGGATTGCTGCTCCAAGTTTGCCCGTAGACTAATACATGGGCCTCGAGATCCCATCTCGAGTCACATCAGCCTCTTGTGCGGGATTTGGAGGCAAGGAATTTACGGCCAGAGCCTCCCCTGGCACCCAAGTGTCCTCCCGCTCCAAGCAGCACCCACGAATAGACCTCTCACGATGGGTTCGGTCCATGTACTTGGCGCAGCTAACAACCCCCTTGGACAGGGCTAGGAAGGCAGTCAGAGGTAACTGAACCTGCCTCTCCCTCCAAGCTATTAACCTGAACCATTAAGTGTTTGGCCTTGAATTAGTTCCTTGAGCAAAGAAATTCAATAATGAACCTAAGTGTACAATCACGATCATTTTTGTGGTCGTTCGTACGACCAACTGCTAAGGTGTGATTCAAAGTCGCTAAGGTCGTTTGTACGAATGATATTTTAAAAACAAAGCGTTCTAATAATGCAATTAAGTTTTCCCTATGCAAATTTATACTTAATGCACCCATATCATGTGGAAACGAAAAGGGTGAATTTGATGGAACCTGCATCAGTAGGAGGGATATTATCAATTCTTGTGCTTCAGGTGGGGACTTCTACATGTGCTCCTCTTACTCCCGCGTGTGCTCCTCTTGTGTGGCGCTTTGGGGCCATCGCAATCGGGACTTGGGAGTAAGTGGGGAAGGTGGAGGATGTGCTGAAATTCTCTGTGAGTTGGCAGTCCTTCCTTCCCTACAAGGGAACTCCCTTCACAACCGAGTTGTGTCCTTCCGCGATCTGTGGGTGAAACACCCCCTAGGAACCTTTTTTTTTTAAATCTTCTTTAGCTTCTTATTTTCTGTCAGTTGACAGCATCTCCTCCTCCTCAACCACGTTACGATGGCGAAGATGATGGTGGCGGCATTTGGCAGCTTGACGGAGTGTTGGCGGAGCAGAGGGCGGCGCCTCAGACCACAAGGGGGGGGGAAGACGGCCATTTAACGGCCGCCACCCCCACACCTAGGGGTGCATACCCCCCTCTCCTTCTCTTACTCCCTCTCTCTCTCTCTCTTCGACATGCGGTCGGCAGGGAGAGAGAGAGAGAGGTAAAAAAAAATTTAAACTAATTTTAAAAATTTTTAAAATGGGAGGGGGGGTTCTCATGGGGGAGGCACGAGAGAGATATTACAGGAACCACTCCTTACCTAATTCCAAAGTGATATTTCAGCAAATTTACCTTCAATATACTAAGATTTTTTTAGAGCCTACAATCACAAGGATTAGTGAAGTATAACTCAAGATAACATCCATTTATTTATAGAGTATCCTTTTCTACTGCACTTGCTCCAATGGCTAGGAACAAGAAGGAAGTGAAAGTTCTTGAGAATATGAATGAAGACTTGGTCAAGCATCAAGAAAAGATTAACTCAAGGCAGTAAATGGCAAACTAATAAACCTATCAATGCCAATGGTGCATAAATCCCAAATGATAATGTGAAGTCAAAGGCATCCAATCAAGTTTCACACAACTTATGAACATGGGGGCCCATCTAGAGTTAAAGAAATAGTTTAACACCCTTCCAATTCATGGAATAGGGGATGACCCATGTATAACTCTAGAAAAAATCTTGGACAGTGAGATAATTTCTAACATGTTGATAGAGATCATCACATTCATGGATGTGATCCCTTCTACAAACAATTTTATCCATAAAGTGCTCAAGTGCCTAATGCAAGGAATGGGTATGATCAATACATACATGAAGAACCAAGAAGGGATGCTAGATTTCAACATGATGAATATTTAGATGAAATGCTTCCACATGTTCAACCCAACCAAAGTCATTAGCCACATGGAACTAATTCAACGGGCCATTATTCTTTTGGCAATAAGAAAAATAGACAACACTCCTTCAATTTCAATCATAGATACCAAACATTGGGTAACTTCTCTCATAGACAATAGTTAATTGGTTTACCTAATAATAATGGTTGCCATTACCATTATGACAAAGAATACAAGGAGAAGATTAGTATACCACAATTCAAAGGAGATAAGGTCCCTTTCCTAATGGAGCTAGAAGAATGATCAATAAATTGGAAATGTACTTTACCCTCTACTCACACAATAGTTTTGTTATGTAGCTTTACATCTTGAAGGGTATGCACATACTTGGTGGAGATACATGAGAAAGATTAGACAAAATTTTTAGACTTAGGAAGACTTCAAATCATCCATGACTCAAGTTTTCATATTTCCAATGGAAAAAGAGACACTAGAATGAAAATGGTATGATCTTAGATAAATAGATTCTATAGTGAGAGATTATTCTAACTAGTTTTTTAAATCTTTCTATATATGTTAAGGGCATATTAGATTCATCAAAATTTAACAAGTATATTTTTGGTCTCGGTCCAAACCTTTTAGCAAAGGTTGAGGCAACAAAGCCTAAAAATGTACATGATGGCATACAATATGTTAAACATTATAGTCAAAAATATAGAAGGAAATTGAACATTTTTTAGTCCAAAACTAGAGTCACTTATCATTCCTATCAACCAATGAGAATTGGATGACAATTCAACCAGCAAAGAGAAGGTTATAGACAAGAGAACATGACACCAAATACTTTTAGCAAGGTTTCCAGTTACCCTATAGCATATACTTCTAAACACAGCAACAACTTTAGCTATAATGGTAATTCAGAAAGGAATTTTAAGAGAGGTGAAAGTGAAACTAAAGGGTCGTCTCATAACATCAAAAGCAAGCCATTTTTTAGTGATAGATTGAAAGCATTATATTTCAAGTATGGTAAGAAATGGTCATCCGCAATCATAAATTGAAAGGTAAAGGCAATAGTGCCAAGTTTAATATGGTGATCATAGAGGAATTAGATGATGATGAAGCATATGAAGAAGATCTATTACAAGCAGAGGCAGTTCCTATTTGTGATGAGACACTTATCTATGATAATCACCACACACAGATGGGTTTATAGCAAGTCAAAAGTTTTCCATTTGATCCATGTAGGTTACAAATGGGTGTCTCTTCACCTATTTTTTGTTTACCTATGCTATGTTCCATATCCTAAGATGCTTGGGTGGGATGTAAAGGAGAGAATACACTTCAACTCAAGGGGATTATCAATTCTAAGGATACTCATATTCTCATTAATATGGGTAGCACACATAAATTTGTCAATGCTAAATCATTGTATGAGCTTAAGTTATTATATCAAGAAATGGATATATCCCTGAAGGTAAAAGTTGTAAATGGAGCTCAAGAGATGAGCAAAGATATATGCATATAAACTCCTATTGAGTTATCCTAGTCTTGTACTATAATGACAATTTTGATTGTCTTATGGGATCTATTGACATTATTATTGGCTATGATGTACTATAAATTTTCCTTGGATCTCAATCAAATGTTTATGGAGTTTACTTTGAATGGACAATAAGTAACACTTAATGGCATAGAGAGAAAAGAAGTAGAAATAATCAACAAAAAGAAGATGAAGAAGGAAATAAATGCAATGTCTTGTATTTTTACACTTCTTCTTTCCAAGGTAGACAAAAATCAACAAGCATCTTCACTCAAATAGCATGATCTATCTCTATGTAAACTTTTGAAAGAGTTTAAAGACATATTTCAACCGCTTATATCTTTACTGTAAAAGAAAGAATTGGACCATCCTATTAATTTGGTACCTAACAATAAACCTATCAACAAATCACCTTACAAATTGTCAAAGTATGAAAGGGAAGAAGTGAAAACATAGGTTAAAGACTTGCTAGAAATGGGATTTATTCATCCTAGTCAGTTACCTTTTGCTTCTCCTATCTTACTTGTCAAGAAGAAAGATAGTTCATGCAAGTTATACATTCATTATAGAGATCTAAACAAGGGCACCATAAATAACATGTATCCAATCCCACAAATTGATGTTTTTTTGGATGAACTCAAGGATCAAAAGGTATTTACCAAGATTGACTTGAGGTCAAGATATCACCAAATGGCAGAATGAAGGTAGAAGATGTATAAAATAACTTTTAGGACAAGAAGAGGTATCTATCACTTCTTGGTTATGCCATTTGGGCTTTCCAATGCACGTGGTACTTTCTAGACACTCATGAAAAAGATCTTACAGCTATGCATATATAGATTCATCTTGGTATTATTTGATGATATTCTTATATACAAAAGGAATAGAGAGGATCATTTGCAGCATGTTCATGAAGTCCTACTCACATTGAGAAGACATAAGCTTTTTGCAAAGGAAAGAAAGTGTACTTTCAAGCCAGTGAGGTAGAACAATTGGACTACATTGTACATGAGAAAGGAATCATGGTTGATCCAAAGAAGGTCCAATGCATTAATGATTAGTCCATACCACAAAGTTCAACTTCATTGCAAACCCATTGCTGAGATTTCTAGGACTATCCTCTTTTTTTTGGAGATTCATAAGGAGTTATACCATATAGTAGCTCCTCTCATTGATAGATTGAATAAAGAAGCTTTCTTTTGGGATGCTATAGCCATGAAGAGCTTTAATGAGCTGAAAAGTCTTCTTATTTTAGCACCTATTTTAGTATGCCCAGACTTTTCTAAGGAGCTTAGCATATTTGTTGATGCTACTAGTAATGGTATTGGGGTTGTTAATGCTAAGATCATGGAGTTATTGCTTATGAACGGAGGAAGATAGATGACAAAGAAAGGGAGATCTATGTCTATGAGCAAGAAATGTTAACCATTCTTTATGCCATTAAGAAGTGGTATCGTTACATTTATAGCAACCATTTCAATGTCAAGAGTGATCACCAAATACTGAAGTATTTTCTTTCACAGACTAATTTTTCTCCTAAGTAGCATTGTAATAAAACAAAACTCTTACCTTTAGTTTAAGAGAATTATCTTACTTTATAGGCTAGAGTACTAAAGGCAAGAGGGTGCCAATGTAACACATCTTTTACTCATTTGCTGAATTCTCCATTTCTTGGAGCTTGAGGGTTTACCTTCCCCAATAATATTGAGGGTGTACAATAAATAGCCACCATTGTGAGAGGTGGATTTCGTATAGCAACCTTACATGATTCTCATTGTACCTTTGATTCATTCTAGCTATGGCTTCATTATGTTGTAGTTTAATACAAGTCCATGGCTACAGCTAGTTCATTAAATTATGGCTTCTTGAAATTTTTTCCATTTTAATTCAAGTTCGGCTAAGTTTATTTGAGTGCTAAATTAGCATCTTGATTTTGTCATGGTTAATCTATTGAGTAGTAACTCTCTAATATATGGATATGTCCAAGGCATTTTTGAGATGTCAAGCTCTGCATGAGCTCGCATCCACTACGTGCCTTGGTGATGTGACACAATATTATTCACTGGCATGTTAGGGGACCGACATAAGGATATCCCAATGATTCTATAGCTAGATTATACCCATGTAGTCCATCCTTGGTTTAAATAGCGCATTCATTATACCACCTCTTCTTTTCTAGTAGATTCAAACTTAGTGATCACATGTATATACATTATGGTACTTTCATATTAGTCTTTTATCATGTTTTAGACTTAGTTCTTTTGTGTGGAAGAAGAAGAAAGAAGAAGAAGAAGATTTTAGCCCTATCTCTTTGTGTTATCAAGTCTCCATTGCTTTTGTGTGTGTGTGCTCTTGGGTGCTTCATCTCTATTCTCTCTTATTTGTTTTCATGATATCACAAAGTTGTCACACAGTTGGGTAAAGCTCGATTGAAGGTTGAGACAAAGGTGTTGGAGCACAAAAGTAAGCAAGTAAGAAATGGGTAAGAAGCTTGAATTGCCTTAGGTTATAGCCATAGGATGCTTCTAAGGTTGGCAAGGCTTCAGTCTTTGATTGCAATGAACCTTGGTGAGAAAAAAGAACAATGTATTTGAGGTCATTTTGACCTTCATTTTGGACCTATAAGTGGTCTTGATAGCAATTTTTGGTTGTGTCCATTGTCTACAGGTACACAAGTTACAAATTTTGAATATATAAGGTTTCAGGTATTTGCTAGGTTACAGATAAAAAAGTCATATACATATAGATTACCGATTATAGTTATTATTGTGCAGTCATTAAAAAATACAATATGTTTAGTTGTGGTGCACTTGGTATTAGCTTATTTGCAAATTGTAGTTTCTGGCAAGGTTTTCTATTTTGTCAAAATCTCTAACAACTTCAACTAATTTTTCAATGAGAAGCATGATAAGAGCAACTATCTAGCATGGAAGTTTAGTGTCAGCGAGAGAACTAGGGAGAGAAGAAGAGGAGAGAGAAAGACTGCAGAGGAGAGAGAAATACTGCAGGAAGAGAGAGAAATAGAGTGACGAGGAGAGAGAAAGACTAGAATTGGAAAGAGAAAGACAGGAAAGATGAAGAAGCCATGGAAGCTTGGAGCAAGAAAGGAGAGAAAGTTTGTAAATGTATTGATATGTCAAAAGATGTGTAAAATTACAAATTCTCTCCTTATATACCAGTGTCAATGTGACATGGCATATTAATAGCATTCTAAGTATTCCCAGCTTCTTACAATCCATCCCTTCCCAAAAGTTTTTGTCCTAAAAAACAAACCTAGAAAGAACTAAAGAAAAGATGGATAGAACAGAGTACTACTCTGTTTTACAGCTTTACAAATGGGAAATGAGTGAAGAATTATCATTACAAGGGCTGAATATGATGAACGGAAAGAGAACTCCACTATATACATGATTTGAAGAACCTTAGAAGCCATTGGAGCCATAGAATCTTCAACAAATAGTTCCAGAAGAAAGTAGACAGCTTGCTGAAATAACAGTCCCTGCTGGACCAAATCAGCCATAACTTTTGATAGAAGTGTCCAAATGAGGTGTATCACATATCAAAACGAAGCTCTTGAAGAGTACTTTAAGCTCATGTAGATAGCTCAATTCTGAAAATGAAGTACGACAAAAACTGTTCTAAAACAGCGTGCTGTCCTGAACCAGTCTGCACCAATACTAGCTCCACAAGCAATAGGCTTCAGCCACCAATGTATCCTTCAAATATGGATACTCATCTAATATTGAATCAGGTCTCCAAGAAGCCTCTTCAGAGGGTAAACCTCTCCATTTAATCAAATATTCCACAATAGAACGTGATCGAAGCTTCTTCTCACGCTGACCTATAACAGCCTCTGGGATGTACTGAACGATACCATCTTCATCAATAGGTGGCAGCTCATCAACTAAATCCACTGGATCACCATAATAGGGCTTGAGCTGACTAACATGGAAGACGTTATGAATCTTTGTAGAAGAGGGAAGCTCTAGTCTGTAAGCCAAATCTCCAATCCGCTTAAGGATCCTGTAAGGGCCATAGAATCTGTGGGCAAGCTTATTACTGGATCCATCTTTCAATGTAGAATACTTGGATTTGGGCACCTTCAACAAAACCAGCTCTCCTTCCTGGAACTCTAAAGGCCTTCTCTTCTCATCAGCATACATCTTCATCTGATCTTGAGCCTTCCTTAGATTCACCTTGCATTGCTGAAGAAGGGTCTGCATTCTTTCCAACTCTTCCTTCCCATGAGGGTTGATCTTTTCGTTAAAAATGACTGTGGGTAGGGGCACCTTGTAACCATACAAAGCCTCAAAGGGTGAAACTCCTATGCTCGCATGAGTGGAATTATTATAAGCAAACTTAGCCAAGTGTAACCAAGAATCCCATGAGGTTTGGACATCATAGCAAAAATGGCGAAGATAAGTCTCCAACCATTTATTAACTCTCTCTGTCTGTCCATCAGTTTGGGGATGATAAGCCGTAGATGGAGCCAACTTGGTACCCATAGATGTAAATACCGCTTGCCAAAAGTTACTCATAAACTTTGAGTCCCTATCATGGACAATCACCTGCGGTAATCCATGTAATCTGAAAATATGCTCCATAAACTGGTTGGCCACCTGAGAAGCAGTAAACTGAATTTTTGTTGGGATAAAATGAGCTGCTTTGGTGAGTCTGTCAACCACCACATAAATACTATTCCACCCCTTCTTGGTAGTAGGTAAGCCAGTGATAAAGTCCATAGTAATATGAGTCCATTTACCCGTAGGAATAGGCAATGGCTGCAATAAACCCCCTGGCTTATGGGCGCTATCCTTATTTTGCTGACAAGGCATACACTTCATAACGAAGTCCTTGACATCTTTCCACAGTCCTTTCCAATAAAAGCTCTTGCTGATCCTATCATAAGTCTTGAAAACTCCCAAGTATCCAGCTAAAGGCGAAGAATGCATCTCCTCCATAATTTTTCGCTTGAAAGAAGAAGTAGAGGGAATAACAATCTTGCCCTTCCACCAAATAAGACCATTTTTAAGCTGGTAGTGCGAGTTTTCTTCCATAAGACCTTGCTGTAATTTCTGAAAGATTTGGCTGAATTCCTCATCTAAGAGATATGCCTCTTGTAGCTCTTCAATCCAATCACTATGTAATTCCGTCATGGCTGATACTTTGTAGGCCCACATACGAGAGAGAGAATCAACCACTATGTTATCTTTGCCCCTTGTATGAGTGATGTCAAAGTCATAATTTTGTAATGTTGCTACCCATCGTCGTTGCTTTGGAGTAAGATTTGACTGAGTAAGGAAATACTTGAGTACGCGATGATCACTATGTACTCTGAATCGGCTGCCATATAAGTAATGGTGCAATTTCTTGATTTCATGCAGAATAGCCAACATTTCCTGATCATAAACATTCATGGCCATCTCTTTATCAGTAAGCTTACGGCTTTCAAATGCAATTACTCCATGCTCCTGAAGCAAAACAGCCCCAATGCCACGGCCACTAGCATCACATTGTATAGTAAACTCTTTAGAGAAATCCGGGCATACAAGAATAGGAGCAGTGGTAAGTAATTCCTTTAACTAGTTGAAGCTGCTATCTGCAAGAGCATCGCAAAAGAAAGCCTCTTTCTTCAACCTGTCAGTTAAAGGGGCTGCAATTGCCGCATAATGCTTTATAAATCTGCGATAGAATGAAGATAGACCAAGAAATCCTCTAAGAGAGGTAGTAGTAGTAGGCGTTGGCCAATCTTTTATGCATTGCACCTTCTTGGGATCAGCATGTATTCCTTTTTCACTGACTATATGTCCCAAGTATTCCACTTCAGTCTGCATGAAAGACACTTCTTCTCCTTAGCAAAAAGCCTATGATGTCTCAACACATCAAAAACCTTCCTCATATGCGACAAATGATCTTGAAAAGTCTTGCTGTAGATCAAAATGTCGTCGAAGAATACCAAGACAAACTGAAAGAGGAAAGGTTGTAGAATCTTATTCATCAGGCTTTGAAAGGTAGCTGGAGCGTTTGTAAGGCCGTATGGCATCACCAAGAAATGGTAGAGCCCACGATCAGTCCTAAAAGCAGTCTTGACCTCATCACCCTCTCTCATGCGAATCTGATGATACCTTGATCTCAAATCAATCTTCGTGAAGAATCGAGCCCCCTTAAGCTCATCAAGCAAATCATCTATCCTGGGTATAGGATACCTGTTCTTCACTGTTATCTTATTAAGATTCCTGTAGTCAATGCACATTCTGAAAGATTCATCTTTCTTTTTGACTAACAGGACTGGGGATGCATACGGTGAAGAACTGGGTTCAATAAATCCCATTTCAAGAAGCTCTTTGATTTGCTTGGCTACTTCCTCTCGTTCACATTTAGATAGTCTATAAGGTGGCTTATTGATTGTCTTTGAGTTGGGTTCCAAATCAATGGGGTGATCCACCGCTCTCTTAGGAGGCAATGAAGTAGGTACTTCAAATAAATCTCTGTACTCCTCAAGAAGAGCTGTCAAGGCTGGATGGTTTGCTGAATTATTGGGCTGATCCTGTGTTTCTTTGTTCAAATGCAATACAAATATCTGTGAGCGCTTCTTGTACTCTTTCTTGAGTTGTTGAATGGTGATAAGCTGAAAATCAGATTTACTAGGGATCCCCTGTAAACGAATGAGCTGTCCATTGGAGAAAAACTCCATATATAACTGTGAGAAATCCATAGTAATCCTGCCTAAGGTCATCAACCAATCACAACCAAGTACAATATCTATGGGCCCCATTTCCAAAGTGATCAGGTTTACTTTGACTTCAAAATTTTCAGCCATCTGCAAAGAAACCTGTGGACAAATCTGTGTGCTGATTTCCTCTTCACCATTAGCCACTTGTACTCTAATGGGCTGCTGTAAGTCGGTGGGAACACAATTCAACTTGTACATAATGGATTTATTGACAAAACTGTGGGTACTGCCACTATCTATCAGGATGAACACTGGCTTTCCACATATGCTTCCCTTCATACGAAGTGTATTAGGGTTCTTAGATCCCGTCCAAGCATCCATAGAGATAGAACAATTAGTGGCAGCAGGCAACTCATTACAAAATCCACCAGGATCAAATGGAATATCACCGCCTGGATCAAAAGGGAAAGAGTCAGATGGATCATAGAAGTACTCCTGTCCACCATCATCCTCGAAATCTTCATTTTCAGCATTGATTGGGACTGCATTAACTTCATCTATGTCATTTTCAAGGTCCTCAAGAACTAGCATACTCTGAATTTTTGGCTTGGCATTTTTGTATACACACTTTGAAGCATGGTCAGGAGTATACTTTTCTCCACACTTGAAGCATAAGCCTTTGTCCTTTCTTTCCTTATAAAGATCCATGGGAATATTTCTGGAATTCGTATTGGCTGAAGTAGACTTAGGCTTATTGTCACCTTGCTTAAATTCAACCTTTGGACTGTTTGCTGTCCTGAAATTGCCTTGAAGCCTAGAAGCATTAAATGGAGGATAAGTTGGTATCCGTGAGCTCCCACTAGGCATATGATTGCTGCCATAATTGTTACCAACTTGCCCTTGCTTTAAAACAGTCCTTGGCTGTCCATAACTTGGCTGAAATGAAGACTCTTTCCTATACTTCCTTCCAAAGCGCTCTGCAAGCTCAATAGCCTTGAAAAGTGAAGTAGGATTTTGCGCCATAACATCAGCTGACAAGGATGGTTCTAAACCATACATGAACTTGTGTAACTTGGCCTCATCACTGATGTTTTCCACATACATGGTCAAGTTGAGGAATTGGTTTGTATATTCTCTTACACTTAGGCCCCTTTGTTCCAAAGCATACCATCTTCGTTCTAACTTCTCTTTTTCAAGAGGTGAAACAAAGACTTCAGCCATAAGTGCCTTGAAAGCTTCCCAATTCTCAATAAGTACATTCTCTTTCTTGATATACCTCCACCAAGTGTGAGCAAATCCTTCTAAATGCAAGGAGGCAAAGTGTATCTTCATAACATTAGTTTTAGGAAATATGTCAAAATAAGACTCCATCTTAGAGGTCCATTCCTCTAATTCTGATGGTGAAGATGACTGGCCATTGAATTTGGATAAAACAATTTTGTCCTTGAATTCTCTATCATGGAAGGGTTGCTGTCCCAAAACTGGCTGATCAGAATTTCCAAGTACAGAACCTCCAAATTGAGACTGATATCTTCCAACAGGTGGCTGAGAATTACCATGTAATCTTCCTGTTGGTAAAGCACCCCTAGAATGCTGAGTATGCAATCCAAAAGCTTGAGTATTGTCTCCGTTCAAGCTGCCCAAATAGTCATCATGTCTTTGTGAAGCTTCTCCCACTTCATACTGACTATTTGAAATACCTCTTCTTCCAATGATTCCATCTCCATGACCATTTTGGTTGGATGGCTGAAGTGGAACTGAAGGGTCAGTATTTGAACAGGCCTTTTCATTAGCTTCTTTTGATGCCACTTGTAATTGTAAAAGTTTAGAGATTTGTGCCATGAGTAGGTCATTGGACATTACCAATCTATCAATGGAAGCCTTGGTCTGATCAGTAGATTGAACCATCTGATCCATTCTTGATAGCATGGCCTCATGTCGCTCTTTATGCCTTAGTTCATGGGCACACAAAGTATCATTGAGCATACTAATTTCTCCTTGTTGAGGCTCTTCAGGGTTCTCTTGAAATGTGCTTTCCATCATAGAATCCCTGATTTGCTGTGCATAGTCCTCCTGGACCTTATTTTTGCCTTTATGCCCTGCCATACTAGTGCAGTCCTGCAGTACCCCCTGTTAGTAAAATGGCTATAACTTTGGCTAGAAAACTTCGATTGCAAATTTTTTTTGTGCGAATCGAAGCTTACAATGCCCTCTTCGAGATGAGCTATAGCACGCTATAAGAAGTTTAGGACAGAAAATTTTGTAACTGAATTTCAGAGTCTGAACTGTCCAGTCCTACACCCTGTTTAGACCTGTAAGTGCCCTGTTTTGACCCTGTAATGCAAGAAAGTAACCTCAAATGGCTACCAAACCCTGCAAAGGGGTATATAGGACCTGTGGGTACCCTGTAGTACCTGCACCTGTACTTCAGTATCAAAGGGTGTACCTGTATCCACCTGTAAATACCCTGTGGGTAACCTGAAAATGCCCTGTTTACCCTGTTTTACTCCAGTAGGTACTTGAGTCGTTGGAAAGTCTTCAATCTTCAATTCTCCACTCGCTGTACCTGTGTAAGGGATAAAACGGCAGGACGGGCTCCCTACACGGGCTCCGAATCACCGGGAGGTGGGCAAAGTTCCCCCCGGGTCGGTTGGTTGCACCCCTTCGGGATCTTCGATAGTGAGGGAGGGTCACCTCTCTTTTGTCCCACTATCTCCCCCGGCATCCACCTTTTTCCTCGGTGGGAATATCAACATGGCAGAGGCTAGTGTACTAAGCAATCAGCATGATATGCATTTGAAAAATATTCATTCAGCCTTTCATGAGATGCAATTGATTGAGATAAAAGAACTTGAGATGGGAGAAGGGTTTTACCTGTGCAATTCAGTGACTCACTGATTGCTAGTACTTACCCTTTACAATTTTCCAATTTAGGCAAAAGAGAATCAACCAATCAATTGGATTAGAGTAAGCAAAGGAATCAATCAATGTATTCAGTCCATAGGATTCAAATGTTATGCTGAAATCTCAGATTAAGGCCTTTCATTCACTGATTGAAGCTAATATGCATTAGGCAAGCATTGCATTCATGAATAGATGAATTCAAGCAAAGGTTAGCTGAGAATTTGATGAAAATGTTCAATTCTTTAATCTCTCAATCAAATGGCTTAAGCTCAGCAATTGGATTAATGAGAGAGATTAAAAATTGAAGAGAAATACCTTGACATGGCTGAAAATAACTTGCCAAATGCTTGATAGGGCTCCCGGTTGTCCAATGTTAGCAAAATACTCCATGAAGCTTGCTTATCTGATGGTTGGGACCAATCTTGAAGCTTCAAATGCTTGAAATTGAAGCATTAAACCCGTTTCCCCCAAATTTTGCTCCATAGAAGCTCTTGATCTTCAATCTTAAGCCATCCCGTGCTTAATCCTTGCAATTTGTTGAAGAATCCTTGCTGAAATGATTCCACGGGCCAAAAGGATGAAGAATCTTCAAGAAATTGTCAAGAAATGGAAGCTTGGGCTGAAGCTTTCATGGCTGCCCATGGACTGTTCACCTAGGGTTCAAGGGAGCTGAGGAATCTTTAAATGTTGCTGAGAATCTCAATGTGGCTGAAGATTTATGCCTGGAATGGATCAAGAAGAGTGCCAAGGCTGAGAGGAAGCAAGCTTGAAGCAGGGCAGGGCTAGAATCAGCCCGAAAATTGCGCCGCAATTTTCGGGGCTGTTTCTGGCCTGTATGCTGCCCAATCTTGAGCAATCTTATGCTCAATCTGAAGCTCTTGAAGATAGGGATCTATTCCAAGTAGATTTTGGTCAAGAAGATCTGAGATGAAAGAGATATGAACAGATCTTGGGGCTGAACTTCCATGGAACCTGCAGGAATTTCCAGGAAAGGGGAAAGAGAAACCCCTCTTTTCAAAGTAACCATAGTTTGTTCTCAAACTAAGCCCGGTTAACCATCCTTTACCCTAGTTACCTTCAATTTTGCATAAAATTTGGTGACGTCCAACCATTTAAGCCCTTATCCGCCATATCTGACCTTGGATATCTCCAGATGTAGTCATTTGCTAACTGTAGTTGTCCTGCAGCACTCCACTAGTCACTGTCTTGTACCATTTTTGTCTGAAATTGGTTTTGAAATAGGAAAATAGGAGTGAAAATGGAAGAAAATAATGGATCAAAGACTGAAGCTCTGATACCACTTGTCAGAGAGAGAACTAGGGAGAGAAGAAGAGGAGAGAGAAAGACTGCAGGAAGAGAGAGAAATAGAGTGACGAGGAGAGAGAAAGACTAGAATTGGAGAGAGAAAGACAGGAAAGATGAAGAAGCCATGGAAGCTTGGAGCAAGAAAGGAGAGAAAGTTTGTAAATGTATTGATATGTCAAAAGATGTGTAAAATTACAACTTTTCTCCTTATATACCACTGTCAATGTGACATGGCATATTAATAGCATTCTAAGTATTCCCAGCTTCTTACATTTAGGATGACAATTTTCTTGAAGGACAAAGATGTTTGGAATTACATTGAAGGAGACATGGTAGTAGCACATGGAGTTCTTGCACAAAATGCTACTATCGAACATATAAAGGCTAAGAAAGATTGGGAGTAGACATATAGTAAAGTCATGTATTGGCCATCTTTTAGTATCACAAATAGAATGACGAACTATTTGTAGGAATCTAAAATCCCCAATATTGCATGGAAGAATTTGGCAAGACTATTCGAAGTAAATACAAATGCCAGAAAGTTGCAGCTCAAGTCAAAATTGAACCAAGTGAAAAGAGAGAACTTGTCCATTAATGACTATGCCTTGAAGATTAAGAGTATTGTGGAGGCTCTTGGATCTATCAGTGTGGTATATGATGATGATGATGTTATGCATGCATGCTTAGATGGACTTGAAGATGAATACAAGAGTTTCAAGTCATTTATGAATACAATGGATAGTATCCTTGAATTTGTAGACTTGAGGAGAAGAACCTTGGATTGGATTCCTCTTCTTATCAAAGAAAAATCAAGTTTGAACAAGTAATTTACTCTACTAGTAGAGGTAGAGATCTTGGTAGAGGCCAAGGTGGTCCTCATAGACAAAGTTACGATGCACATCAAAATAGAGGAGGAAAGTCCTGAGAAAAGAGAAGTTAAAGATTCTAAGCTACATATTCTAATAGTTAACAAAATTATGGTGATAGTAGAGAGTACTAGCATTGTGGTAAAAAAGGCCACATTTCTAAAAATTGCTTAAAAAAGAAGGCTAAAATTAGACGAAAAAAATAAACAATGTAATTATGCATCTAGTAGTAGTAGAAACAATGATGACAGAAGTGAACAGTTGTTTGTTATGTAGCACTTTATGAATACTATGATTATTAGCATGGCATCAAAGAATGATGTATGGTAGGTAGATTCAGGTGCCTCTAACCACATGACTTTTCATGGAGAGATGCACAATCTAGAGTCTTTGGGCTATGTGGAGACAAGGGGTGATTTAGCTTACCCTATTACTCATGTTGAAAATGTTCCTTTAAGTATGCATGATGGCAAATCTAAGTACTTAGCTAATGTGCTCCATGTACCAAATATTATAAATAACTTGGTTTTTGTTGGTCAAATGGTAGAGCAGGGATTGCAGGTTTGGTTCACATCTAATAATTATTATGTAGAAGATCTCAAAATGATTGTAGGTTGCTTGCAAAAGGAAAACGTGTTGATAGATTGTTTACTCTTGATGTAGGTTAGCCTGAAACAGATGGTGTCATGTTTGTGCAAGGTTCAGGTGTTGTGGATGATATTGAAATTTGGTATAAGAGAATTGATCATGTGAATTTGCAACAGCTAAAAGATATGCAGCCAAAGCAAATTGTGGATGACTTGCCCAAGTGTAGGGTTGATAGGATGCATACCATGTCAACTTGGAAAGCAAACAAAGTATGTGTTTCCATATGACAACTTTGGTAGTATTTTTGGTGGTTCTAGTATGTCTTTTGGTAGCCCCAAAGTCCCTATATATCCAACATTTAATGCTTCAAGGTAGTAGAGCACTTCTATGATAGTAGTCAACCCTAAGTTTGAGCATAAGCAAGGCGACAATACAACTAGAAATAATTCAGCAAAAGCACTTCTATGCTAGTACTTAGCCCTAAGTTTGAGCATAAGCAAGGTAATAATACTGTAAAAATGACCATAGGAAGTAGTCATGAAGAGGACGGGAGAGGGAGAAGAAGAGAAGAGAGAGAGAGTACAGAAGAGAGAGGAAGACTATAAGAAGAGAGAGAAAGAGAGTAATGAGGAGAGAGAAAGACTAGGAAAAGAGAGAGAAAGACATAAAGAGAGAGAAAGAAGCCATAAAAGCTGGGAGAGAGAGAGATGAAGATGAAAGGAGACTTGTATTATAATCTGATGGTCAAAAATCAAGTCCCTAACACCTTATATACCAACCAATGTAGCTAGTATTTCCCCATTATTAAATTCCCCTCTCTTACATTCCATCCCCACTCGAAGGTTTTTGCCCTCAAAAACAATTTGGATAGTTATAATAACTAGGTAGGAGCAGATCAGAGTACTACTTTGCTGCATTATTATAGGGGTATACAAATGAAAGAAGAGGTATTATTGCGTATGTTAGGTCATTGGGGTATGTACAATACATGGGCCTTATTGGGGAATTATAAAAATGAATTTTGACCCAAGTATCTTTAGTAAATGCGAGCTATAGATAGTGGACAGCAAGCTATTTACTACAGGGCCCTACTGTAGTAAATTTGTCATAACTTTCTGTAGGAGACTCCGATCTGGGTGTGCCTTATATCAAAACGGAGCTCTCCAGCAGTACTTTCAGCCCATGTATGATGTCCATTGATGAGAGAGGAATTTAGGTGACAGGAAGTGCTTAAAAATAGCTAAAAATTATGAATATCAAGGGAAAAATATTTACCATCAAAGGCGGCGGCTCGATCTAGGACGATTTTAAGTGTCAAGCAGTCGACGGGCACCCAAGTGACACGTCCGGATTTTTAGTAATTTTTCTATCAGTTGGGATGGGATACGGGAGTTGCAGGCCTGTCCGGGATGCCGAGACAGACGCCCAGAATTTTACAGCACGACAATCGGAGCCCGGACGAGGTAGATAGCCAAAAACCGGCCGGGACGCCCAAGAGAGTGGCCAAATTGGAGAAGTGAAGAGGCATGGTTAGTGGGGGGTGCCCTTTGGCTCCCCACCCCCCCAATTTTTTCGTGGAGGGCAAGGAAGTGCCGTGAACAGACCCGCGCGAAAAAAACGGCGTCCCCCCCCCCTCAAATCGAGATGCATGCTATCAAATAAGCCATGGATTCAATCATAGCAGGCAACAAGATTCAATCTTCGCTCCAATTCACGCGAGGAATGGCAGCCTGTAGAGGGAGAGAGAAAATCAGTCTTTCTCTCTCCTCCCTCTCTCTCCTCTAAGAGGGAATTCATGTGGAAAGAAGAAGGAAGAATAAAGAGTGATGGAGGCTTGTCCGGCATGGATCGAATTGCTCCACGGGCTGGAAATGGTGACTTGTGATCGTCATGAGCATGAAGTGCTGCTGATTTTCAGATTTGCAGCCATGGACATGAAACCCGAAACACGCAAATAAGCAGTAATTCAATTTTTTCAAAGGAAATTTGAGATTTTATGGCTTTTGATTGATAAAATGTTGTGGGCTAAAAATTGTTTATGTTGCTGCTTTCCATGAGTACTTGTTGATCATAATCAGAAAATCAGAAAAATATGTATCTTGTGGTCCAAAATAATACACTAAAATACGTAAAATATGGAAAATCAAGGGAAAATGGTGTTTTTGGGCATAAAAATGGGAAAATGAATAGGAACACCAACTAAATTTTCAATTTTGCTGCAAGAAGGAACTAAGGGCCACAGTCCATAACCTATTTTGAATTTTCTGTAATTAAATAATGCAAAAAATAAGGGAAAATACAAGGAAAATAAAGAGAAAATACTAAAAATAGGAAAAAAATGCATTTTGGGTGCGGAAAATTAATGAAAATTGAGAATAATGTTTGTGAATGGTTGTGGGGACTGAAGCATGAGGATTTGCCTCAGTTCAACCCCACCTTCTTATTCTAGTGTGTTTTTTCCATTTTTTACACATAAAATGATGGCAAAATGCCTCATAAATCTATGCAACGATGCAATATTTAAACGGGGAAGGGTAGGGAAGTTGAAATATGTCTAAATGCCGTGTGAGATTATGGAAAAGTTGCTGATTGCTATGCATAGCATTTAGGACGAAAAATAATTATAAAATAAGAGCCTAGTAGCACGAGGATCACCTCGGTGCTAGGCCCATGCAACGAAGCACGAATGCTAGAGAAAATAAACCATTAAAAAAATGTTTTTGCACTTGTGCACGATACTATTTTGCTAAATGTTTGAGCATTAGGCATCCACCAAATGCATAGAGCATGAAAAGAATTTAAAGGTATCAGGGACCAGCTCCTGGACATGCATTGCAATTGTTTTCATTAGGACCTTGACCTACGTTGAGGGAGAGACAGGGCACCCTAAGCCATAGGCTAGTCGTGGGGTCTAGGGAAAAGAGAAGTAAGGACAATGGTACATTCCTGTATACAATTAAATGGTACCTTGAGTGGATTTTGTGCGACATGTTTATATGTTGAGTGACGCACTGAGGGGCCAATCCCCAAGGTGTAGGAGAGTCGCAGAGGGGTGGCGGCATTCAGCCGTTGGAGGACCCCCTATGTCTGTGCTTCGTGCCATTAGGCAATGTGTAAGGGACTCCCTCTGAGGAGTAGTGGGTGAGAGAAGAGTGGACTACAAACGACGTATTACAAATGCAATGTTAGGAAGGCAGAGATTTTGATAGACGCTCCTGGCTGCGAGGCCGAGGGGTTGTCTTGTGTGTAGTGACGAGGCCCGGCTAGCGCATGAGCCAGTGCCGGCCCGTTTTTAGGTCCATGGATTGATGTACATAATGTAGAATAAAATCTGCTTTGAAATAGAGAGCTATCTGTAGTCAATCTGAGAGAAAATAGAGCCATTGTTAGCTAGATTTCAGCCAAATCTGCTTCTAACAGGTATGGAAACTCTTCCAAAACTGAAGCTAGCCTCCAAGAAGCTTCCTCAAGTGGTAAACATTTCCACTTAATCAAGTATTCCATGATGGAGCGAGAGCAAAGCTTCTGTTCCCTGTCCTATGACTTGCTTGGGTATATATTGAATGATGCCTTCTTCATCTATCGGTGGTAACTCCTCAACATAATCCACTGATGATCTAGTAAAGGGCTTCAACTGACTCACATGGAAGACATTATGAATCTTTGTGGATGGGGGAAATGCTAACCGATATGCCAAGTCTCCCACTCTTTTGACAATCCGGTATGGTCCATAGAATATGTGAGCTAATTTATTGCTGGACCCATCCTTAAGGGTGGCATATCTGGACTTGGGCACCTTCAAAAGCACCAAATCCCCTTCTTGGACATCAACATCCCTTCTTTTGTCATTAGCATAAAGCTTCATTTGATCCTGATCTTTCTTCAAATTGACTTTACACTGTTGAAGTAAGGCCTGCATTCTATCCAATTCCTCTTTGCTTTGTGGGTTTATTTTATCATTGAAGATAACCGTGGGAAGGGGCACCTTATAGCCATACAATGCCTCAAAGAATAAAACTCCAATGCTAGAGTGTGTAGAGTTATTATAGGCAAACACATCCAAATGCAACCATGAGTCCCAAGCATTCTGTACATCATGAGAGAAATGCCTCAAGTAAGTTTTCAGCCACTTGTTAAACCTCTATGTCTGGCCCCATCGATATGTGGATGGTAAGCAGAGGAAGGGGCTAACTGCGTGCCCATAGAGCTGAAAACTACCTGTCAAAAGTTGCTCATGAACTTAGCATCCCAGTCATGCACAATGATATCTGGTAAGCCATGTAATTTGAAAACATGTTCCATGAATTGGCTGGCTGCTTGAGAAGCATTATATTGACTCTTTGTAGGAATGAAATGGGCTGTCTTGGTGAGTTTTTCCACAACTACATAGATGTTGTTCCATCCCTTCTTGGTCACACCGAGGCCGGTTATGAAGTGCATAGTAATGTGTGTCCATTTGCCTTCGAGCATAGGCAATGGCTACAGTAAACGAGTTGGTTTTAAGGTGCTTTCCTTGTTTTTTTGTCATGGTACACATTTCAAGACAAAATCTTTTACATCCTTCCAAAGGCCCTTCTAGTGCCGCCTTAACATCACCAACAAACCTCAAGCAATTGAGAGGATTTCTTGGCCATGTGGGCTACTACAGAAGATTTATTGCACATTTTGCAACCAAGGTGGCCCCTCTGCACAAGCTCCTAAGGAAAGATGCAGATTTTCTTTGGACTAATGTGAAGAAGCCTTTGATACCCTAAAACAGTGCCTTATCCAAGCACCTATCTTGCAGCCTCCTGCCTGGACGAAGAAGTTCCATGTGCACACAGATGCATCCGTTGAAGGGCTAGGTATTGTCCTATGTCAAAAGGGCCCCTCTAAATTAGATCAATGAATATATTATGTAAACCAAAAGGTAACTGATAGGAAACGGAACTACACAGTGACAGAGCTTGAGTGCTTGGCAATGATGTTTGCACTGGAGAAGTTTCGACACTATCTACTATCAACGCATTTTAAGTTCTACGTGGATCATGAAGAGATGTCCTTCCTGATGAACAAAGCATATGTTAAAGGACGATTGATGAGATGGTTACTCCTATTCCAGGAGTTCGATTTTGAAGTGGTCACTAAGCCTCGCGGTTCCCATGTCCTAGCTGATCATCTATCACAGATCCCTCAAACAGAAGAAGAGGAACATAATGATCCTGACCTTCCTAATGCTTCCTTGTTTCTAGTTAAAACAGTTACTCCCTGGTATGTAGACATAGCCAATCTCCTAGAAACTCAACAATATCCTCCTGGCATCTCAAGCTGTGAGAAGAAGAAGCTTCTATTAGAATCAGTCTCCTACACCTTGCTAGGCGGTGCATTGTACAAGAAAGACAAGGATGAAGTGCTATGAAGATGTGCTGTAGGGGATGAAATCCACATAGTATTGAAAGCATGCCATGACGAACCATGTGATGGACACTTTGCAGGAGAAGCAATAGCCAAGAAGGCTCTGTTAGCAGGATACTAGTGGCCGACCCTCCACAAGGATGCATATGACTATTGCAAGAGATATGATGCTTGTCAGCGAATGTGGAAACCTACCAAAACAAGTGTCATGTCACTGTAACCCATTCTTCCCCTAAAGCCGTTCGAGAAGTCGGGGATTGATTTTGTGGGTCCCATTGATCCACCTACCAGACGGAAGCAGAACAGATACATCTTAGTATGTACAAATTATGTCACAAAGTGGTGTGAAGCTAAAGCTCTGAAGCAGGACAATGGTAACAGTGTAGCTCTGTTCATGTACGAGAATATTATCACCCATTTTATCAGTCCCCTCGAGCTGGTAAATGACAGAGGTACTCATTTCCTTAACAAAATCATGGAGGAGCTGATGGATCTGTATAAGATCCACCATCGTAAGCCCACTGCCTATTACCACAGAGCCAATGGTTAAGTTGAAGTCACCAATTGCATCCTTTGCTCGATCCTGACAAGAATGATTGCCCCACATCATCGTGACTCGGATGATCGACTTACAGAGGCTCTCTGGACATACCCCTTTCCAGTTAGTGTATGGTACAGAAGCCGTCTTCCCTGTTGAACTGGAATTGCCCTCTTTGCGAGTGGCAGTTAAAGAACGCTTGGGAAATGATGAGTCACTACAACGCTGCCTCCTGCACTTGGAATGCTTGGATGAGATACGATCGATGGCCCTATAGTGTATGAAAACCACTCAAGCACGACGCAAGGCTTATCATGACAGTTTTATCAAGCACAAGGAGTTCAAAGAAGGTGACCAACCTATGATTCGAGATTTGGTAAGTTTCCTGGCAAGCTTCAACAATGGTGGATGGGCCCATACAAGGTACTTGCTATCAATCCTAATAGCTCTGTTCAAGTGCAGACCGTTGATTCCTCTGATGATCCCTTCCTTATCAATGGCTATCATCTAAAGACATACTTCCCTCCCTGGGGATAATGACAATCACAATCGACTTACCCTCTCCCTTTTGGGTGTCGCACTATCCTTCTCATCGTGATTCTGATAGCCCTTATGATTCTCCTCATGAGGCGATCTCGTTCTGCTAACCCCTCTCGCAGATACATCTCAACCCGACTGTGTTCTCTTCTCGTCTGATCCAACAACGGTGGCAAGGTTGGTCCTGACACATGGTATTTCTACCATTCTCTTTCTTCACAAAAAAAAAGGAAAAAGAAAAAAAGAAGAAAACAAAGAAAAAAAACAACAAACAAAACTGTTATGGGAGAAAATGAAGAAATTCCCTATCATAATAGGCCTCGTTCCAAGAAAAGGTGGAAACACCCTTGGACGAGAAGCTGACTATGGAAAAGGTGGTAACACCCAATAGTTTAGGATAGGTGACTCATCAACAATACCTTTCTAGCAAGTAATTCGAAGCCACCTCCCTTGGTGCACTGTCTTTGCAATATCAGTCCGTCTGCCCTTATTAACAGAGGACCTTTCTTATAAATCATTGAAGTATGAGATTTGTAGGCTGCCTCCCTAGGTACCCTTCATCTTCAAGATCCTGATGACAAAAACAGCCGACGTGATCTTCATCACCAACCCCTTGAGTGATGTGAGCTTTCATCCTAATAGGATGGGGACGTGAGTATGGGTTGCCCTTTATATTTATCGAAGCATGAGACAGGGGGTGAGTGACCAGTCTTTCCCTTTAAATCAAATGAGAGGTGAGATGTGTGAATGGAGTGTTGTATGCATGGGATGGGCCTTTCAATGCACAATGCACGATTTGTTCCTGTGTGTTGCACCATAAGGGTGCCTGGCCTTCCTTCTTGCACTGTATGCTAGCATAGGGCGGGACGCACAGTTGCACCATCAAAAGTGCACAAGGCATATGCCCTCTGCAGAAGTGACACTGAGGATTACATCAATGGGTTTCATGAATGGGTTGACCTCTATATCTTTTAACAAAGCGTGAGACAGAGGGTGGGCTGAGTGTGACTGGTGTTTCTTCAATCAATTATCGAGAGGTGAGGATTGAGGGACGTTACAACCATTGGAGTCAGATACATTTCCGTTTCCCTCTACACCCACAGGATGGGTCTCTGCCATCAACACAAGACACATCACTCTGTTCTGTACACTACACTGTAAGGCTCCCTGGCCTTCCTGCTTGCACCTATGCCAAACGAGTTGGAAGCATTGATGCACCATCACGTGTGCACTCTGACATACTCCCTTTGTACTACCCCCTTGTCGATTCCTAAACCGGGTGTGAGATCTAGGTTTCCATCAATATTACCTCGAGAGATGTAAGTTATGGGACGAGCGACTGTTCTCTCATTCCATCTGAGTACCAGTGAGTTGAGTGACTCTCCTTCGTCAACGACACCTTCCCCGATGGACTTCATCAACCAACTACTTCCCTGGGTGTTGTTGCATGGTCCCTGCCATGTTGGCTGAACGTTGGAGCGAGCCCTGGTACCTCTTCTGTAGCCGACTCCCACCCTTCTGCAACAGTGACGGTTCCTTCGACCATGCCGAAACGGGCCAAGTGTTCCTAACCCTGCTTTTTTGTTTGCAAGTGTATGTTATGTTTTAAGTGTGGGGACACCCGCGTCCAGTCGATTGACGAGTCCTAGGTTATGTGGCTGCATCTAACCCTGCCCGGTAAGGTCTTAAGTGTGAGGACGCATCCTTCCGTATTAGTTTTGCATATCATCATGGAAATACATCTATCCATCTCCAAATTTGGAAATTCATTTTTATGCTCTAATGGGGTCCCTTCCCCACTCCTTTGTTCTATTCCATTCTGTCCTCGGGGCTGTTCCTTGCCCGTTTGCCTTTATCCTTCGTTTTGCCATTTTTCCATGAGAATGCACCCTACGTTCACTGAGAATCACATTCAACCTTATAGCCATGTTCGTCCCTTCAAACTGCCCATTTTTTCTTTTTACCAACCCCTGTTTCGATAGCTGGTTCTTGAGTTATTAATTTTTGAAGAAATTCCCGTAAATTAGACGATTTTCCATGTGAATGCATATTTATTGCTTTAGAACCCTGATCGGATGTGCCAGCCCTTCCCTACCCATTCCCCTTGACATTTTTCCTTTTTACTCCCTGTCATTGCAATACACAGTTGGTCTGCTATTAATTTTTGCCGGTTTTTGGGCCCTTTTCGTGCCTATTTTTCACATTCTTCTATGTGAACATACCCTATTTGCACCAGACTTCCAATTTAATTTGATAACCGTGTCCTGTCAGCCTTTCCCCCTCTTTTTCCTTTTTCCTTCCCCCTCTTCCAATTGCTGGATTTTTAGTTATTAATTTTTCCGAGTGTTTTCGGGTGTGTTTTTTTTGTTTTTCCCATATGAGCACCTCCTAGTTCCCCCCAAACTGAGTTTTCATACACCAGCCCTGTGAATCCCTTTCCCGCGGACATTTTTCCTGTTTATCACACTTCATTCCGACAATTGTTTCTTCTCATATTAATTTTCAAGTCTGTTTTTGGGATTTTTCCCATGTGAACGCATCCTATATCGATCGGAATGGTGTTTTGCCATGATCAGGTTGTTGGACACATTATTTAGCACATTTTTCCTTCTTTTTGCACTTCATTTCAACGAGCAGATTTTTTGATATTAACCCACGTATGTGTTTTCAGGTCTATTTATTGTGTTTTTCCCATGTGAACATCCTAATTTTTCCCCGGAACCCATGTTGCATTTTTCTCTCATCTTCCCCTCGTCTCCCGACACATTTTTCCTTTTTATAGTTTTTTGATCCGACGTGCGGTTTGAGTTTTATTAATTTTTCTTCCTTTTTGCCATGTGATCGCGTTTCTCGCATCGCGCGTGAACGCACCTGTTTTGGTTTTACGTGCCTTGGGATGCCCCCGTGGCCTTTGTGACTTGCGTGTTGCCGCCCCCGCCGCGTCTGATCCTGTCGATGTAAGTTTTTTTACTCCCGCCCCGCGCATGCGCGCGGGACGGGGGTTCACCCATTTTTAACAAACCTAGCAAATTATTTAAACAAAAAAAAAACAACAACAACAACAACAAAAAACAAAAAACAAATTTAAAAAAATAAACCCACACACAACACCCACAAAACCCAAACCCATAAACCCCCACTAACCAATTCATTTAACACAAACAAACTAACACAAGATTTACAAAAAAAAAAAAACAACAACAAAAACAAAAACAAATAGAAACACACGAAATTGAAAAACAAAAAAAAAAAAAATGAAAAATAAAAATAAAAAATAACCGAAATTTATTTAATTAATAAACATAAATCCAAAAAAAAACAAACAATCGTCTTACTTGTGTTTGCGCTCGCATTCCATTCCTTCCTCGCCCTCCTCTTCGTTTTCCCTCACACGGCCTCCCTATGTCTCCCCCTCCCCGCCCTCTTGCGGCCTCCCTCCTCCCACGACGCTTCCCTCCTCCCTGCACCTCCTCTGCGCCCTTCCACCGCTTCCTTTCCCCGCCCTCCTGTGGACTCCCTTCCTTCCACCGCCCATCCACCGCTTCCCCTTCCCGCCCTCCTGCGGACTCCCTCCCTTCCACCGCCCTTCCACCGCTTCCCCTCCCCGCCCTCTTGCGGCCTCCCTCCTCCCATGGCGCTTCCCTCCTCTCTGCGCCTCCTCTGCGCCCTTCCACCACTTCCCCTCCCCACCCTCTTGCGGCCTCCCTCCTCCCACGACGCTTCCCTCTTCCCTGCACCTCCTCTGTGCCCTTCCACCGCCTCCCCTCCCCGCCCTCCTGAGGACTCCCTCCCTTCCACCGCCTCCCCCTCCCCGCCCTCTTGTCGCCTCCCCCCCTTTTCCCACCCCCGCCCAATTTACCCCCCCCCCCCCCCCCCCCCACTAGAATTGACCCCCCCACCGGAATTGACCCCCTCTCTAGATTTGACCCCCCACCAAATTTGGCCCCCTAACCCCCAGTTACCCTAACCCACCCCTCTAACCCCCAATTACCCTAACCCACCCCTCTAACCCCCAGTTACCCTAACCCACCCCTCTAACCTCGATTACCCTAACCCACCCCCCTAATCCTAGTTAGCCCTACCCAAGCCCCCTTTCCCACCCCTGCCTACTTCTCCCCCTCATAGCCCCTTTTCCCACCACCACCACCTATAGCAAACCCACCGACCCCCAATTTCTCACGGGCAACAACCACACTCTCCCACGTGCATATGTTCGCGCGGGCCCCACCGTGTGCCTATCCGTACATGAGCTGCTAGCGGGCGTTCACGCATGAGGATGCACATTCGACTTGTTCGTGCGGTGGCGTGTTGTAGTCCGCCGTTCACACGCAGTCATCTTCAGCTATTCACACACAGCTCGGGTTGTACTGACTTTTAATTTCAAAACCCGAAAAACACATAAAAATAAACATAAAACACAAATAAACTTCACAAATTCATTTAAAATCCAAATAAATTACCAAAAAATCCTTAAAAAATTTCAACATTGCTAAAATCATTTGCACTATTTTTTGAGTGGAAATTCAAGAAAATAAATTGCCAAAAATTCAAAACTTCACAATTCCTTCAAAAATACATGCAAAATAAGAAAAATTCATTAAAAATTA
Organism: Lygodium microphyllum; assembly: GCF_053477565.2. Classification (NCBI taxonomy): domain Eukaryota; kingdom Viridiplantae; phylum Streptophyta; class Polypodiopsida; order Schizaeales; family Lygodiaceae; genus Lygodium; species Lygodium microphyllum. The sequence continues at coordinate 45,791,882 of NC_141138.1, forward strand.
GTAAAAATTCAAAAATGTTTCCAAAATTTTTTTAGAAACCCCCTTGCCCCATTTTCCAATAATTTCTCAATTGAAAATGCTTTTATAAAAGACCAAAGTATTATTTGAAGCCAAGAGGCTAGAAATTACAGCAGATGGATGTTAAGAATGCATTTCTTAATGGTGACTTAGTAGAGGATGTCTATATGGTTTAGCCAGAAGGGTATGTTCACCCTGATTTTCTGCATTATGTATGCAAGCTGAAAAAGGCATTGTATGGGCTGAAGTAGGCTCTGAGAGCTTGGCATGCTAGGATCAGTAACTACTTACAGAGGTTGGGATTTACTGTTGGCAGGACTGATCACAGCCTATTTACAAAGAAGACTGACAGTGGCTTGGTAGTGCTGGTCATATATGTTGATGATTTGATAATCACTGGTGATGATGACTTGGGCATACGACATGTAATGAAGATGCTAAAATCTAAATTTGACACGAAAGATCTCGGTGAGTTGAAGTATTTTTTGGGTATTGAGGTAATCAAGGCTGAAAATGGTTTATGGCTGATGCAGAAACATTATGCCATGGAAATGCTGAAGAAGTATAGCATGGTTGAATGCAAACCATTGGATACACCCCTTCATCAAAATGTCAAGCTGGACATTAGCACTGGAGCTGAAATTCAGGATGTGATGATGTACATGCAGATGGTTGGAAGTTGATCTACTTGACCATCACTAGGCCAGATTTGAGTTATGCAGTTGGATTCATAAGTGAGTTTATGCACAAGCCCAGGAAGCCACATCTGGATGTTGTTAGGCAGATTATGAGGTATGTTAAGTCCATTGTAGATTATGGGTTGTTCTATATGAGAGATAAGTCCTTGAAACTAGTTGGATACATAGATGCGGATTGGGCAAGATGCTCATATGATCACAGATCTAGGAGTGGTTATGCTTTTGCCTTTGGAAGTGGCATGATCAACTGGAGCAGCAAGAAGCAACCAACGGTTGCATTGTCTAGCATTGAGGCAGAGTACAGGGGTGCTGCGTTGGCAACATGTGAGATTTCATGGTTGCTCAAGCTTATGGCTGATTTGGATATTCAGGTGGATGCTCCAATGACCTTATTCTGTGACAATCTCAGTAGTGTACTCTTGGCAACGAATCCAGTATACCTTGCTAGGACAAAACATATAGAGATACACTACCATTTTATCAGAGAGATGGTTCTTGGAGGGAGAGTAGATCTTATGCATGTGAAGACTGATGAACAGGTTGCAGATATCTTTACCAAGTCTTTGGGTAAATATAAGTTTAGTGTTTTTAGACAGCTACTCGGAGTTTATCAGATGATTTGAGCCTGAGGGGGAGTGTTAGAATATCAAGCTCATACTATTCTCTTGTTAGTATGTGTGACCGACATTAGTCTTGTCCAGTTGTATCAGCAAGTGTGGGACATTAAATAAGTCGATGGTCTTAGACCCGGTGTGAATGGTCCTACGGACCTTAATACTATTATATACACTTACTCTTTGTGTGGGGTTATGATAGAATGAATGAATGAAAAAGATGAGAGCATGCCTGCTCCTCACTCCGTCTCTGCCTCTCTCAATCTCAACAGTAAGTTTAAAAGTCAAAGAGATGAAGCTATCCTAAAGAAATTGCCTAAATGATATAATTTTGATCATTAGACATGTTCTATCAACATGGATGCTGAGTTTCAAGAAGAGAAGCTCCTCTTGAAGCAAGTCAAGATGCTTGAGTTCATGAGAAAAGGGTCCAATGTTGAGACTGATGTTGAGGTTTGGATCAAAACCTTGAAGATTATTTTCATGCACTGATGTGATAACACAACTAACAAGGCAATGATTGCCCAAGCTAAAGTTTATATGTGAGGCACGCTTATGGTTGAAACAGTGGTGCCAAGCCAATGCTACCTCTGAAACCCTTGTAAGTTGGGAAGACATGAAGAAGGTCATCATGCAAAGATACTTGCCACCTTCCTATCGTACCATCAAGATGAAAGAGTTCTTCTCCTTTTGCCAGCTAGGATTAGCCTTGGAGGCTTACTATTCCTCATTTGTGACACTACAAAAATATGCACCGCCTATGGATGTTACCCAATAGATGGCCAAATTCTACCATGGATTGAATGAACCACTTGATACTCGCTTAAAATCCTTAAGGTTGAATGACTTACAAGATGCTCTTATACGAGCCAGTGATAGGGCCTAATGGAGATCAACTTCTTAAAGATGACTACTTCCTAAAGCGGATACTAAAGAAGACTATGATGACTCAAAGGACCATGGAAAGAAGTACCATAAATGTGGTGAGATAGGGCACATTTGAAAGAGATGCCCCAATTGTTAATGCTTCCTTTCCAATGAGCTAGGGTATATCCATACTGATTGCCCCAAATTGGATCTAGAAGATGAAGAACCAACAACAAAGCGAAGCCACACAATCACAATATTCATACTCTCTCAAAAGTCAGATAATGATGAAGACCTAGCTCCCACTAAACTCTTTGAAGATGATCAGATGTCCTATAAAACTCTTCATGAGATGTAATAAGTCCTATACTTCTAATGATCTCCTATTATTGCAATAAGAGTTGATTTGTAATACATAGCACTCAACTTGTCCTTGATTTCATTAGATTATCTTGAAGCTTGAGTGCTTGTGCATAATTAGAGTAGTACAGCAGAAGCATGATGGGCCGTAACCTCAAAGTTCTACAATCCAACTTACTCCCTACCTTTGAGATGAGGACAACACAATTTCTCTAAGGGGGTAGAGGGTGTAATGTCTCTACCCGCAACCCCCTTCGGCATATGAAAGGGGACTTAGGAAGGGAGAGATTAGGGTTATATAACCTATTATCTTTATTTTATTTTTTAAAACGTTAAATAGAAAAGAAACCAATCATCATTGTCAAGTCGTCACCCTCTCACCCTCTCGAACTACGTGAGTCACAGCCACATCCTCGATCGCATCACCACCTCTTCCTCGGCATTGACAACATCCATTTGTGTGATTATCACTGTTTCTTGGGATCATCACGAGAGGCACAGAGAGAGCTAGAGACTGAGTTAAATATGTCGAGGACAGACATGGAAGACTCCAAAGCTAACGAGGCAAAGCAAAGGCTATTAATCACAGCCTAAAGCTATAAGGCCGCAAGGCATGAGCTTTTTAGGGATATATTGAGTTGACATATTGCTGAGAGAGAGAGAGAGAGAGAGAGAGAGAGAGAGAGAGAGAGAGATTAGTAGTAGGAGAAGAGAAGATAGCAGAGAGGGGACGAAGAGTAGTAGGAAGAAGAGGAGAGATAAGGAGAAGAAGAGGTAAGAAAGAATAAGAAAGAGAAGAGGTGGAGGGAGAGGGAGAGAGTGTGAGAAGGAGGAGAATGAGTAGAAGGAGAAGGGGTGAAGTAGAAGGGGAGAGAGAGAGAGGAGGATGTGAAGAAGAGAAGTAAAAGATAGAGTAGAAGAGGAAAAGAGGAGAAAAGAAGGAGAATAAAGAAGTAAAGAAGAAGAAGAGATGAGGGAAGAACAAAGGGAAGGGAGGGGACAATAAGAATAGGAGGAAGGTAAGGAGGAGGAAGATAGAAGATGGGGGAATAGAGTAAGAAGAGAAGGTGAAGTGAAGAAAGAGAGAGCAAGGGAGTAGAGAAAAGAGGAGAGTCGTGGAAGAAAAGATGATCCACATCTAATACAAGGGTTAGGAAAATAAAATAAAGATATTTCAATAGTCGATGAAAAATCTATAGCTTCACAAATAGGAAAAAATGAGGAATTAAGGGAATGAAAGGGAATCTTAAATACAAACACAGAGTGATCTCAAATAAAAAACTATCATGAGTTCATTGTTTGGTTAACTTGTAAAAATTATTGGGAAAATATGGGAACTGTTTGAAGCATATGGTTCCTTGAAACTATGCATATGTGATATACTTCCTTTAAAAGCTCATAATAGGATATTGGACTTATTGAAACTATCAACTAAAAGAGTAATAAGATCAATGATATTGGGATTTCATTGGGAAAGGGAAACAAGAACATGAAGCTCAAGAAAACTTGTAATAGGGACTTATAGTGGGATTATCTTTATGTGTCAATAAAATATTGAATCATTTAAACGAAAAGTATTTAAAGCTTGACATGTGTTTTATGACCTAAATACTAGAGAGCATAGGGGATTTTATTTTTGTGAGCTTTCATTTTCATTATTTTGCAATCAATACTTTTTTTTGGAGCTTTTTTGCGCAACGTAAGGATTCTACATACAAGTATCTCTATGCAACATACCCCCACATGGAAGTATCCTAGGTCATACCTGATTTGCATGCATACATTCATAGCATGATTACTAATTCATAGCCATACAAACTATAGACATGAAGTGACACAAAATGAAAATAGAAAATCTTCACTACTACTAAAAGAGTATGCCACTTTGCATTTATATGAACACACATCAAGAAAACAAAACCAACATGACATATTCTCAACAAAACCAACCAAAAACTATCCTTTGTACAAAACCAATGCTAGTTGGATGTGGTCCATGCTTATACTAATTAGATCCCTTGTGACATCAATGGTGGGGTTGCCATTGATGTGATTGATCTAAAGTATGACCTCACTTTTCTACTTGGATGGGGTAAGTATAAACCCACATTGGCAAAAGAGAGAGGAAGTACTAGACAATTGATATAAAACATGACTAAGCCTATGCGAGTGAAAGGTTGATGCACTGCAAGAGGCCACAATTGTGCCACTATGTGAATCACTCGAGGTTTGGTATGACCATTAGTGTCGAGCATCATAGTATTGAAAGTCACGATAAATTTACACTATCTATTAAAATATTGTAATTCTCATTTTATTAATTTATTTCTTCACTATGGCATAAGTCGACCAAAAAAATGCAATGGTCTCTAAGAAGGGTGGGTTCCTATGGAAATTTTGTAGTAGCTCTAGCAAAAAGTCTCAAAGAGACGGTTGGAGGGAGGGAGGATTCCTTTTGGAAGGACTAGAAAAAACAGGCATGCACATATATACACAGAGCCATGGGGTACTTGCACTTCCTTGACCTCTTCCTCGTCATCCTATCCATCTCCTACTTGTCCACATATGCAGATTTAGGCATTGTTCTTTCTAAAGTAGTTTGGAAGTCTCTCTCTCTCTCTCTCTCTCTCTCTCTCTCTCTCTCTCTCCCTCTCTCTCTCTCTCTCTCTCTCTCTCTCTCTCTCTCTCTCTATGGTGCTGTATTTTTGAAGGGTCAATGCCATTAATGAATTATTGTTCTCATCAAATTGTCAATGACTACGATTCATGGAAATTTGAAATTTTGGCTTATCTTTGGCACATTTTTGAGTAAGAAAATATTGTCTCAATGAAGAAATAATGAATCCATCAAATGGCTATTGGAATTTTTTTTCTTTTGCTTGGTGAAGAATGCTTGGAGGAAGGTCTATGGACATTAGCTGTGTGGCAGGCTTCAAAACTTGACTTCTTACCATTTGGATTAAGAACTTCTAATTCAAGGCTTTGCTCTTGTCTTTCACAAAGAAACATATAATCCCGAGTTGTCTATTCATTTTTTACTAACGAATGTTTCATGATTGTGATTGTTAGGTTCTTATTATGGTTGTATGCAAGTTGATTTGACCTCACATGACATCAAAAGCATTACCTCATTGAAGCACCTAGAAGAGTTTGTGAGTTTGTCTTTTACTTGATCTTCTTATGGTTGTATGCAAGTTGATCTGACCTCACACAACATCAAAAGTATTACCTCATTGAAGCACCTATAAGAGTTTGTGAGTTTGTCTTTTATTGGATCTTCTTGAAGATGTTGTGATGTGCTTTATACAAACATTGTTTGACATGTTTTGATCCAGTTTGAGAACAAAGGCTTAGCACTTGTGTCCACTTCTGGTATGGCAAAAAGTTTTGCATTTATTGGGCCTACTTCATTTGTTATAGGAAAATGCAAGAATCCCAACCAATCTAGTGGTCAAACTCACTGAAACTAATGCTTTGCTAGATGATGCAGTCCTACTCTCTATCTTATTGAAGAAGAACTTGACGCTAGGTGAATCATTGAGATGATGGACATCCACAATTTTGACCCATGCTTTGAAACCTTTTGTAGCAAAAATCTTGGAATCAGATGCACAACTTGTACTTTACCATGAAAATTCTTACACTTTATCACCTTATCCCATCAAAGTATAGACATTACTTCTTAAAATTACCACTAGCTGCATGGTGGACTCATCATAGAGTAGTTTTTGACACTTGGAATTATTGACTTTTTTGAAAAAAAGGGGGGACAAAGCCCCACCATCATCCACATCTGTGTGGATGATGGGGGCTTTTCCCCCCCTTTTTTTTCAAAAAAACTAGAACATCACTAGCTTTTGGGGCCAAAAAAAGGGGGGTAGAGCCCCCCCGTCATCTATGTTTGCACGGATGATGGGGGGGCTTTTGCCCCCTTTTTTTATCGAAAACCAGTCAACATGTCAATAGAGACACTATGGAGAGGAGCATGTTCTTGGTGCAAAGAAGTAGCACAAGCAAATGCAGGTGGCACTAAGTCAATTGCAACAAGATGAACATCAACATAAATTGGAAAAACACAGGGTCAAAAATAGGAAACACAATGGCATCATCCTAATTTAGTATAGCCAACTCCTCATTTTAATTGCCTTGCTCTCACACTGCAATTGGACATCAAATACATGGCACTCTTCTTTGTTGCTGAAGGAGACATGCTCTTGTGTAGCTCTTGTATGGATCATTCAATGTGAGACTAGATCCTTTATTGGTGGGACTTCAAACGTGCTTTTGTTATGAAGGAGGAAGGTGGGAAAGTAAGCGTCCATGGAAAACATGGTGGTTTGTCATAGAACGCTTCGTTAGACTCCATGAATCTTCACCTTTTGACCATGATTGTCCTTTCAAGCATCTCTATCCAAGCATGCTATAGTCACCTGTTTGAACTAGCTTGGTTTCCCCTCAAGTAGCTGTTAAGCTCCCCCCTTTTGGACTTCTCCCCCTCCTACATGTTGCCCTCCATAGGGTCTCCTCCTTTGTCTATTTATTTGCATCTCTCAAATCCTCCTTTGCCCTCTTCGAGACCCTCTTCTCTGTGCATCCCTTCGTCAACCTCCTCTCCTTCATATGGGCTTGTGAAATTGCTTATTTTGGTCTTCAAGTTAAGGGTGGTATGTGCCTATTCATGCACAAAAATCTCACACATGCAGTAACACTCAAATATACATGCAATTGAATGCATTTTCACACATAGTTAAATACGTGAACCATGTATACACACATTCATAAGAAAATACACTCACACAGTTATATAAGCATGCACACAATCACATGAACACAAGCACCAACTAAATAGGAGAAAAAGAGCCTAATTGACTTTTTGAGAGGGGTTGCATGCAAGCACATGGGCCATTCATTAGAAGAGCTTGTTCATGGTACCTTACAAATAACAATTGCAATTAAGGGCAACACAACTGGAATGAAGAGATATGACACTCTTCATTGACAACCTTGTGCTCATGAAGGAAGAGTTTTGCAAACCATGATGAGAGCCACTTGAAGGCATCTATTGACTAAGTAGGCATAGTGACTAAGATCTTTTATGACTACTAAAAGGTATTCAAGTTCTCTCCTCTTTACTACTTCTTCTTTCTCTTACCAGCTTTTAAGAGATATCCTCATACCACTTTTCCTCTTTGTGAAAAAAAGAAAGATGTACTCCTGTTAGAATGGGCTGACAAGCTATTTTTGAAGGAACTATGTTTTGAGATAGTGTCCATAAAAGATCCATATCCTTGAAAATTGGAAACCACTGTGTCCTTGAACACCTTTACAGCTGTCTAACTCGTTCATCTTGCTTGTTGTCTTAGTTGAGTTACAACAAAGGGAGAACTTCAAATGTGTTTGTAGTCCTTCTTCTATCTTGCTTGATCCTTTATCACCTATGGATTCATGGCTTGGCTTGATTTCCCTTCAACAATGACCCTCAATGGACACCACCAACAATCTTGCTTTAAGACAACGGGCATAAGTGTACTGTGAAGCATCAGAATGAAGTAATAGGCAGGGTCATATCAACACTATCAAGATGACATCTATTGTGAATTAAATAAAAAACTCATAAATAATTAGTGGCATATCATTGAAGCATTTTGAGAGTAGATGGAGATTGAGAGAGTGTGTGTGAGAGAGAGATAGTCATGAAAAATAAATAAAATACTCATGACAAAAAACTTGTGTGAAAGATAGAGTTAGAGGGAGGGGGAGGGAAAAAAAGAGTGAAGGTGGGTGAGTGGTTGAGTCTTAAATTTTGATCTTAAATTCTTATGAATCTTCTCACTCATTGTGGCTCATAAAATTTGATTTTGTTCATTCATTATTTAGTCATCTCAATTTGTAATGATGGTTGCTACAATTTTTAGGTTATTCAAAACCTCTTGAGACTTCCTCTATGCCTCCCTTTTTCCTTTGCAGAGTCCTCAATTTGTGAATGATTGCCTTATCTTTATCAAATCCACACTATAAGCTCAATACAGAGTCTTCTTCTCTTTCATCAAAGACGAACCTAATAGAGAGTGCAACATGTCAATTTTCACCATTTTGACATGGAGAATAGTTGATGATTACATAGAGCACAGGGTTTCATTGAAAAATGGAGAGGTTATTCTAAGTGAGTCAATAAAAGATGAGACTAATGACTGCATTGATTATACTCTTGGTTATGGAAAATTAACTCTAGTGTGTTGTGATATAGCCTTAGATGATAACAAGGATGTTGACAAAGTGATAATTTCAAAAGTTTCATAGAATGGTAGAGGTGTCCACATGGGAGTGTGGAGCCCCAAGAGGAATACCAAGGAAAAAGGGATTCTACTACAAGAAAATCTATCTTGTAACATCAACAAGCTTTTATTTCATTCTTTTGATGACCAAAACAAGGAAAACAACAAATTTTCACGCAGCATCATAGTAGATATCTCCCACGGATTTGATACAATGAACCATAATCTTCAACATCTTCATAGAATCCTTTAATAGAACAAGGAAAATAAAATAATACACCATTTTTTAATGGAAATCAATCACATAGTATTCATCTTCAATGTCTTCATAGTTTTCTCTCTCAATCTCTCATATACAGCTACACTGTTTTGATAGAATTTGACTATCTCTGGCTTTCTCTCTCTCTCTCTCTCCCAATAGTACATCATCTCCTCACTAAAATACTCTATAATGACTCTCAATAATCCTTCTTAGGTAGTGGGTACACCTCCCAAGAGGTATATCTGATGTGAAGAGGCACCAGATCCACTACAGTGTCTCTTCATAGCTCACTACTGCCAATGTCACTCCAGTCTTCTCTTCAGTCTTCAGGAGCTGCTTCTTCCATTTGTTTTAGCTCTTTTGAACTTAGATTCATCCTTTCCAAAAGGTAGAAAAATTTTCCAAAGTCACACATACATTCTACAGAACACTTACAGAAGAACTACAGAACAGTACAGAACAGGAACATAGTAGATACAGAACAGATACAGAGCAGAGACAGAGGCTCTACAGAAGCTTTATAGAGCAGAGACAGAGGCTCTACAGAAGGTTTACAGAGGGTTACAAAAGGTCATCAGAACCACATAACTCATACTAAAACCATTCCAAACTATCAAAAACTATTCAATAAGCTCTCAAAATATTTCAACCTTCATCAATCATTAATCCATGCTTCATACATAAGAAAATCAGAACAAAACAGAAGCTATATAGAAGGTATCAGAACCGATCAGAACCTCAACAAAACCTATCAAAACATCACAGAGCTTCATATCTCCATTAAAAATCATCATGAACTTCCAAAACATAATCAATATAATCCAAAATATTCTCAAACACTTTCATTAACAACCATACATCACTCTAAATACATCAAAAATCAACCATTCAGACCTCAAAAACAACAAAAATCAGTCAAAAATTCAGTCTTTTTCCACTCTCAACATATCCCCACACTTAGAAAGGAAGTGTCCTCGCGACCTAAGGAAAATAAGAATATAAGTTCACTAAAGAGGTCAATTTAATCTTCTTCCATATCTTCAATAATCTCGCGAAGGCACGACCCCAAGTTATCACCTGTATCTCTAGAAAAGAATACTTCTAAAGGAAAACTTTGTTATTCATTAACACTTTTGATAAACAATAAAAAGTTATAACAAATTTGTAAAGGATATAAGAGGTTCTTCATCATCATCTCGAACTTAAGTAGAATGACATCATGAATGGAAAATTGCAACAAGGAAATTATGCATCTTCTAGTAGATAGGGTGATGACAGAAATGAGCATTTGTTTATGGTGCAGCACATGAACAATTCTGTGACAAGTGCAGAAGAAAGCAACGATGTATGGTATGTTGACTCAGGTGCATCAAACCACATGACAGGTCATGCAGAATGGATGGAGGATGCAAGGAAAATGGAAAAACCAGGATTTGTGGAGACTGGTGATGATACTGCACATCCTATTGTGCAGATGGGAAAAATTCCTTTGTCTATGCAGGATAGGAAAAAGAAATACATGTCCGATGTATTTCATATCCCGAATATCACTAAGAATCTGGTTTCTGTTGGTCAAATGGTTGAGTAGGGCTTGCAGGTCAGATTTAATCCTCATGGATGCTTTGTTGAGGATATGAAAAATAAAGGTCGCTTGATAGCAAAAGGAAAGAAGAAGGGCAGAATGTTTACGTTGGATGCAGACATGTTTGACTTGAGTGCAGCAATGTTTGCACATGGGACCGGTGTAGTTGCAGATATTGATATTTGGCATAAACGCATTGGTCATGTTAATGTACAGCGACTAAAATCAATGCAGGCCCAAAATATTGTTGCAGGATTGCCTAAATTCAAGGTTGCAGAAATGCATAAGGTATGTGAAGCCTGTCAATTTGGAAAATAGGCAAGGAAACCATTTCCTAGACATGTTCAAGAGAGTAAGAAGCCATTGGAATTAATCCACTCTGATGTGTGGACTACTAAAGCTGCATCTCTTGGAGGCTGTCATTATTTTATCACCTTTATTGATGACTATAGCAGAAAAGTTTGGGTGTATTTTATGAAAAAGAAAAGTGAAGTTTTTGGGCATTTCAAAACTCTTAAAGCTATGGTTGAAGAAGAAACAGGCCTGCAAATAAAATGCCTAAGGTCAGATGAAGGGGGAGAGTACCTCTCAAATGAGTTTGCAAGGTTCTTGCAGGAGCATGGCATAAAGAAGCAATATTCATGCAGTCATACCCCACAGCAAAATGGAATTGTAGAAAGGAAAAACAGACATATTGGAGAGGTACCTCGTGCCATGCTCAATGAAAAAGACCTACCGGATTTTTACTGGGCTGAGGCAGTTGCTACAGTAGTCTACATAATGAACAGGACTCCCACTACATCAATATATGGCATGACTCCAGAGGAGAGGTATAGTGGTAGGAAACCAGATATTTCTCATTTGAAGATTTTTGGTTGCATTGCCTATGTTCATGTGCTAGATGAGTTAAGATCCAAGTTGGATCCAAAAGCTGAGAAGTGCATCTTTATTGGTTACTCTCTATAGTAGAAAGGGTATAGTTGCTATAACCCTTCTACTCGTAAGTTTACAGTGAGCAACGATGTTGTTTTTGATGAGATGAGTAGCTGGTATAAACTAGTAAATGTGATTGATGATGTAGATGCACAAAATGGTAATGCTACACAGAATTCACAGCAGCAGTCACAAAATATTAGTGGACCTGGAATGTCTTCTAGTAGTGGTTCACATTCTTTGCCATGGACAAGCAGATTGAGATCAGGAGAATCTTCTCAAAGCAATGCAGATAGTGGTATTCAAGTATCACGAAAATGAAAAGAGAAGGTAGATCAGCCCATGTTTGATGTGAATGCAGGTCACTCTTATGTGGATGGTGAATCAAGTGGCTCAAAACAGAGCATTGATGATGAGTTGGGTATTCCTTCTATTGTTACACCTGGAGTAAGGAAGTCCAGGGATGTTTTGAGAGCACATGGGAGTGAGCCTACTCTGCGCAGGTCTACCAAAGCTAGGTATCCTGTGGATAGGCTGAAATATGATGGATTTACAGCCATTCACTATGCATATATGGTCAAAGTGATACAGGAACCAGAACCCACTTCGTTTGAGCAAGCCATGGGAAAAGAAAAATGGGAGAAAGCCATGGATGAAGAAATGGATGCCTTGGAAGCAAATACTACATGGGAATTGGTACCTTTGCCTAAAGGTAAGAATGCAATTGGCTGTAAGTGGGTTTATAAGGTGAAGCATAATGCAGATGGTTCTGTGAACAGATACAAGGCAAGATTAGTAGTCAAGGGGTATGCACAAACATATGGCATTGACTATGAAGAAACATTCAGTCCGGTTGCAAGGATGGCAACCGTAAGAGCAGTCATTGCTATGGATGCATCAAAGGAATGGTCTTTACATCATATGGATGTAAAGAATGTCTTCTTGCATGGTGATTTGCAAGAAGAGGTCTATATGGAGCAGCCACCAGGTTATGTGCATGCTGTTCATCCTGAGTTTGTTTGCAGGTTGAAGAAAGCCTTGTATGGCTTGAAGCAAGCACCTAGAGCATGGTCTGACAAGATAGGACAGTATCTTGTCACTATTGGCTTTCAGATTTCCAAGGCAAATTTCTCACTTTATGTGAGAAAAACAGAGAAAGGTATTATGCTACTTGTCATTTATGTTGATGATTTGATTATGACAGGTGACAGTGATGAAGATATCCTTCATGTGAAAATGCTATTGAAGCAGAAGTTTGAGATGAAGGATTTGGGAGAGCTGCATTATTTCTTGGGCATTGAGGTGATTAGATCACCAAGTGGGATACAGCTCTTGCAGAGGCAATATGGATTGGACATGCTGTCCAAATATGGGATGACAAGCTGTAAGCCTATTTCAGTTTCTTTGGAGCAAAATGTGAAGCTGAGCGCAGATGTAGGTGAGCTTCTCGAAGACCCTACTATGTACAGACGCATAGTAGGAAGCTTGATTTATATGACTATTACCAGGCCAAATTTGAGCTATGTTGTTGGATTGGTAAGTCAGTTTATGCAGGCTCCAAGGAAACCGCATTTGGATGCGGCTAGACGCATACTCAGGTATGTGAAGTCCACATTGCAGTATGGACTATTTTATGAGATTGGGGTTCAGATACAGTTGCATGGATACACTGATGCTGATTGGGCTGGTAGCATTTCTGATAGACAATCTACCAGTGGATATGTGTTCTCTTTTGGGAGTGCTGCAGTCACTTGGAGCAGCAAGAAACAGGCTACAGTTGCCTTGTCCAGGACAGAGGCTGAGTACAGGGGTGTAGCAATGGCTGCATGTGAGGTAGCTTGGTTGCATAAGCTACTTTATGATATGTATCAGCCTACAGATGGGCTAGTTGTCATTTATTGTGACAACATGAGTAGTCTACACTTGGCAAATAACCCAGTCTATCATGCTAGAACAAAGCACATTGAGGTGCATTATCACTATGTGCGAGAGAGGGTTTTACTAGGTCTTATTGATCTAGTTTATGTCAACACAGAGAATCAGGTAGCTGACATATTTACGAAGGCATTGGGCGCAGAGAAGCTGCGCAAGTTCAGAGACCTGCTTGGTGTGCAAGAATTGGGATTGAGCTCGAGGGGGAGTGTTGAGGTATCGAGCTCCACTCGTGATATGCCAGGGTGACCGTTGTGCATTTATGTCACCGATGTGTCAGTTGCAGATGCGGTTGGTACACCGCCCATGAATAATAGCTACATGACAGCTATCCTTATCTACTCTAGTTTGTGGCTCAGTTAGTATGCCACCTTAGTTAGTTGAGTTTGGTTTGAGACCCATATATAGGGTTCTTTTATTTCCTTGTACTAGAGTTCTTTTGTCTTACACAACTAAGAAGAGGAAAACTGTTTTCAGCCTCCACCCTTGTGTGTATTCCCCCATTGTGCAAGCAAGAAAGCTACAAGTGAGACTCCTTCCTTCTCTCCCACAATCTTGATTGTCACTGCCAGAAGTAGCAAGAACTGTTACTGAAGGAATGTCTGGGGGAGTTTTATCTGCTACATGCTTCAAGGGCTTCCGCTGAATGACCAATGAAGGAGGAGAATCAAGATCCTCTATGCCAATAGGTCTTAAATCATCTGAAGGTGGAGGGGGAGGTACTGGATTAGATGGAGGAGGAGGTAGCGCACCCTTCTTAAGGCCTGAGTATGTTAAGAAAACATATAAATAGGAACCATAAGTGACATTCGTGACATTCTCTCTAGTCACTTTGACAAAATGTTGGTCCATCTTTGTAAGTAGCTAAGTACTCCAATCAATGGCCACCCCTTTTAACACCATCCTAGAAGCTGTGAAGGGCTCCTTGGACAAATAGTGGGATGGTGTTTTGGTAGGCATAAACCTGTCTTGGAGGAATTGGCAGACTAACTTCCAAAGAGGATCAGTGATCATGGAAAAAGACACTCTTGAAGTGTTAATCGCTTTCTTAACATCCAGAGCCTCTTTGGTCTGCTTCTGTAATAGCTTGAGAATCTCATCATTGGAGAATAATTGTCTGGCTGTAACAAAGGGTTCTCCTTTGTAGGGAAGAGACAAAGCCTTCCCTAACCCTCTAGGTGTCAATACCATGGAAGCACCATGAACCAGGCCTGATTTCTTACTGTATAATGCAAGAAACTCATCACATAGAGATTGATCATCTGGAATCAAAGGGAGTGAAGCAGCTACAAAAGTTGCAAGTCTTGCTTTCGCTATAGGCTCAAAAGCCAGTAGGGAAGAATAATCCCTACTGATCAACGAGACATATTGTATAGGAGGAGCAGTGTGAGGCGCCATTCAGATGGAAAATACACACACCACAAACACATACAATCACAAAGAATACCTACAAAACAATCAAATAGTTATAAAAAAGAAATCGATAAAAAGAAGCACACACACAGACATAACTAACCAATTGACCACCCCAAATAACCCACATCCTAGAAAAAATTCGGCATGACCTCTACACATATGCAACCGAAAACTTCATGTGATGCAACAAACAGGCACCCAAGACTCCGTATGAGGCAAAAAATTAAAAAAACTACAAACCGCACCTGTAATCGTATCACACAAGCAAACCATTATACCATAAACACCTAATCAGGACCTAACCATAACTTTAACTAACAATTTCACCTAAGAGGACTATATGTGCCCATCCCACGAAGCATGTTTATTAAAAGGGAAAAAAGTGCAGTAAGGGGAACGATTTTAATGAAGGGTTGATTTTAAGAAATTATTAACAATGGGTGAAATTCTATTAGGTTATAAACCTTAATAAGAAAAGGGTGATTCATTCTTAAAATTTTAATTACAATTTATTAAAGTAAAGTGATGCTTAAATAAAACCCAGATTGCGATACCCAGACTGGGGTCTCTAAATGCAAATTCATTAATTTGAAATTAATGGTGATGTGAAGCGCTTTTTTGCCAGCGCGTGCTTTTTTGTCTGGTTGGTTTATTTTTTATTATAAATTAAAGTGCCTTTAAAGCGCACATAATACGTGCAAAGTGAACGACGGGTTGATTTTAAGTTATTAGAAAAATGCGTGTTTAGCGCGAACACACGTGAAAAAGTGGGTGAATAAAGTTTATTTTAACAATTAACTGTGGTTAAGCGATGACCAAAATAAATAAAGCTCAAAAAATAGATACCTGGTAGGGGTGTGTATGCAAAAGGCTGAAAGTGCATTGAGTACTCCCAAATGCAAGAAATCCAGTCAAAAAAGAAAAAACCACTGACTGAAAAAAAAAGCACCTTAGTGTTTTCGTTTTATTTTGATTTTTTATTATTGCTTTTTTTCTTTTTTTTTTTAATTTTTTAATTTAAATTGTAATTTAGGTGTGTTTGTATTTTTTATATTGTTTTTGTTTGTTGGTTTGTTTTTTATTCTTTCTCTTTTAAAAAAAAAAATTAAAACAAGATATAAGACACATGAATATGTTGTGAAGTGTAAGGGTGGAATTTCAGCAATCCAACAAGTGTCAACAATGTGTTTGAATTTATCCATGATTTTTCAGCTGATTTTTGAAATTTAAAATAAATTTTCATGAGATGAGGTATTAAATTTAGGGTTTAGCGGCAGCCAAGGCAATCACAGTGCGTATGGTTGCCATCTTGGCAAGAGGGCTGAATGTTTCCTTATAATCAAGTCCATACTATTGGGCATACCCCTTAGCAACCAGCCTGGCTTTGTACCTTTCCACACTGCCATCCAACTTGCATTTAATTTTGTAGACCCATTTGCAGCGAATGGTCTTTTTCCCTTCAGGCAATGGCACAAGATCCCATGTCTTATTTTCAGCCAAGGCATTCATTTCTTCGTTCATAGCTGCACACGAGTTCTCATTTTCCACTGCTTCAGCATATGTACCTAGTTCCTTGATCTCCATCACTTTTGTCATGTAAGCATATTGCTTTGCAATGTAGCCACTATATGTCAACCTGTCAACAGGGTATTTGACCCTCTGTGAGTGTCTAAGCTATGGTGCACTTCTCGATTCCCCTCTCTCATGAGGCGGAATGTACCTGCTTTGCCTTGCGCCAGGCATATAGACAATCGGAATAGCAAGTTCACTGTCCAAAATGTCAGTAGACTCATATCCAGAAGTCATTCCACCAGGTGTCATCATCCGAGATACATCCTCAGTAACTTTCTCTTTTCCCTTTTCCGCGACATCATATCTCCCCCTCACTAACATACTGGTGTCAGTGGATGGTGAGCTCCTCAATCTCCCTGTCCATGGGGATGTCAAGATTGTGGGAGAGAAGGAAGGAGTCTCACTTGAAGCTTTCTTGCTTGCACAATGGGGGAATACACACAGAGATGGAGGCTGAAAACAGTTTTTCTCTTCTTAGTTGTGTAAGCCAAAAAGAACTCACGTACATAGAAATAGAAGAACCCTATATATGGTTCTCAAACCAAACTCAACTAACTAAGGTGGCATACTAACTGAGCCACGAACTAGAGTAGATAAGGATAGCTATCATTTAGCTATTATTCATGGGCGGTGTACCAACCGCATTTGCAACTGACAAGTCGGTGACATAAATACACAACGGTCACCCTGGCATATCACGAGTGGAGCTCGATATCTCAATACTCCCCCTCGAGCTCAATCCCAATTCCTGCACACCAAGCAGGTCTCTGAACTTGCGCAGCTTCTCTGCGCCCAATGCCTTCGTGAATATGTCAGCTACCTGATCCTCTGTGCTGACATAAACTAGATCAATAAGACCTAGTAAAACCCTCTCCAGCACATAGTGATAATGCACCTCAATGTGCTTTGTTCTAGCATGATAGACTGGGTTATTTGCCAAGTGTATACTACTCATGTTGTCACAATAAATGACAACTGGCCCATCTGTAGGCTGATGCATATCATAAAGTAACTTATGCAACCAAGCTACCTCACATGCAGCCATTGCTGCACCCCTGTACTCAGCCTTTGTGCTGGACAAGGCAACTGTAGGCTGTTTCTTGCTGCTCCAAGTGACTGCAGCACTCCCAAAAGAGAACACATATCCACTGGTAGATCGTCTATCAGAAATGCTACCAGCCCAATCAGCATCAGTGTATCCATGCAACTATATCTGAACCCCAGTCTCATAAAATAGTCCATACTGTAATGTGGACTTCACATACCTGAGTATGCGTCTGGCCATATCCAAATGCGGTTTCCTTGGAGCCTGCATAAACTGACTTACCAATCCAACAACATAGCTGAAATTTGGCCTGGTAATAGTTATATAAATCAAGCTTCCTACTATGCGTCTGTACATAGTAGGGTCTTCCAGAAGCTCACCTGCATCTGCGCTCAGCTTCACATTCTGCTCCAAAGGAACTGAAATAGGCTTACAGCCTGTCATCCCATATTTGGACAGCATGTCCAATCCATACTGCCTCTGCAAGAGCTGTATCCCACTTGGTGATCGAATCACCTCAATGCCCAAGAAATAACGGAGCTCTCCCAAATTCTTCATCTCAAACTTCTGCTTCAATAGCATTTTCACATGAAGGATATCTTCATCACTGTCACTTGTCATAATCAAATCATCAACATAAATGACAAGTAGCATAATACCTTTCTCTATTTTTCTTACATAAAGTGAGAAATCTGCCTTGGAAATCTGAAAGCCAATAGTGAAAAGATACTGTCCTATCTTGTCAGACCATGCTCTAGGTGCTTGCTTCAAGCCATACAAGGCTTTCTTAAACCTGCAAACAAACTCAGGATGAACAACATGCACATAACCTGGTGGCTGCTCCATATAGACCTCTTCTTGCAAATCACCATGCAAGAAGGCATTCTTTACATCCATCTGATGTAAAGACCATCCCTTTGATGCAGCCATAGCAATGACTGCTCTTACGGTTGCCATCCTTGTAACCGGACTGAATGTTTCTTCATAGTCAATGCCATATGTTTGTGCATACCCCTTGACTACTAATCTTACCTTGTATCTGTTCACAGAACCATCTGCATTGTGCTTCACCTTATAAACCCACTTACAACCAATTGCATTCTTACCTTTAGGCAAAGGTACCAATTCCCATGTAGCATTTGCTTCCAAGGCATCCATTTCTTCATCCATGGCTTTCTCCCATTTTTCTTTTCCCATGGCTTGCTCAAAAGAAGTGGGTTCTGGTTCCTGTATCACTTTGACCATATATGCATAGTGAATGGCTGTAAATCTATCATATTTCAGCCTATCCACAGGATACCGAGCTCTCGTAGACTTGCGCAAAATAGGTTCACTCCCAGGTGCTCTCAAAACATCCCTGGTCTTCCTTACTCCAGGTGTAACAATAGAAGGAATACCCAACTCATCATCAATGCTCTGTTCTGAGCCATTGGACTCACCATCCACATAAGAGTGACCTGCATTCACATCAAACATGGGCTGATCAACCTTCTCTTTTCCTTTTCGTGATACCTGCATACCACTATCTGCATTGCTTTGAGAACATTCTCCTGATCTCAATCTGCCTATCCATGGCGAAGAATGTGACTCACTGCTAGAGGATGCTCCAGGTCCACTAATATTTTGTGACTGCTACTGTGAATTTTGTGCAGCATTACCATTTTGTGCATCTACATCATCAATCACATTTACTAGTTTATACCAACTACTCATCTCATCAGAAACAACATCTCTGCTCACTGTAAACTTACGAGTAGAAGGGTTATAGCATCTATACCCTTTTTGCTGCAGAGAGTAACCAATAAAGATGCACTTCTCAGCTTTTGGATCCAAGTTGGATCTCAACTCATCTAGCACATGTACATAGGCAATGCAACCAAAAATTTTCAAATGAGAAATGTCTGGTTTCCTACCAGTATACCTCTCCTCTGGAGTCATCCCATGAATTGCTGCAGTGGGAGTCCTGTTCATTATGTAGACTGCTGTAGCAACTGCCTCAGCCCAATAAAAATCTGGCAAGTCTTTTTCATTGAGCATGGCCCAAGATACCTCTCCAATATGCCTGTTTTTCTTTTCTGCAATTCCATTTTGTTGTGGGGTATGACTGCATGAATATTGCTGCTTTATGCCATGCTCCTGCAGGAACCTTGCAAACTCATTTGAGAGGTACTCTCCCCCTCCATATGACCTTAGGCATTTTATTTGTAAACCTATTTCTTTTTCAGCCATAGCTTTAAGAGTTTTGAAATGCCCAAAAACTTCACTTTTCTTTTTCATAAAATACACCCAAACTTTTCTGCTATAGTCATCAATAAAAGTGACAAAATAATGACAGCCTCCAAGAGATGCAGCTTTAGTAGTCCACACATCAGAGTGGATTAATTCCAATGGCTTCTTACTCTCTTGAACATGTCTAGGAAATGGTTTCCTTGCCTGTTTTCCAAATTAACAGGCTTCACATACCTTATGCATTTCTGCAACCTTGAATTTAGGCAATCCTGCAACAATATTTTGGGCTTGCATTGATTTAAGTCACTGTACATTAACATGACCAATGCGTTTATGCCAGATATCAATATCTGCAACTACACCGGTCCCATATGCAAACATTGCTGCACTCAATTCAGGCATGTCTGCATCCAACGTAAACATTCTGCTCTTCTTCTTTCCTTTTGCTATCAAGCGACCTTTCTTTTTCATATCCTCAACAAAGCATCCATGAGGATTAAATCTGACCTGCAAGCCTTGCTCAACCATTTGACCAACAAAAACCAGATTCTTTGTGATATTCGGGACATGAAATACATTGGACAGGTATTTCTTTTTCCCATCCTGCATAGACAAAGGAATTTTTCCAATCTGCACAATAGGATGTGCAGTATCATCACCAGTCTCCACAAATCCTGGTTTTTCCATTTTCCTTGCATCCTCCATCCATTTTGCATGACCTGTCATGTGGTTTGATGCACCTGAGTCAACATACCATACATCGTTGCTTTCTTCTGCACTTGTCACAGAATTGTTCATGTGCTGCACCATAAACAAATGCTCATTTCTTTCATCACCTTGTCTACTAGAAGATGCATAATTCCCTTGTTGCAATTTCCCATTCATGATGTCATTCTGCTTTTTATAGCAGTCTTTAGCCATATGACCCATTTTACCACAGTAGTAGCATTCAACATTACTGTTTGCATTTTGGCCTCTTTGCCATCCACCACGACCTCTTTGGCTCCCCCTGCCTCTAGAGTTATCACGTCCTCCTCCATAGGACTGGTTTTCTTGTATGCTGCATATTCTGATTTCTACCATGGCCTCCAAATCGGCCTCCTCTACCTCTGCCTCTACCTCTTCCAGCATTTGAGTAGAAGACAACTTCTTTTGAAGTTCCTCCTGAAGAAGATGCACCACCATTTCTCTGCTCCTCAGAAATTAGAAGAGCAATCAACTACTCAAAATCAGGAAATCTTTCACGAACTGAAATGGATGTCCAAAACTACGCATAATCCTTTCCTAGACCATTCAAGGTCACAGAAACTAAATCATCATCTTCCACTGGCGACCCAATGGAAGCAAGTGCATCTGCAATCTTCTTCACCTTCATGTGGTAGTCGTTGATGCTCATATTTTCTCTTTGCACATTGTGCAACTCTTGCTTGAGCTGCATTTTCCTGGCTTGCGTATTTGTGCTATACATTTTTGACAAAGTATCCCATGCCTCCTTTGGCGTACTTGCATCTTGAATATGCACAATCATAGAGTCTGAAATGCTGATAGACAGCCAGTACATAACTTTCCTAGCTCTTCCATGCCATGCTTTAAATACCTGTATTTGCTGTTGATTGGGAACATCAGGAAGAACTGGTTCTTCTTCATTTCTTGCAACAAATTCCCAATATCCTTTTCCCATAAGGAAATTCGTCATTCTAAACTTCCATGATTGGAAGTTGTTCTGGTCAAGCTTTTCAGTGACAATCTGTGAAAGAGAATCAGACGCCATTACAGAACACTGTAAAAAATTCTGTCACTGCAAGGAACACGGCAAATCTGCAAAACTGGCGAAAGTGGTATTTGACCACACAGTCACTTCCTAGTGACGATTTTGCATATACAGGAACCAAGGATGATTCTATAACTCCCAATGTCTCTGCACACAAGCATACGATGCAATATCTGTGGTAACTTTTCACCGACCTGTAGAACAGTGGTCGCACAGCATAAAACAGGGCTTTTTCCTGAGTGCGTGCAGAAAACTTCCGCCTCCAAAACAAGCCCCGAAATGGCCTCAAATAAAAAAAACAGGGTCGCCGAGGGCTAAAGCCCTCGCCCGCAGCATATACTGCCCTCTTGCTTCACCGCGAAGGGCGTCTCAACCTGAGACAATGCATTCTTGCAATTTCGGGATGTGCTGCCTGGCAGAGATCTGCTCCCAAAATAGAAAATGAAAGCAACACTGCTCCTCTTACTAGAACACCACGAGCTTGGCTTGCTTTCTTGAGCTCCTTACCACGAACAAGGCTCTGATACCATGTTAAGATTGTGGGAGAGAAGGAAGGAATCTCACTTGAAGCTTTCTTGCTTGCACAATGGGGGAATACACACAGAGATGGAGGCTGAAAACAGTTTTTCTCTTCTTAGTTGTGTAAGCCAAAAAGAACTCACGTACATAGAAATAGAAGAACCCTATATATGGTTCTCAAACCAAACTCAACTAACTAAGGTGGCATACTAATTGAGCCACGAACTAGAGTAGATAAGGATAGCTATCATCTAGCTATTATTCATGGGCGGTGTACCAACCGCATTTGCAACTGACAAGTCGGTGACATAAATACACAATGGTCACCCTGGCGTATCACAAGTGGAGCTCGATATCTCAACAAGGGATGCTGTCTAACTACTAGGTCCTGTCATAGCAGTGCTTTGTTGCATATCAACTGTGGATACATGAGTAGAAGGCATATCTGATGGCACTGTAGCTGGTGATACATACCAAGAACCCATCTCATAAAAAATAACATCCTTGCTCACCAAGGTCTCCCTGGTAAAGGGATCATAGCATTTGTATGCCTTCTTCTCGTGCGAATATCCAATGAAAACACACTTATGCACTTTTGAATCCAGCTTATTCCTTTTTTCATCTAGAATATGCACATAAGCAAGACAGCCAAAGACTTTCATGTGACTTACATCCGACTTATAGCCATACAGCTTCTCAAACGGTGTCATCTCATGAATACCTAACAATGGGAGTTCGATTCAAGATATACATGGCTGTCATAACAGCTTCAGCCCAATAATAGAGCGGCATCTTCTTCTCATTCATCATGGCATGAACAACTTCCATCAAGAGCCTGTTCTTTCTTTCAGCTACCCCATTCTGCTGAGGAGTGTAGTTGCAGTTAAGCTGCCTGTGTATGCCATTTTGAGCCAAAAAATTGTCAAACTCATTTGACACATACTCCCCACCACTATCTAATCTCAACCAAGAGATATAACAGTCAAATTCCTTTTCAACTTGCTTTTTAAACTGCTGAAAAACAGCAAACACCTCATCCTTTGTCTTCAGAATGTAAACCCAAGTATAGCGATTATAATCATCAATGAATGTCACATAATACTTTGAGCCTCCCATGGATGCATTATGGGCTGGCCCCCAAACATCAGAGTGCACTAACTGTAGCAGACGTGTACTCTTCCTTACATGCCCGACAAATGGCATGGAAATCTTGACTACTTACCAAACTGGCAAGCATCACATACATGGCCAATATCTGAATATTGGAACTTGGGTAAACCTGTAACAAGCTGTTTTTTCTGCATAATTTGCAGCCTTTGCAAATTTACATGCCCCACTCTTTTGTGCCAAATTTCCAAGTCTCTGATAGTGCCAGAACCATGGGTAAACATGGCTGAATTCAACTCTGAACACCATATTGGGGAATATGGGAAATTCCCATATGTTTGGGACATGTGGTCAAATATTTGGATTTGTCATAACTTGAATACTATAACTCCAAATCAAGTACTCTATAGCTCAATAGATTCCATTTTTCAAGCACTTTTCAATGATAGGTCACATCATATGGTTTTGAGAAACATATGGGCATGTTATCCGGGTGCCACCTTTTTAGTATTCAAAAAATGGGAATTGGGAGATTCCCAATCTCACTAATATTGTGTTTCTGGCAAGGTAGCATCAAGAGTAAACATTCTGCCATTCCTGTGACCACGAGCTATTAACTTGCATCCATTACCAAACTCTTCAATAAAGCAACCATGCTTGTTGAATCTAACCTGCAACTTCTGCTCCATCATCTGACCAACAGACAGTAGGTTCTTTGTAATCAAAGAAACATGCAATACATCATGCAAATTTTTCTTTTTGCCATCATGAACCACAAGTGGCACTTTGTCTTTATGCTCAATGCTATGCTGGGTGTCATCACCTGTACAGACATAGCCATTTTTTTCAGCCACCATATCAGTGAACCAATCACCATGAGGAGTCATGTGATTCGATGCCCTGGAATCAATGTACCAAACTGCATGGCAAACAATCTTTCTCCTGAAGTATCATCTGCTTGACTAGATGTAGTTAAATGCCCATGTTGTTTGCCTTTCTGATTGCCCTGCTTCTTTTAGCAGTCCTTGGAAATATGCCCATACTTCCTGCAGTAATGACAATCCTTATCCTTATTCAGATTGTCAGATGGACGCTGCTGTTGCCAGGAGCCTCTACCTCTAGGGCTAGATCTCCCCCTGCCTCTAAAGTTTCCACCACCTCTTGCATTCAATACCTAGTTGTTATTGCCATAGGATGCATTTTTCTGGCCTCCTCTGCCAAATCCATAGCTTCTATGATGGTTTCCATGGCCATGTTGATTGGAATAGAAAACTGCATCCTTGTTTTTAGAACTGCTAGATCCTGCACCCAAACCAAGCTTAACCTCTTCATGGATAAGCAATGCAACCAGCTCATTGAAATCAGGCATTTCAGCTCGCACAAACACAGAAGTGTTAAAATACTTATACTCAGGCCCCAAGCCATTCAAGGTCACAGCAACCATGTCTTCATTTTCAACCACTGAACCAACAGATGACAAATGATCCGCAATGGTCTTAACCTCCGTGACATAATCCTGTATAGATCTGCTCTTCCTCTTCATATTGTTGAACTTCTGCTTCAACTCTATCTTCCTGGCACTTGTGGTTGTGCCATAATACTTGACCAAAATGTCCCATGTATCCTTAGGAGAGCTGCAGTTCATTATCTGCATTACCATGGCATCTGAGATACATAAAGAGAGCTAGTGCAAGACTCTATGAGCTCTTTCTATCCAAGCTCGGTGTAATCGTCTATGATCAGCCGTAGGTTGATCTGGGAGCTCAGGTTTAGCTTTCGCTCCAGTCACCAACTCCCAATAGCCTTTCCCTATTAAGAAGTTCTCCATGCGGAACTTCCATATGGCATAATTGTTACTGTCAAGCTTTTCCCCCACTATCTGGGTTATGTTGTCTATCCTTTCTGCATTTGCCATGCTCTAGACTTTGCTTGACTACCTGCAAACCAACAAGTACGATTGACCAAGTTCAATCCTCAACTGTTTATGACAGTTTTCTGCAATTAATTGTAGTAAAAAACCAAAGTATTTAAGCTCAAAATAGTCCACAACCAGTGGTCTAACTCATAAGTATAACAGTCAAGACATATGCTTTGGAGTTGCTTCAGCTTAAACTCCTGCAACCTCACTGCCAGTATAAATACATACAGTCTGAAACTGTAAACTGTTAGTGACTAGCAGCTTATTCAAAGCCAAAACTGATTCATATATATGTCATACATGTCCCAAACCTTCATAGACAGTTGCTAGTACATGTAGCAGTCCAAGTATAACCATACGTGCACAAAACAGTGCATAATCAGCAAGTATAGGTGTCAAACTTCCGGCTCATAGATTGCATTCAGCAAATGTTCAGTGATGTCAAGCCTTTTTAGCTCCAAACTAGCTCAAAAAACATGCCAAACATCCACTTTAAAGTGTCAAGGTCACTGCATGACCATATGGACACCCATAAACAAGATGTCTTCAATAGCCAGTTGCATACATTGCAATTATAGTTTGTACCTAGCCAAGACACTGTAAATGCATTCAATTTCTGCTTCAGATTTCAGTTTTTAATCATGCTCAATGCTCGATTCAATGCTCCAAGCATTCCTAGATATATTCTCAATAGCACACAATTGTTAGAGATCAACAGTGTCATAGCATGCTTCAGTAGAAGATGGTGTTTGCTGCCCGCATTCAATGACAGTTTTCAGCCTGTCAATGACTTCCCAGAACTGAGCATTTCAGTCAATAACTTCAGTCCATAACCATATCAGTCAATGCATATGTCTTCACAAATATGTATATGCTCAACAGACCCTTTTGAGCATGCTCATAAGCCTCAATCTTTTACTGACTGTCAAGTACTTGCTGAATATTCACTATACACAGTAATTTTGGATAGATTTCAGATGTGCAATCAACTCTCACAGTTCATATCTCATTCCCAGTCAGGCATTAGCATGCCACAAGTCTTTAGCAACCTTGCCAAGGCTTGTTTATAAGCCAGAGATCAGTGTATGACCAAGTACTAGCATGAAGTACAACATATGTACTTAGCCTGAAAACAGATGCAGTTCACGCAGCCTGTAGATCTGATTCCAGCAGCTACTATTGATAATAATGATGATGATGAACACTCAAATCTGCTCAAGGATGCTCCCAAATACTCCCAGATAAGTCTTCACTGCTGCCATGAAGCATAGAGTCTCTCATGAACAGATGCATACCTTGTGTTAGAGCACTGGAGGAAAATGACAGTCAGTCCTTTGTTCTCTTCAACCCTGACAGTTCAATCTTCAGGTCTTCTTCCCGTATGCACTCCACAGAGCCTAGTCATGGGTGCTCTGATACCATGTTGAGATTGAGAGAGGTAGAGACGGAGTGAGGAGCAAGCATGCTCTCATCTTCTTCATTCATTCATTCTATCATAACCACACACAAAGAGT
Source organism: Lygodium microphyllum (assembly GCF_053477565.2). Classification (NCBI taxonomy): domain Eukaryota; kingdom Viridiplantae; phylum Streptophyta; class Polypodiopsida; order Schizaeales; family Lygodiaceae; genus Lygodium; species Lygodium microphyllum. The sequence continues at coordinate 45,818,514 of NC_141138.1, forward strand.
AAGTGTATACAATAGTACTAAGGTCCGTAGGACCATTCACACTGGGTCTAAGATCACCGACTTATTTAATGTCCCACACTTGCTGATACAGCTGGACAAGACTAATGTCGGTCACACATACTAACAGGAGAATAGTATGAGCTTGATATTCTAAGTCAAAATGTTAAGATAACATGGGCATAACTTATTGATAACTTCTTCATTTTGTTTTGATACCATGTCTAACATATCCAATTGAGGAGCCTTGATCAACATGATTTAGTGGTCCATTAAGAGACCTTATCCTAAGTGGCATTGCTTGGTATTCCTTAAAATAACACAAGGTTTGTCACCTAGTCACTCTCGAGTCCAATTTGCAATCAAAGGTTCTAGCCATAAGCCATAAGCATTGACCTAAATTCATGTCCCTAATTTGGCACTAAGATCACCTAATAATTTAATTCTAGTGTGAGTCCTTGAGCCACTGTATTTGCAAATCAACTCAACCCGAAGAAGATCAATGCCGCACTTGGTTCATAGTGAGTGAGAAACAAGGTGGAGCAATACGCATCGACCCCTCTACGTATAGGGTATGGTCTCGACTCTGTTTCCCTAGAATGGTATTTATCAGGATCTATGAGAAGACACTAGATAGCCATGCATTTGGCCCTTCCCTAAGTATTTCATCTTGAAGGAAACCACTTGGCTCATCAAGATAACCCATCCATAAGATGTATCCGTTAGGGATCTCACCCTCCGGCTTTCCTCGGGGTTTGTTTAAGTTATCTAATTATCCTAATACATTTAGTTTTGACATGCAAAGAGATGCTCCGTAATTAGCCATTAAGCATTAGTTTCTTCACGTAAATGATGTCATGGACTTAAGACAATATCAAGGCAATTCTTTGAAAGTAGATATAAAAAACAATGTACTTTTCTCACACCTTTTCAAGCTCTAATGCCAACTTTGTGTTTTTTCCCTTATTTCAAGATTTGTGTCCAATTTCAAGCACATGATCCACCAATCCACCCTTATCTAGCATTAGAGCCTTCCTCGAAGCCCATCCTAGATCACATAGGGGTTAGGTTGATCCTGGACAAACCCAAGGGATTTACGACTAGAGCCCCCCTATCACCCTTGTCCCCTTCGATCCTAATGACCTCCCTACAAAGAGACCTCTCGTATTTGGGGTTAGTCCTAAACCTACAACATAGTCAAACAACCCCTTGGTGAAGGGCTCCTGGACTAACCTCAGGGGAGCTTTAGTGCGTAACTATATATCTGCTTGTGAGGGCAAGAGAGTTTTTGTGCAGACACAATCAAACAATCAACTTATCAACAAGCTAGGAAAACATTTCTTTTTCATAATATCAATCCAAACAGTCAGTTGGGTATTCCATAAAAGTCAACCAACCATTGGCTAGGAAAAAACAACATCTATTCTTTCAAAACAATAAACCTTATCATAAAAATCCAATTCAACAATTAAAAAAAACATCCTTTGAATATTTAGTAAGAGATACAAGTCATGATAACTTATTCTTCTTTCAAGTGTAATCACATAAAGTGATTTATACTATGCTCCCCCTAGTTTGTCACAAAATCCATGTCAAGATTCATTGACTTTTCCTCTAACTGATTTAATATTTTATTGACACATAAAGATAATCCTACTATAAGTCCCTATTTACAAGTTTACTTTAGCTTGATGTGCTTTTTTCCCTTTCCCAACGACATCCCAATATCATTGATCTAGATTACTCTTTTAGTTGATAGTCTCGATAAGTCCAATTTCCTATTATGAGCTTTCAAAGGAAGTATATTACATATGCATAGTTTCAAGGAATCATATGCTTCAAAAAGTTCCCATATTTTCCTAATAATCTTTACAAGTTAACCAAACAATGAACTCATGATAGTTTCTAATTAGATATCACTCTAATAATGTTTGTATTCAAGATTTCCTTTCATTCCCTTAATTCTTCACTCTTGTCCATTTGTGAAGCTATGGATTTTTCATCGACTATTGAAATATCTCTATTTTATGTTTCTAACCTTTATATTAAATGAACATTAATCTACAAGAGAACCTAGTTTTGTGTTGCGTGTGATGGTGTGTTGTTCACATTTGCAACCACATTTGTAACTCTTGTGCTCCCTGCTCTAGAGTATCGTCTCTTTGGGACCATCATGAATAAGGTCCTTGCATGCTAGCCTTTCAAGCTTTGTTGGTCTTGATTAGAAGCCTGGAGGGTTTAGGTGGGGGTGGGGTTGTCCACAAGTGCTAGAGATTATGTTTCATATGACACTGACCAAATAAGAAAAATATTAATTTGATGTCATATGAAACATGAAAACCTTAGTTCATAGCACATTAGAACTCCTATAATTTTGTTTCATACAACACAACACAACAAATATCAAAACTTTGAGTTGTTGATTTGCAAGTCTCAAAGCCATGACTCATGAAATGCAAAAAATTCTCAGTTTGAAAAGAGCACAAGTTCCAACATTAATGGCTAGATCTCAAGAAATCTAGTTTTTAACATCACCATCAACGTTTTCTCTACCATGTTGGAGATTGCATCCTCTTGGAGTCTTAACAAAATTGGCAAGCCATTCCAAGGGGGAGTGAGCCATCTTCAAATTTGGGTTCATTAAGTAAGCTAATTTCACATATATCTAATCATAGCATCCTAACTTCTTTAAAATGAAAACAATGTCACTCTTTAAAAAAATAAATGATTTTTGGATTATTTATTTCATCATTTAAAATACGAAAATAAAACTAGAAAATTGGTAACTATTGTTTGTGTTCATGTTTTATACAACATCACATCTACTCTTTTGATGAATTGACTAATTGTGTGATCTACCTCAATTAACCTTTGGTTTGCAATATTTTTTATAAGAGTTATGGCTATGTGTTGCTAACTAAAGGAGTGGGATCTCAAGATAAAAGATTTTAATAGTGGTGTGATGGTTATTCTAATAGGGGGGGGGGGGGGGCGGGCGCTGAGAAGCGCATGTGCCTATAATGGAAGAGTTGAATTAATTTGGCTAAGGTAATATGCATGAGTTAAGGTTGGGGTTGGTTGCAGTTGGACATAAGACTATAATGAAGGTAAGCAGATTGGTTTTTAGGCTCGGTATGGAGGGTGATGATAATAAATATGGAGAGAAACTACAAGAATAATGAGTATGCTAGAATTTTCCACACGTAAACAGTGGGAGAATCAATCTTTCTCTCTTCTCTCTCGTCCTCCCCCTTTGAAGGCGATGACAAAAAACACTCTTACCTCTCCTCTCTTTAGAATCAAAAAAAGCTAATTACATAGATATGTTTCTTTGGACATTTTTTAACGATATAATATATATATGTCTCCATACTTGTAAGAAATTTGAGAGAGAGAGAGAGAGAGAGAGAGAGAGAGAGAGAGAGAGAGAGAGAGAGAGAGAGAGAGAGAGAGAGAGAGAGAGAGAGAGAGAGAGAGAGAGAGAGAGAGAGAGAGAGAGAGAGAGAGAGAGAGAGAGAGAGAGAGAGAGAGAGAGAGAGAGAGAGAGCTTGCCTCCAAGATATTCATGATGACAAATAGAGCATTGATAGTGCATCAGGGGAAACATGGATTTAAAAAATGGCCATTTTGCTTGGTATTTAATCATCTTTTTAATCAAATAGGATTTAACATGGTCTAATGACCCTACAAAGGACTTAGGCCGCAGATGACCACATTGATGCATTTTTGAAATGCAGGAAAACTTAGCGGTGAGTCTAAACTCATATTTAAGAGCCCTAAAGAGACTTGTATAAAAAATCATGTCTATTTTGTGCAAAATAAATGTGATTTCTCGTGCCTTTTTTTGACACGCTTGCCTATAGTTTTCATGGATTCAATCACACGATTATAAACATGTAAGCCAAGGGGAAAAAACCAAGGAGATGCTAGTTACAAAACTATAACTGAGACCACAATTCTATAACTAGTAGCTCCCTAGTTTTCTTTTATCCTCCCTTGCATGCATATTACACATTGTTTATACGAACATAACCCTCATTGTATTAAAATATACACACAATATCATTGTTTGACATAACAACATGTTGAAGGACAAAAAAAGAGATTGAAAAAATTGTACTCTTGTTTGAAATATGAGTTTACATAAAGACCAGGTTTGGCTTGTATATAATACAATAAAAAATGAAAGCCAAGCTTGTGTTTGGTTTTTAAGTAAAAGTTTTAGAAAATCCTAATAACCATGTCTTATTGGTGCATGCGAGGCTTGATCATTGTGGACAAGGATTTGAATCTCCATGTAATAATATACACACTGCCATTGCACCACAAAGGAGTATGACTTCTACAACCACGTACACAATGATATACACCTCCATCTAGTAAAGAACACCAAAGGAAATGAAAATAAGCATACCAACATTAAAGTAAATAGGTATTGATTAACATTTATAATCTAATATCAAGTAGTACTATATATTCTCCCATATTTAAGAAAGAGAAAACAAATATCAAATTGTGAAAAGCCTCATTCATCATTATTCTCTTTCTTTCTCCGCTTTCATTTTTGCATTTTGTGTGCTTACATACACAAATAAAGTGACATAATTAAAAGTTTGAAAACTAAAACTTAGAGCTTAAAACTTCCCATAAACTCTTTCAAAATAAATCTAACTATATTTGAAGTTAACTAAACATATATGAACATAGCTTGCAGCTAGTTTTGTTTTCACAGACCAAGCATGTTAATAGATATGTGTATCTTCGCATTTTTCTTGAAATTTACTTGTGCAGCTTTTACATGCTCTGTAATACTCTGCCTATCCTCACTACATAACGAGTTGTTCTAATCTAGGGGTAATTTGCACTATATAGAAAGCTAATAGAAGTCAACATGCATGTTTTTAGATATGTGAAAAAGAGAGTTTCACTGCATCTTTGTAGACTTCACTTGTTTTTTTCATGCTCCAACACACATGGTTTGTACTCCACAATCCTAGCATATCTCTTTTAAGCTTATGCTAATAAAAATTGGATTAAAATGAGCATAACACTAAGATTAAAATCCTAGATCTAATATAGAGAGACTAAAGGAAAAGGACAAGAGATTATACCTTAGGATGTACTCACCTTGTTTGAAACCAAGCTTGACTTGCCTTCTTTCAAAAATATAGGGATCACCTCCTTTAACAAATAAGAGTAACAAGAAGAAAAATAATAATGATACTGATGGACCTAAAAACGGGCCGGCACTGGCTCATGCACTAGCCGGGCCTTGTCACTACGCACAAGACAACCCCTCGGCCTCGCGGCCAGGAGCGTCTATCAAAATCTCTGCCTTCCTAAACATTGCGTTTGTAATACGTTGTAGTCCAACTGATCCTAACCCAATATTACTCCTCAAAGGGAGTCCCTTTCATATAGCCAAAAGGCTCGAATCACATACACATGGGGTTCCTCCTACGGCTGAATGCCGTCAACCCTCTGCGACTCTCCTACACCTTGGGGATTGGCCCCTCGATGCGTCGCTCAACATCTAAACATTTCGCACAAAAGTCGCTCAAGGTACCAAATAAGCGTGTCCAGGAACGTACCATTGTCCTTACTTCTCTTTCCCCTAGACCCCACGACTAGCCTACAACATGGGTACCTCACTACCTCTCATCGTAGGTCAGGTTCCAATAAACCAATTGCAATGCATGTCCAGGAGTTGGTCACTGATATTTTCTAAATTCTTTTCATGCTCTATGCATTTGGTGGATGCCTAGTGCTCAAACATTTAGCAAAACAGTATCGTGCACAAGTGCAAAAAAATTCTTTTAATGGTTTCCAACTACCGTTCGTGCTTTGTTGCATGGGCCTAGCACCGAGGTGATCCTCGTGCTACTAAGCTCTTAATTTTAATTATCATCCGTCCTAAATGCTATGCATAGAAATCAGCAACTTTCCCATCATCTCACACGACATTTAGACATATTTCAACTCCTCTACCCTTCCCCGTTTAAATATTGCATCGTTGGATAGATTTATAGGGTATTTTACCATCATTTTATGTGGAAAAAACGGAAAAAGACACACTAGAACAAGAAGGTGGGGTTGAGCTGAGGCAAATCCTCATGCTTCAGTCCCCACAAACATTCACAAACATTGTTCTTATTTATCCTTATTTTTCGAAACCCAAAATATATTTTTTCCCTATTTTTTAGGGTTTTTTCACCCTTTTCTTGTATTTTCCCTTTTTTTTGCATTATTTAATTACTGAAAATTCAAAACAGGTTATGGGCTGTGGCCCTTAGTTCCTTCTTGCAGAAAAGTGAAAGTTTAGTTGGTGTTCCTATTTACTTTCCCATTTTTTTTCCAAAAACCATCATTTTCCCTTGATTTTCCATGTTTTACGTGTTTCAATGTATTATTTTGAATCACAAGATGCATATTTTTCTGATTTTCTGATTATGACCAGCAAGAACTCATGAAAAACAGCAACATACACAATTTTTAGCCCACATGAACAACATTTTATCAATCCAAAACCATAAAATCTCAAATTTCCTTTGAAAATTTTGAATTACCGCTTATTTGCATGTTTCGGGTTTCATGTCCATGGCTGCAAATCTGAAAATCAGTAGCACTTCATGTCCAGCACGATCACCAATCACCATTCCCAGCCCGTGGAGCAATCCGATCCATGCCGGACAAGCCTCCATCATTCTTTCTTTTTCCTTCTTCTTCCCACATGAACTTGCCTTTAGAAGAGATTATTCGCTCATCTTCATGAAATCATCCACTCTAGAAATAGGATACATGTTCTTCATATTGTAATCTATGCACATCTTCTTTACTAACAAGACTAGAGAAGCATATAGTGATGAAGCATATTGTAATCTATGCACATCTTCTTTACTAACAAGACTAGAGAAGCATATAGTGATGAACTAGAATCAATGAAACCTATCTCTAATAACTCCTTGATTTTCTTAGCAACTTCCTCATGCTCACATTTTGATAATCCATATGGTGGCCCATTGACTAGCTTGAAGTAAGGCTCCAAATCAATAAGGTGATAAACTACTCTCTTTGTAGGTAGTGTTATAGGCACTAGAAATGAATCCCTACACTCCTTAAGGAGAGCCTGTAGTAATGCTAAATTATCAACTAACTCCTTGGACCGATATGCTACCTCTTTATTCAGGTGTAATACGAATATTTGAAAGTTCTTTTTGTACTCTTTCTTGAGCTAATCTATGGTGATAAGCTGGAAATCATAATTTTTATGGATTCTCTATAAATGGATAGGTTGTTCTTGTGGACACATCTACATGCTAATCTCTTCTTTGTCATTGGCTACTTGTACCTTTGCGTGATGCTTTAAATTTGTGAGAAGAAAATTTAGCATGTTAGTAAAAATAAACTTATTTACAAAGCTATGTGTACTACCACTGTCTATCAATATAAAAACGTCATTTTCATGAACAATACTATTCATACAAAGTGTATCAGGGCTCCTAGAACCTATCCAAGGATCCATAGAGATAGAATAGAGTATAGTGGCAACACTGAATAGATCAATCTCAACTATATTAAATGGTACATTCCCACCTAGGTTGAATGGAAAGTCATCTACAGGGTCATAAAATTGATCTTGCTCAAGATCCCCTGTAGTATGCTCTTCTAGTTCACCATGCCCACCCACAATTTAATCTTTAATTTCTTCCTTATCAATATCTTAAGCACAATTTTATTGTGATTTTTAGCCTTAAAATTCTTGTAGCTGCACTTTGAAGCATGGTTAGCCATACACTTTTCACCACATTATAGCATAGGCCCTTCTCTTTCCTTTCTCTAAAGAGATCCATATGTATAAGTTTTCCACTATTTGTTGAATTATTTATGTCTCTATTGTCACCTTCCTTATGCTCAAATTTAGGGATGTTATACAGAATTTCCACTATTTGTTGAATCAAGAAAGAAAAGTACAAAGCTAGCTCTTAGGAGCTTTTACATCATCCTCCCCCTTCGGGATATTTCCTCTATAACGTAGAAATTTTCTTCTCTTGTAGCCAACTATAGATTTTATATCAGTTCGGTTTGCTGCCAAAGCATAAGATGAGAGGGCCAAAAAGTGTCCTGATCTAGAATCAGAGAAACTAGGACCATAACCAAAAATCCTAATTGCTGCAGTCTTCTCCAAAAACATCACCTTGTGTGCATTGTACTATAACTTCGAGAAACCAAGTAGCCTTGTAAGTGCCTTGATACATAGTATAGGCCATGTTGCTTCCTCTGAGAAGATGTTATGAAATACCTAGAAAACATGTGAATCAATCCTTGCTAAGTAATGACCAAGTGCAACATCTTTTAGTGAACTAATACCAGCTCTTGTCCCTTTACCCCATCCCAAGAAGTTATCAAAATCTTCAATCTCCATCTACAAAAAAAGATAAATATCAAATGAATGCTGAAATCAAACATATTAATGTATATCTTATAGAATTCGAGATAATGGTACCAATTGATTTTTATCATTCTCTAGCTTAGTTGAATTCCATATGTTAATTTATGACTGTGCCTCATTGGTATCTTCCAATTCTTTAACATATTGCGACTCTTCTCTTCCAAAATTGGAAATTCCAAGTCGATCTTGAAGGCCGTGAAATCCTCTTCACTAATCCCATACTCTTTCTCATTTTTCTTTGCCTTATTAAAATAAAGAGAAATGGCATCCCCCTAATTCAATAAACTTGTCATTCATAATTTCAGTGTCAAGTTTAAGTAAATCTTCTTTCGATTCATTTTCAATGTCAAAAATGCCATTTGCAACATCAAAAGCCTCTGCAATGATCTCTAAACAATAATCCTCCCTAAGATTGAAGACCCTTTGGATGTCTGATAGTAGTATGTATTTCTTGTCCTTGATAGGGAGAGTTGGTAGTAAAACAACAATATAGAAAGAAGAGTCATATACCAGATCTGCATTTGCATGGTTTTCTTCAATAATGGTCTCAGTTTTGAATTGGGAAACATCTAGTTTGCCAATAATATATGTTTCTTGCTTAGTGTCCAAACATTCCTCTACATCCTTGTCATTTGCTACCTCATCCAAAAGACAGAAGCTTGAACATTTTGGACCCTCTAATTATTGTTAATTAGATTTAACATGAAATTTAACAGGAGTATACACAAGGAATGTAGTTGGTTTTGAAATTAGCTTGCATTTCCTAGAATGAGCAGAGCAAAAAAAAATTTGAGGTACAAAACCTATCAAGAGAATGAGATGTACACTTTCTTGAAAACAAATCATTCTTTGAAGGTGAGCTCCTAATAGGTATGTGAACATATTCCTTTGCATCCTTTTCAACCACCAGAAAAGCAAGACATTCAAACTCAGCAAACTCCTCCAGAAAAAACTTATTGCCTGAGTTTAAGACATGATCAGTATCTCAGTCATGGTTGAAAATATCCTTTGCAATTCCATAGTAAGATAACTCCATGCCAATGTGAAGAAGAAAATCTAGGAGCCTTTCTAATGGAGAAACCTCTATGATATGAGACAATCGATGAACTCTCAATGGTGACTTGCCTTTGACTAGAGACTTCCTAGGCATTCCCACACTTGCTGCTGAACAAGGGAAGAAAACAATGGGATTTTCAGGGGAGAAGGCAAGACAACTAGAAGCCCTTGACTCTGATGACAATCTTCTTCTTTTCTTATTAGGGATGACTTGCTCTTGGGAGCTTGCAACATCCTTTGGTTCAAACATGAGTGAAAGCACGATATGACATGAAAGTTGCACCTGACCTTACGAACAATGCCTCCTCGCTTCATATCAAGGAGTGCACGTAACAATACCGTATGAGACAAAACGTAAAACAGCAAGAGGAGCTCTCAAATCTAGCTAGGCTTGATAATTTGCCAAAAAAACCATAAATGCTTAATTACGTATATACATAGAAAAGGATAGGAATTTGCCAGGTGGATAGCCACCTCGATAGCCATGTGGGATGGCCCTTGCAAAGCCTAGCCAATAATACAGTGCCATGTGTCACCTACCTCACAAGTATAAGAGAACAAAGCTGGCTTACATTACTCACTTTTCTCATCCACAATCGTGAAAGCTGATACGGAGCGAGTGACCACTTGCATTACCAACGTTGTTCAACCATCCTGCCATATTAGTTAATCTCGTTTCAAGCTGTTCAACCATCATTCTTTCCAAGACCCAAAACAAAAATAGGACATGAATACCTAGGTGTGTTATCTCAGTATGCTTTGCGATTCACGCTCTATTTGCACATATGGTGCAATAACATGAAAACATCGAACCCGACGAGTGTTGCTTCATGCCGTATCTATCGTTTACTTAAACATCGAGCTGAATGAGTGCTGCTTCGCATGCACGTCAATTTCTAGCTACATATATGGCACAAGAAGGTCAATTTCAATACAATGCGCGAGTGTATTCATGTCGTATCAAACATGCAAAAATGCCCATGCAAGCTTCTCTCTACAGATACGGCCTGAGTAGCTAGAACCTTGTTTATATACCATTTAACTGCATTCGTTTCATATCTATCATCCAGAACTACGATGCGAATGTATCCCCTATGATCTGATGCTTGTTTGCCTTCATGTCATATTTGTCATCCACAAATAGGCGCGAATGAATCAATTGCCATTTTGTGCTTTCCTCAAATTACACCGTATCTGCTGTTTTAAGATTTTAATTACGTTTTAAGAATTTTTATTTGTGTTTAAGGTTTCTGATTTATTTTTTAAGTTTTTGATTTGTGTTTAAGGTTTTTTATTTGAGCTTAAAGTTTCCGATTTGTGTCATTTTTCCAATAGGTGATGGCCATGACAAAGCAGACTCCAAGGAAGGTGTATATAGCCAGCAAGGATACTTAGTTAGAAAACTAAAGCTACTCTTCGAGGGAAGGGGGTGTTTAAATTTCCCATAGATTTTTTATATAGCAAAGTGGTCTTGGTTAGCCAAGAGAATTCCATTAAAAATCTGAAATGCTAGATTAGGTCAATTTAGGAATGATCGAATGTCAACTATCCTAGTATGTAATCCTAGATCCAAATCAATGTTATTTTAGGGGGCTGGAGTTGAGACTATACGTTATTAATAAAGTGGTTGATACATATTACTCCCCCTCATTTCTCACTCTCTTTAAACCAATGCAATGTTCTACTTAAGTTTGAGAGATGATAGTAAAGTAGTTATCTTCAGCCAATATTAGATAACCATGGTAGAAGACTATAGTCATGATTAAGGCTTTGCTTTAGGTTGATCCTTGTGGGGTTGGGGTGGAACTTTTCCTATGATGTAGACTTAAGTAGTTTATAAAGGTAATGCAATTTGATTATTACAAGGGAGTTTTGAGCAGAAGTTGAATTGATTACCTTTTAATAAATTTTTGCCATTAGGATTCGGTGGATAGACATGTTACAAATATAGATATGCACCTAGATATGACTATAGTCTCTAGATTTTCAAGGCCATGCACTCTCTAGAATTTGGATGAAAAGGGATCAATTTGTGCACACCTTAGATTGACTTAATGATCTTTCTATATTATGAAAGGTGTTGGATATGGAATGGCATGCATTGCTTTATCAATGCCAATCATCTTCTCTATATTAGAACCAACCTTAAGTAGATATACTGGATGGAAAATCTAAAAGCTGTTTAATGTTTATTTTGAAGGAATCTATGGTTAACCATACTATTAATGTATCTCATTTCCATGAGTAAATATTTATAATGGATTCTTATCATGATGTTCTGTCTCTTAGCTATTGAAAAAACATAAATAAAAGATGACTCTTTGCCTTCCACTTGTACAAGCTCAATAGCTCCTAAAACTTTATGTTAAAATGTAAGAAGGTTTATATAGAATCTTTATAATGTATATTAAACTAGTTCTTTGTATGTTGTAAACCAAGACATTTTAGTTGATGTTAATTCTATTGAGTTACAAGAGAAGAAATCCCTTCTCAAACAAATTAAAAAAGAAAAAGATAATGAGAACAAAAACTAGTTGTTTGTCGTAACGTAGACAAAATGGAAAACAATAATGGTCATGATGTTCAAGATAGTGAGGCATATCTTAATCAGTGTGTCCCATATCCTTGCTCTCAATGTAAGGTGGCAATCAGATGAAAGTGTCGCTTGTCTATAGAACACATACGATGCTTTGGAAAGTTCCAATCAAAGATCATTGATTAAGAGATCTCAGACTTCAAGCAAACGGTAAGAATGGTGTGTAGCAATCATGCCTTACATTCGCAAACTAATTGAATATCGTATACAAAAATATTAGACGTGGCCGTAAAATTTATACAGGGAGGTGACGTTGTTGTCGCGTTAAGAGTTGAAGGTCTACTACCGGGGTTGTTAGTGCAGAAGAAGACTTTAGGATTCAAGATTCGGGAAGGGAAAATAGATTGGGGTTTAATAAGATCCGGGATTTAGAAATGATTTAGGTATGGAAGAAGAGTTCAAGCCTTTTTACTATGTACTTAGCATACATGAACAGAAGAAATAAGTCTATCTTGATTACATCAGATGCCTCTGGATACATACATCATATCATAAAGGATATTTTCAGATTCTCAATTCATTTATGAATGTCAAATGCAAGCTCTAATGGCATTTATTTCAAGTACATAGATGGATTTCAACCCTTTGGTTCAAGTATATTGTTGATAGATTCAAATGCATCCAAGATTTGGGCCAAAGATACATGAAATGAATTGAAAAAGTATAATTTTAGCTTCAGCCCTGTTTTAAAACAGAAAATTCCAGCCCATAATCAAGTTCAAAATGAGTGCATAAACTCAAGAGGAAGCACTTCTAATCATTCATGAACAATGTCCTGAAGAAAAGAGGTCATTTCCTTCCATTACAACCATAAAAATCCCATTTTTGCTCATAAAAATGGACCATAATAGTGGGCTGCCCTATTTATGACTGGTTATTTCAGCCCATACCAACCCATAAGTCTTCAATATCCTCACCCTTTGCTTGCCCCAAAGTCACTCAAGTACTTGGGTACAAGTCGGGCTTCATTGGACCAAGAATAAGGTAAACAAGATGAGAGAAGTCGTGCATAAGAGCAGGCTCCATCCTCTTCTCTCAGATTTCCCTCTTTTATAGACCGTTTCAGCATGCATTTTCGTCAGACCAAAGAGGCAGAGAAGTGGAGTTCTCACCATGTTTACATCTTCAGTAGTTGGGCCTGTTGATCTTCAGTTTGCATGCTCCATTCATGCACCATAGCTCCAGCTCTCTCCAGTTTGCCTCAGACAGTGCAGCCCGCATTTTGCGCTGAAAAATGCGAGCTGCTCCCTACTCAGTCCCTGGTCACTTTTTGACCAGCCTAGGTCACTTGCTAGTCACTTAAGTTTGTTACTCCTAGTCCCATGTGGACCTAGTGGACTTTTGGTGGTTTTTGGTATCTTTCTTGGGTTTTGACCATATTTTGTACCTGAATTAATGTGATTTATCCTGCAGATTGCCAATTCCTTCTAGATGACCAAGTTGTAGGTTCCCATAGACTTATTTTTCATAAATATACATGGTATTAATTGAAAATTATATGCTAAATATAAAAGAACTTGTATAACTAAGGTGGTTATTGGATAACAATGTCTGAATTTTGTATGCAAATTTTCTCATATAACTTCCAGTGAAGCTCTTCTGTGTTCATAAGAATCCCATGATTTATATTATGAACAGTAAACTCTTTGACATTCACCCCCTCCTAACCTGCACATCCTCCGGCATGTGCCATTTCATAAGATTACAGGTCAAGGAGGGTCTTCTTCTTCATCTTCATTCTCTAAGTCTTTTTCTTCCTGCATATCTTCAAGTAGAGGGCTTATATTTAAGTCATCAAGTTCATAAGTTGAAGATTCTCTTCGTTTGAAGAGTTTGATTCGTTTCCCAGCTATTGGAATCTTTATCATGGTCCCATCCATTTCAGCCAAAGAGTAAGTAGCATTATTATGTACTACTTTTACAACATATGGTCCAAACCATCGCTTGGCTAACTTCCTATGAGCACTATATTGATTGTTCAGGCTGCTATCATAGAAAAGAACCCAATCATTCTCTTGAATAGCTCTTGAAGGAGTCGATGATGCTTGTCAAACCTCTTCTTATTCTTTAGTCTTGCTGTTTTTAGCCTTTCAATGGCTATTTTGACATCTTCTGCCCTTCTTTCAAGTTGCCTTATGTGTAAAGACAGCAATTCTTCTCTATTCATGCCTTCATCCCAAGGCAAGATACTCCATGTGACAATGGATTCCTCAATAGGCATAACGGGTGGCTGTCCATACATGAGTTCAGCTGGTATATATCCTGTCACTGCACTATGGGTAGTTCTATCAACCCGTAATGCAAATGGTAGCATTTTAGGCCATTCCCTCAACTTCCCTTTGCATGATTTTGCTAAAGCTTTAAGAATTGGTTGATGGCCTCTTTCACTCTTACCATTGCCTTCAGGATTGTAGGCTGAAGTAAGAGATAGCTTAATTCCCAATTGAGCAAAGAAATGGCGAGCCTCATCGGCATCCAATTCCCCTCTATTAGCAGTTACTTTAGCAACACATCCATACCTGCAAAATACTTCTTCAAGTAGAAATCTACAAACAACATGAGTGGACTTTTTTGTCAAGGCCTTTCCTTCCACTTGATTTGTGAGATCTTCTCTAGCAAGTACTAGATATCTCATGTTCCAAATTCCTGTAGGCATGGTTACTAAATCAATAACCCATCTATAGTGAATGGATAAAGGATAGGTAGGCTGAAGCCCATCTCTATGCTTTACCATAGAATACATTTGACAAGCATGACAAGACTCAACAAAATGCTCAATGCCTTTATACATGTTTTGCCACCAAAATCTCTCTTTTATTTTAGCAAAAGTGCCCCATATGCCTCTATGACCAGCCAATAGGCTTTCATGGAATTCTTGCATGACCTGTCTTTGTGTCTTTTTATCTCCTAAGACACGAACAGGTGCCCTTCTGTTCTTTTTCGCATGCCTCCAAAGGTAACCATCTTTAAGAAAAAAACCATAGGCTTTTCTCTTAATTCTCTTGAACTCTTCATTAGCCCAACCTTCCTTCTTTGTCATAGTGCTAAAAAATTGGCCAATTTTTAGCCAATCATCTGCATAATATTCTTCTTTAAAGTGTGAACAAACCATAACAAAACATGGAATATGCTGTTAACTAGCTCTCCATTGTCCTTCTTTGGTTGATTCATCCTTCCTTGTTGATGTAAAAGTTGTTTTAATAGCTGAACCTGTTGTTCATGCTATAATTTTTGTTGTACCTGCATTAACAGCATCATTTATAAACTCTGATTCTTCTTCATCCATATATCTGGCACATGAAAGCATGTCAACAACTAGATTATCTCGACCTGCAACATGTTTCAAATCAGGATTTAAGGATTTAATATAGGCTATCCTCTTAGCATGGCTATGTCAGGAGTGGAACAATTGGCGATCATGCCCAAGAGTGAAAGGCAATCTGTCTCAACTATAACATATGCACCCATGAAGTACTCCTTGTCACATTTTAATACAGTTACTACTCCCCAAAGCTCGCTTTTAATTTGAGCATGCCTTCTTTGTCATTCATTAAGAATCTTCGCTCCAAAGTGGATTACATATCTGTTGCCTTCAAGGTCGTCTTGTCCAACTGCCCATCCTATTCCAATAGGACTTGTGTCCACTGTGAGTATAATGGGCTGTCCAATAGAGTAGTTAGCCCTCTTTAAAGTGGGGGCTGAAATCAGCATTTTCTTGAGTTTTCGAATAGCCTGAGTGTGTTCTTTTATCCACAGAAACCTTTGGCCCTTTCTTAGAAGCTGATAAAGACTTTCAACAACATGGGCAAAATGTGGAATCCAAATAAGGTAGAAGACACATGCACCAAGAAATCTTCTCACCTCTAAAACATTTGTACATTCTTCTTGCATTTTGCCGATAGCATCTATTTTGGATGGAGAAGGCTTTCGGCCATATGGACCACACATATGTCCCCACAAGGACTTCTTCGACTCCAAAAACAGATTTAGCTCCTGAAAGAGTAAGATGGACTTCTTCCAATTTAGACAAGATTTAAGCACAATCATTAATATGATCAGAGATAAACTTTCGACATCCAAGTTCATTGAGTTCTTCATTTTTCTCATGAACTTCACATCCTTTGATTGGAACATCATCAAGAAAAGGAAGAGTCAATTGAGGAATATAATTCCTCAATACTTTATGCATAGCATTCATCATGTGAGCTACTGAATTTGTAGCCCCTTGAGGAAGAGTACACATGCGGACTAGGCCAAGAGGCGTCTTCATTGTGGTAATGTCACGGCTTTCCAAAGCAAGCTAAAATTGGTCGTAGCCTGAATATAAGTCTCCCATGGAATAGATTGCCCTACCTGAAAAAGCTTCAGCAAACTCATCCACAATTGGTCCTGATCCAACATTTCTAATAGTGACTTTATTGATGGGTTGTAAATCTTGAATGAATCGTAAAGATCCATTCTTCTTAGGTATGGTAAACCAATGGTTGGAATATGGAGCTGAAGATGGCTCCAATATTCGCATTTTAATCTTTTCATTTAAAAGTTCCATTAACTTAGGCAAATGAGCCCTTGGAACCGGAATTGATTTAAGATTCCAAGGCACATGTGGGACCGTAAAAATTACCATAGGTGCCACAATGCTTGGATCCACACAGCCAATTTCATGTGGCTGAAATGAAAAAGCTTTACCATGGTTCTTTAACATCTGCATGAAGATTTTCTTTTCAGCCGGCAAGAGAAAAGAGTCTTCACCAATTTTCAGCTTTTGTAGACTTTTTGTTGTAAATTGGTGACCAATATCTTTAGGATCACGAAGGCTTAGTTGTTTGGATACCCTTTCTACCAGTCCTTTGCTTTCAGGTGGTAGAGGAGTAGCTACTGGCTTGATCTTCTTATCAACTATTTTATACTTTGTTTCTACTCTTGCTTCATCCTTGTTTGCCTGTCCAAAAGCTTCATAATCTGCAAATTCTTGAATTATGTCATACATATCCAATGTACATACCTGTATGGACTGATTTTCAGCTAGATTTTCTGCATGAACGACTATATAAATTTCATCCATTGTATCATTATAATTCAGCCCATAAAATAGTCCTAAAATTTCTTCATCTTTAGGTAAAACATCAATTTGCTTCAGCTCTTGCTCCATATGACTTAAATACTTTCTTTCAGCCCTGTTCATGACTGAAAACTGTTTATAACAGCCCACACCATTGGCTGAAAAAACCTACAAATCAGCTTTTGACCTTGCCTCCTTCATATGTGGAGGCAATTTTTTGTGGCATGATGCACTGCCATAGCCTCCACTTATAGCAGCGCTACCCGAAAACCCTTAAATTCTTGGGCATTAGGAGGAACAGGATGATCTCTCAATCGATCCCTATTCCGATGGTGATTAACACAGACAGTTAGGAATTGAACAGCTTTATCATTATCCTTGCTTCTTATCCGAGCATATGATGAACCATCATTAAGAGCCTTTGTCTCTAAATGAGACTTGGAAATAAATGGTTGTCCAAGAATGATAGGATAACTGCAGGAATCTTGAACAAAGAAATGAAATTCATGTTTTACATTACCAATAGTAACTTGTACATAAGGACATGCTGCATAAGATCGTCGGAAGAGTTATTGGCTGCCTTCATGCGCCATCCTAGGTCCACATCAATGGGCCATCCACCATTCTCATAGAGACTTCTTGACATAACATTAATTTTCGAACCATGGTCTATAAGGGCAATGCATGGAGTTTCTTTCTCACCAATTTTAACAACAGTTTCAATAGTCGCCCTCGCCCAATGGGTACGGGAATAGTGACTACTAGGAATAAAGTGAGTTTCACTTTCTTCTTGCATATTGTGAAGAAGAGTCTCTTTCTTATGCATGGGCTGCACTTTAGATTGAGAAGTTTCCACCATTATAGCTTCTTCAGCTTCTGCTTCATAAATGTCTTCATCTTTGGCTTCTATGGCTGCAATCAATTCTTTGATTGCCTCCAACCGAATCCCTTGAGTTTTCAGCTTCTCTTCATCCTACAAATATACAAGTACTTGCAAAAAAGCATATACAGATTCTTCAGTTTCTTCACCAACATATTGTCTTTTTCATTTAATTACATCAATTATTACATCATGAAATCCTCGTTTTGCAATACCGAGAATTTCATCTAATGTAAATTCAATTCTACTTCAAAGAATTCTTTCTTCTAGGATCCGTTTAAGATCCGTTGCGGTCTCTATGTCAGACTGAAACTTGTAACTCGGATGTTTGCTTTTTCTTTTTCCTTCTGTCTTCTTTGCTTGAGGGGCATCTCCCATGTCAAATTCTGGTGGCGGCGGATTTTCAGCAGCCTTCTGTTGGTCTGGTTTACTTCTTGTTATACGTTTAGTCGGTCCTGAAGAAGGACCGGCAACATCTTCATCTCTTCTTCTCTTTTCTTCTATCATGGCTTCTTGATTATTAATTTCAGCTAATCGGGTAAAAGCTGAAAATGAATCCATAGGCTCGGACCATCCGGTTCTCCCTCGAATACATTGATTGGCAGTGGTTAAATCATCCTTAGTTGCCTTGCCTTGCTCCATGCGTTCCAAGGCCTGCGTCCACACTTTAGATTTTGCATTAGTTTTACATGCTTTAACAATTTCATTAGTTGGCTCAATTTGCAACCCATAAGTTGCAGCATCAATAGTTAAATAGCCGTTCTTGTTGCCAAATCCTCCAATCTTTTCTTCATGCCACCGTTACCGAAGTTTGGCTCAAGAGGAAACCCGGTTTCGGTTGCATGAATTTTACCATCCTTCCAAAAGACTAATTTTTGTGCTTCAGCTTCACGGAATGCACCGCACTCCCTCTTATCATGCTGAAGGCTATCACACCAAATGCAATATCTTTTGAAGCCTTCTCTTGTAGGCCTTTGGGCAGTTGACCGGACCCCTTTCTTCTACTTTTACATCAAGCCTTTCTACTTTACAATTAATTTCTATTAAATTAAGATGGAGATCCCACATGCTTTTAATTAGCTCATCCATGACATCCTTCTTTCGAGAAGGAACATCAGAATTTCTTGATTGCTCGGTCATTGAGACAGGAGATCAAGAAACTAGAATAGGCTCCTTCATAGACTCAGTTGTTGCAGGGGTTGATCCCCATCTTAGGCGCAATCGCTCTCTTCGAGCAATCATATTAACTGCTTCAGTGGCATCACTCCAAGCAGTCTTCAATCCCGACTCAGAGTCAGGGTCTTCAAGTCGGTCAGTCAATTTCTTCTGAAGAGAAGAATCTACAGCCTTTAAAAATAATTCAATCTTCTGACTTTCCATACCTTGTTGGTCATTAGGATCTAGTTGGGCAAATTTGCTTTCAAATTCTCGATGAAGAGCAGTAGCGGTTAGACCCTTATTAGGCCTTTCGACCCGTTCGGTGAAGACTTTCTTTGTCATAAGGCCAGAGTCTTCAAGGAAAAATTCTTCTCGAAGAGCCTACTTGAACACAGTCCATCCAGCATCTTTTTGGAAAAGACCATGAATTCAATCCTGGAGACCATGCACAACCAGGTGAGCAAAGTAATGGCTCCAGGCATGCTGAGGAACTCCAAAGAAGACCATCTTGTCAGTGTAGAGGCGGATAAAAGACGACACATTTTGTCCATTAAATTGCTTGAGCTCATGCCCAACTGTTTCTAAGGCCTTAATGGCAGCAACATCAATCCGCTCTTCTTCTTGTCTCCGTTGTTGTTGCAATTGCAACTGCTGCTGAAATTGCAGTTGTTGTTGTTGGCTCTCTTGCATTAGACGAACCAACTATTGCAAAGCATTGCCTCCCGAACTTGATGATTCTCCCATTGGACTTCTTCTTCCGCAGCGGACCTTCACGTCGGGTTCACCACTGTCGTCGCGTTAAGAGTTGAAGGTCTACCACTGGGGCTTTTAGTGCAGAAGAAGATTTTAGGATTCAAGATTCGGGAAGGGAAAATAGATTGGGGTTTAATAAGATCCGGGATTTAGATATGATTTAGGTACGGAAGAAGAGTTCAAGCCTTTTTACTATGTACTTAGCATACATGAACATAAGAAATAAGTCTATCTTGATTACATCAAATGCCTCTGGATACATACATCATATCATAAAGGATATTTTCAGATTCTCAATTCATTTATGAATGTCAAATGCAAGCTCTAATGGCATTTATTTCAAGTACATAGATGGATTTCAACCCTTTGGTTCAAGTATATTGTTGATAGATTCAAATGCATCCAAGATTTGGGCCAAAGATACATGAAATGAATTGAAAAAGTATAATTTTAGCTTCAGCCCTATTTTAAAACAGAAAATTCCAGCCCATAATCAAGTTCAAAATGAGTGCATAAACTCAAGAGGAAGCACTTCTAATCATTCATGAACAATGTCCTGAAGAAAAGAGGTCATTTCCTTCCATTACAACCATAAAAATTCCATTTTTGCTCATAAAAATGGACCATAATAGTGGGCTGCCCTATTTATGACTGGTTATTTAAGCCTGAGAGCGGAATTTAGGAGACGGGAAGTGCTTAAAAATAGCTAAAAATTATGAATATCAAGGGAAAAATATTCACCGTCAAAGGCGGCGGCTCGATCTAAGACGATTTTAAGCGCCAAAGTGCTTTAAAGGTGCCCGAGCGACACTTGGTGATTTTTCATAATTTTTCAGACAGTCGTGCGGGTTGACACGAGCTACTGGCCAATGCGGGATGCTAAGCCGGACGCCCAGGATTTTTCAGAGCTCGATTCCGAGTCCGGACGGGGGAAAGGCCACAAACCGGTCAAGATTTGAAAAGGTGGACTTATTTTTGGCCAAAGTGGGCATGACCTTTGGGGCCCAAATTTTATGCCACATGAAATGTGGATGGAAAAAACGTGATGAGGAAGAAGAAGGCGTGAGGAAACAGGCGCCGATTTTTTCGCCATGATCTTGGGAGATGGAGAATGGAGACTGCACACAACCCCCCCGAGTGATCATTGGCAGTGAATCCCCTCCGTATGCTGATCATATCGCCGCCCTTCGCCCGTGGAATGATGGCCTGGTTTGAAATTTCTGATTCTAGTCTTTCTCTCTCCTCCCTCTCTCTCTTCTAAGAGGCAGTTCATGTGGGAGAAGGAGCAATGAAGAAAGAATGATGGAGACTTGTCCGGCATGGACCGGATTGCTACACGGGCTGAGAATGGTGATTTGGGATGTTGCTGGACACGAAGGGTTGCTGTTTTCCAAATCTACAGCCATGGACACAAAACCCGAAACACGCGTTTAAGCGGTAAACTAAAAAATTACAAAGAAAATTTAGTGTTTTATGCTTTTAATTGATGGAATGCCGTTCATATGGACTAAGATTTGATTATGTTGCTGATTCTTCTGAGTTCTTACTGTTTATAACCAGAAATTATGAAAAACATGCATTTCATGGCCCGAAATAATGTCAAGAAACCCGAAAATGCATGAAAAATGGGGAAAAACAAGGGTTTTGGGCATATAAATGGGGAAAACCGTCGATACACATCAACTAATCTTTCAATTTTGTTGCAAATGAACTAAGGGCCACAGCCCATAAACTGGTTTCAATTTTCAGCAATTTAAAAAATACAAGAAAATGAAGAAAATGGGGAAAAATGATAAAAACACCATGAAAAATAGGGGAAAAATACATTTGGGGCTACGAAAAATACAGAAAAATAGGATTTATGTTTGTTGATGTATAGAAAGGCTGGGGCATGAAGTTGTGCTTCAGTTCAGCCTTGTTTATTTGTTTTAGTGCGTGTTTCCTTCCTTTCTCCACATAAAATGACAAGGAAACCCTAAAAGAAATGAATGCAATGATGCCCTATCAACGGGGAAGGGTAGAGTTGTGGAAAAAATGGTTAAATGCCGCTGAGCATGAGGAATAATTTGCTGATTTTATATGCATTGCATCTAGGATGGAATAATAATGATAAAAATTAAACCCTAGTAGCACGAAGATCACTTCGGTGCTAGGTGTTGCAGCGAAGCACAAAGCGGTTAGAAAGAAAAGCATGAAAGAGATGTTTTGCACTTGCACGCTGCTGGTTTTCAAAATGTTTGAGCACTAGGCATCCACCTCTTTGCATGATCATTTAGAGGAAATTAAAAGTATCAGAGTTAGCTCCTGGATATGCATAGCAATTGTTTTCAGTAGGCCTGTGACCCACCGTTGAGAGCGTGAGGTTCCTATGCTGTAGGATAGACGAGGGTTATAGGGGAAGTCAAGTGAGGGAATGGTACATTCCTGGATACGTTTATTTGGTACCTTGAGCGACGTTTGTGCGAAATGTTTAAATGTTGAGCGACGCATCGAGGGGCCAATCCCCAAGGTGTAGGAGAGTCGCAGAGGGTTGACGGCATTCAGCCGTAGGAGGAACCCCATATGTGTATGTGATTCGAGCCTTTTGGCTATGTGAAAGGGACTCCCTCTGAGGAGCAATATTGGGTTAGGATCAGTTGGACTACAACGTATTACAAACGCAATGTTTAGGAAGGCAGAGATTTTGATAGACGCTCCTGGCCGCGAGGCCGAGGGGGTTGTCTTGCGCATAGTGACGAGGTCCGGTTAGTGCATGAGCCAGTGCCGGCCCGTTTTTAGGTCCATCAGTGGTGCGTCTGCCGGGAGCTGCTTAAAAGTGGCGGTTCTCGAATCCTGGTTGTTTAAGGACCAACTAGCAGTTTATGCCAGAGGATACTGAGCTTGACCCGTTATTTATTGATAAGCATCGTCTAGCAGAAATCCAAAAGCAGGAAAGAGACGAGAGAGCTAGGCGACGTGCTGAAATCTTTAGGAGATATTCCCCTAAGCGTAGCGGTGCTGAACCCTTACGAGGGAGTGGATCTAGTGGTCTTAGGACCCCAAGCAATAAGTTAGGAGAAGGTGGAAGCTCTAGTGCTCCCCTTCCTGCCATAAGCCAATCCACGTCAAGTACGGGAGGTGTAACCCCACCGTCCCCTATTCCTAGTACAAATCCAATCCGCGTCATGGCGCAGCCTATTGCAATTCCAGCAGGAACGACGGATTTGCCGGCTCTAGGTTACCCACTACCCATTTTTAATGGGCTAGTTGAGGAAGATGCGGAACTCCACATTAGGGAGTTTCAAAAGCTGATGTTTAACTGTCGCATCCAAGAAGAAGGACATTTAATGATGTTCTTCAACATGACTCTCAAAGGAAGAGCTGCTATATGGTATCATGGTTTAGAAGCCGGAACCATATTGAACATTGATGCATTTTATGGAGCTTTTCGAAGGGAGTTTGCCCCTGAAAGGGGTGGGCAATATTGGTTGCGTGTACTCAACGTGACCCGCCAAGATCCACACGAGGATATTCGTGCTTATGCGAAGAAGATAAAAGAGGTCTTCCGTAAGTTGGACACCTCTATTCCTATCCCCGCAGCTGCCCAATTGCAATATTTCCTACATGGTTTGGACTTTAATATCCAATTGCAGTTGAGTAGTGTTCCCTTGGGGGATATAGATACTGCCATTACACGAGCACAAGAGGTGGAATCCCGACTACAAGTAGCCTATGCTTCTAGAGGCAATTCGAACATGGGTTTAGTATTGGGAAACAATACGGCAATAGCCAATGGCAGTAGTGGCCAAGGGATAGCGATGGCTAACCCTAATGGGAGAGGGAACATGATGCCGAGTGTCCCTTTATTACCCGCTCCCCCTAGCATGTCGATGCCTACGGGCAGTCAAATGGCTCCAAGTAGTGGAGGCCAGGCGGTCAATTCTAACACCATGCCTGCAGCTCAACAGCCTGTGCCTAATCGAATTGTTAGGCCGATTGAACGACATGGAAATGACCAAGGCTATGAGTCGAGTTCTTCCAATGTTCTTGGCGAGGTTAAGGACATGATGAAGCATTATACCGACATGATTACGGAGCAGTATCGACAAATAGCCGTTGATGTCAACTTCCTTAAAAAACAACAAAATTTGATAGGAAGTAGATACCCAGAAGAGGGTGCGCCGTCGAGGTTTAGTTGCAAATGGTGTGGCGGGCAGCACTATCCAAGAAATTGCCCAAATGTTAAGTGCGACATTTGTGGAAAATCTGGCCATCTAGCAGCTACTTGCTGGAGTAAGATCAGTTCCCTCCAGCGGGGTAGTCGGCAACCAGGGCCTGTTAATCATCGTGCCCAAGGAAATGATTCCCAGCGAGAAGATGGGCCTAAACAAATACTTCAACGACCAAAGACTACAGTGGAGGAGCTACCAAGTGGTAGTGGGGTTAGTTTGATTGAGGCTGTACGCGTTAATGATGCTGAAACCTCTAATCTACGAGCTGTCCTTACAAGAGGTAAAAAGGGTAGAGAAGCCGACATGGATAAGCCTGTCGACGGAAACCCTAAACAAGGCGACAAAGGAACGCAAGTTTTGGATCCTGCCCTAGAAGGGGGACCTTTGAAGCCCGTAGAGAGTAAAGCCGATAAGGAAGCACCAAAGAAGAAGGTGAAAGTTAAGAAAGAGGCAATAAAGCCAGCTCAGCGACCTAAAGAGCGGATGATTTGGCGTGAAAAGCGAGCTCTTTCGAACTATCATGAATTCGATTTGGCGGGCTCTCTTTGCGAAGTCAAGCCGGATGTGAACCTTTTGCAGCTTATTAAGCTTTCCCCAGGAGTACGTAAGGAATTTAGAAAGATCCTACGTACCGGGTATATTGTAGAACCTTTGGGTATTGCGCGAGTTGGTGATGACTGGTTCGAGCATGCTGAGAAGCATTGCCCAAGGGTTGCAGCCTATGTCGATGGGATATTAGTAGATTATGCCATTGTCGACACAGGATCATCTGTTAACATTATGAGTTCTGAACTGATGGAAAGGTTGGGCCTTGCGATCCAAAAAGATACCTCCACAATTCTCAGAATGGCAGATGACAGTTTGAGACAGCCGGAAGGCTGCATTACTAAGGTCCATGTCACTGTTGCAAATGTAGAATGCCTGTTGGACTTTAGGGTGATTCGTTTTGCAGGGCGGCCAAGTTACCAAGTATTACTTGGACGACCTTGGATCTTGCAAGCGGATTGCCAAGTGGATATACCTGCCGGTCGATTAATATTTGGCAGAGGTGCCCAGCGTGTGGTGGTTGATGCTTATCCTGAGTCCCCGCAGAGTGAGAGAGCTCCTCTATCTTCTACAGAATTGGAGACATTAGAAGATTTATCTGGCAGTGAGACATCATCGAGTGATGAGTCCAAAGAGGGATCCACCACGGAGGACATCTATCAGATCACTTTGAACGAGCCGATAGAGGCCCAAGATCGTATAAGAGATGCAGATGTTATCGAGCTAGACCTTGGTACGTTTGATGATTCGCGGCCAATCAAATTAGGCTCTATGCTCAGCACATCAGAAAGGGAGGACTATGTGGCCTTGATCCAGGAATTCCGTGATATCTTTGCCTGGAATTATGATGAGTTGAGAGGCATCCCTCCCAGTCTTGCTGTTCATACAATTCCGTTGAAAGAGGGCAGTCGTCCTGTACGGCAGAAAGTAAGGCGTATGCCTTTCGAATTGAGGGACGGGCTGTTTGAAGAGTTACAGAAGCTTCGAAAAGCGGGTTTGATTTTTCCTGTGCAACACACGGAATGGTGTTCGCCAGTTGTGATTAGAAAGAAGAAGAATAATCAGATCCGTTTATGTGTAGACTTTCGGGAGCTGAATAAGCAGACAGTTAAGGACTACTACCCATTACCATTTATTGACCAGATTTTGGATCAATTAGCGGGTAGGGAGATATATTCGTTTATGGATTGCTTTGCAGGATACAACCAAATGGCAATTGCAGAAGAGGACAAGTTGAAAACAACTTTTATCACTGTATTTGGCACTTTTGCTTACCACGTGATGGCTTTTGGTTTATGCAATGCGCCTGGTTCGTGGCAACGAACAGCCGATAAGACATTCGGTGACATATCCCCTGAAGAGTTGAGGGTGTTTATTGATGACTTAGGGGCCGCCACCGTGAGAGAAAGGCAGTTGATCATTTTGAGAAAATGCTTTGAGCGCTGTAGACAATTTTGCATCACCCTAAACCCACGGAAGTGTGCTTTTGGAGTACCTTATGGGCTATTGCTAGGCCATGTGGTCAGTTCGGTAGGAATTGCGACAGACCCCGAGAAGGTGAAAGTTATAGTTGCCATGGGTCCACCACGCACTCCGAAAGAAGTTCATAGCTTTCTGTCTTCGGTTGGTTACTACCGTAGATTCATTAACGCCTTAGCAGAAAGAACGTTGCCACTTACAAATTTATTGTCCTTTAGCTGTTCGTTTGTATGGGGTGACCCTTGTAAGGTAGCATTCGAGGATGTGAAACAAGAGCTAGCAAGAGCGCCCGTTTTAAAAGCACCTAAAAGAGGTGAGGTGTTCTATATATTCTCAGCAGCCACCATGTATAGTATCAGCTGCTGTTTAGCCCAAATTTGGGAAGAGAAGTGGTACCACCCGATTGCTTTTGCTAGTCGGAAGCTGGGGGTATCCGAAATCAATTACACCTACATGGAGAAGCTGTGTCTAGCGATGGTCTTTGGGACCAAGAAGTTCAGGCATTACATTCTCTATGAAAAAGTCGTGCTTTATACGAAGGCGGAGGGACTTCGATTGTTGCTGAATAAGTTACAGCCGCCTGATCGTTTAGCGAAGTGGTTGATCACTTTGCAGGAATTTGATTATGAAATCAAGAGTAAGCCACCAAGGTTGCAAGGCATCGTGGAATGTCTAGTGGACTTTGGGGAGCCGAAAGAATCTGTGGCTGAAGGTAGTGACATGGAGATTATATTTAAAATAGATACAGCATCTATTCCCTCCTGGTATGCTGCAATAACGCATTATTTATCAACGGGAGAGGCGGGATCCGAATTATCTAAGGCTGAGAAAAGGAAAATTAAGCAGCAAGCGTTAAAGTTTGCCTTGATCGCAGGTACATTATATCGGCAAGGGGTTGATGATATCTATCGCCGATGTGTGATGCCTGACGAGGTGCCATTCATTTTGGAGGAGTGCCATGATTCTGCTTGCGGTGGCCATTTTGCTGGACGGCTTACAGCACAAAAGGCTTTAAGAGCAGGGTATTGGTGGCCTGCAATCTTCCAGGATGCGTTTGCGTATGTTAAGCGATGCGATATTTGCCAACGACATGATAGTCGAGAGAATAGGAAACGACCACTCACCCCTATTATGGCGATACTTCCATTTGAGAAGTGGGGAATAGACTTTGTGGGTCCTATTACTCCGTCATCGACTACGCAAAAGAGGTACATCATTGTAGCAACTGACTACTTCACAAAGTGGTCAGAAGCACGTGCAACAAGGAAAGATGATGCAAAAGAAACTGCTAGTTTCCTTTTAGAGCAGATAATATGCCGGTTTGGTCCACCGAAAGAATTAGTGTCGGACCGCGGAACTCATTTCCTGAATAAGGTGATCAAAGGTTTGACAGAGTTGTGGAACATCAAGCATAACAAGACAACCCCATATAATCCGCAAGCCAATGGGCAAGTTGAGAGCACCAACAAGCAGCTTGTGGGCATCCTGTCCAAAATTGTGTCGGAAAAGAAACGGGATTGGGATAAAAAGTTATACGTGGCAGTGTGGGCCTATAATACGACCTTCAAACGAGCCACTGGCCATACCCCGTTCAAGTTAGTATATGGGGAGGAGTGTGTCTTGCCTTTAGAGATTGAGCTGCCGACTATTCGGTTTGCCATCAATCATTCTTTGAGCGATGAAGACGCTCTTTTTGAGCGTTTGACGACACTGGCACATTTAGATGAGCTTAAGTTGCAGAGCTTATTGCACCAAGAAGTGGCGAAGCGCCGAATGAAGAAGCTACACGACCTCAAAGCCAAGAAATACACCTTCAAGAAAGGACAGCTTGTTCTGTATTATGACGCACGACGTGAATTATTCCCAGGCAAGCTAGAACCCAAATGGGATGGGCCCTATAAGATCGTTAGGATAGGAAAGAATAAATCTACAGTGTTGTTAGCTGACCTTGAGGGGATAGAATTTAAAAATAAGGTTAATCTTAATAAGATTAAACCTTATTACTTCTGATTGTACTAATGCTATGACTGCCTTGCAGGTCTAGGCAAGATTGATCAAACATCTGCAAGGAAATCGTGATAGAGGTTGATGGGTCGTCTGATCCCTTATTTAGAACACCCATATTTGGAACAGAGGTATCATCAGGGAAAGCTCATTTGGTGGAGCAAAGGATACAAGGTGATTGAGCAAGAAGGCGGGACATTCATTTGGGAAATCAAGGTCTTCTGCCATCACTGCCTACAAATTTTGACGAGCATCCCTGTTGAATTCAATGATGATGGAGGGATGGAGCCTACAGTCCACCCGTTGAATATGCTGAATTTCGACTACCATAATTACGAGTAGAGTTCAGGATGGCAGGATATGTAAACCCTTTATGGACGTATACCTTGTACTTTGATGGGGCGTCCAGGGGTCCATGCAAAAAAGGAAGCGTAGGAGTTGTCATCCGAGACCCCCGCCGACGCATTGTCATGAAGTTAGCTGCTTATCTCGGGGCGAATTTTACTAATAATATGGCCGAATACAAAGCCCTGATAATGGGTTTGAATATTGCAAAGAAGGGTGGTATCCGCCAGTTGTTGGTGAAAGGGGACTCTCAGTTGGTTTTAAATCAACTCAATGGGACGTACATGGTGCGGAACCCGATCCTTTGTATGTACCATCATACTGCCATAGCCCTGCTAGACGAATTCGATAGAGTGTCTTTTCAGCTGATTCCACGGAATTGGAATCAGTTTGCCGATTCATTGGCTAATCTTGCGTATGAAGAAGACCTCTTCTTTAATTGTGGCCCTTGTCCCGATATATCTATTGATGGTGAGACAGGACCTGGTCGTTTGTGGGGTATGCTTTCTGAACATGCCCTCTTTGGCAGACGATGGTTGATTTGGGTGATGCAGAGGGTAAGCGAGACTCATCTCCCTTTATTATCTGGGACCCATAGACTGATTCGACGACATGTGATGCGAACACCTCTTGCGATATACGCAGGAGGGATAGGTCATAATTTAATGCACCTAGTTTAGGGCTATGCGCCCTTGTTCCCCTGGGAATAGTATGCTTTGATGTCTATCATGGTTGTTTCCAGGAGGATGTTATGCATAGTATTGTTTGATTTCATTAGGCCAAGAGGGCCGATACAGTTTAGTAGCAAAGTCATGTCTGATTTCATTAGGCCAAGAGGGCCATTTCCCTGTCTAGTGCGGGTGCGTTTAATTGGGTTTTTGTTTTAGTGTTGTGCTGGACAAGTTTTGCGGGTTGTGGAATTTTGTGGAGCCTGGAGGAGCCTTTGCTGCGATGGGAGCTTCTTTTTGGGCCAATCCAGGTGATATTTCTCCTTTACGAGTACCTTTCTTTCCTGTTATATGTGTATTTGTACTTGTTAAGGGGATACTTTTTGTTGGGGACCGGCGACCAAGGCATGAAGTCCCAGGTTTAGGCTAAGTATGTTTGAGGGAGGTCGGAGTAGTCATTGCCTCCTGTAAAGACATTGTTAGACATTGAAAGATCTGTTTTAGAAGGAAGCCCTAGTGGCTCTGTTCTGCTAGCCTGCTAGGCAGCCGTTCTAGGAGTTCTTGTTAGTAGTGAGGCAGTTAGAGAGGCCTGCCCGAAGATAATAATGATGATGCCAAGGAACCCTGAACATCCCAAACGATGAATATAAATACGAAGGTGTGTAAAAAGGGGTTCTAACCCCTATCAATGAAAAGAAATGAAAAAAAAAAAATATATAAGCAGTTGCTCATTGCCTTGCGAAGGCCTGGTAGGTTCCTAGGGACGAGTCAGACCTGGGGCCGATACCTTGTCTTCCTAGGGGTGGCTTCTTGCTGGAAAAATAATATCAAAACAAGGAAGGTTGGAGCGAAAATAAAAGTGAGCGTTAGAAAAGGATTAAGTGTCGCCTTGCGAGGGCCTGGTAGGTTCTTGGGTGCCGAGACAGGTCCTGAGACCGATGCCCTGTTCTCCTTGGGTCACTACGCTCAGCTCCCTCCTTTTTACATGCCCAAGTATGTTCATCCAATCAAAATCCTAAAAGAAGACATGTACTGAAAGCAACTATCCTTTACTCAGGCTATAGGAGTCCTCGCCTTGTAGGAGCTCCTAGTTGTGTTGTCTTTAGTTGGTCAGTAGTTCAGACTACCACTTAGGGCAACTTCTTTGAGAGGTTTTTTAGTTTGGCTGTGTTGGAGCAGCTGGTTAGTGACTCACTTCGGATCTTCTATTCGATGATGCTAGGCCTACTCCTTGTGGATGTCATGCCTTGGTTCTGTCTAGGGGTAGGGGGAGCATTGTGCTGAGTTTTATGATGATAATTGTTTTGTATCAGTTTGATGCTTCTTTGGTTGTTTATGTGCAGATATGTTCGTGGATTCGACGGGCTGAGTCGCCCTATCCCGTGGTCGCCAATGAGAGCGGAATTTAGGAGACGGGAAGTGCTTAAAAATAGCTAAAAATTATGAATATCAAGGGAAAAATATTCACCGTCAAAGGCGGCGGCTCGATCTAAGACGATTTTAAGCGCCAAAGTGCTTTAAAGGTGCCCGAGCGACACTTGGTGATTTTTCATAATTTTTCAGACAGTCGTGCGGGTTGACACGAGCTACTGGCCAATGCGGGATGCTAAGCCGGACGCCCAGGATTTTTCAGAGCTCGATTCCGAGTCCGGACGGGGGAAAGGCCACAAACCGGTCAAGATTTGAAAAGGTGGACTTATTTTTGGCCAAAGTGGGCATGACCTTTGGGGCCCAAATTTTATGCCACATGAAATGTGGATGGAAAAAACGTGATGAGGAAGAAGAAGGCGTGAGGAAACAGGCGCCGATTTTTTCGCCATGATCTTGGGAGATGGAGAATGGAGACTGCACACAACCCCCCCGAGTGATCATTGGCAGTGAATCCCCTCCGTATGCTGATCATATCACCGCCCTTCGCCCGTGGAATGATGGCCTGGTTTGAAATTTCTGATTCTAGTCTTTCTCTCTCCTCCCTCTCTCTCTTCTAAGAGGCAGTTCATGTGGGAGAAGGAGCAATGAAGAAAGAATGATGGAGACTTGTCCGGCATGGACCGGATTGCTACACGGGCTGAGAATGGTGATTTGGGATGTTGCTGGACACGAAGGGTTGCTGTTTTCCAAATCTACAGCCATGGACACAAAACCCGAAACACGCGTTTAAGCGGTAAACTAAAAAATTACAAAGAAAATTTAGTGTTTTATGCTTTTAATTGATGGAATGCCGTTCATATGGACTAAGATTTGATTATGTTGCTGATTCTTCTGAGTTCTTACTGTTTATAACCAGAAATTATGAAAAACATGCATTTCATGGCCCGAAATAATGTCAAGAAACCCGAAAATGCATGAAAAATGGGGAAAAACAAGGGTTTTGGGCATATAAATGGGGAAAACCGTCGATACACATCAACTAATCTTTCAATTTTGTTGCAAATGAACTAAGGGCCACAGCCCATAAACTGGTTTCAATTTTCAGCAATTTAAAAAATACAAGAAAATGAAGAAAATGGGGAAAAATGATAAAAACACCATGAAAAATAGGGGAAAAATACATTTGGGGCTACGAAAAATACAGAAAAATAGGATTTATGTTTGTTGATGTATAGCAAGGCTGGGGCATGAAGTTGTGCTTCAGTTCAGCCTTGTTTATTTGTTTTAGTGCGTGTTTCCTTCCTTTCTCCACATAAAATGACAAGGAAACCCTAAAAGAAATGAATGCAATGATGCCCTATCAACGGGGAAGGGTAGAGTTGTGGAAAAAATGGTTAAATGCCGCTGAGCATGAGGAATAATTTGCTGATTTTATATGCATTGCATCTAGGACGGAATAATAATGATAAAAATTAAACCCTAGTAGCACGAAGATCACTTCGGTGCTAGGTGTTGCAGCGAAGCACAAAGCGGTTAGAAAGAAAAGCATGAAAGAGATGTTTTGCACTTGCACGCTGCTGGTTTTCAAAATGTTTGAGCACTAGGCATCCACCTCTTTGCATGATCATTTAGAGGAAATTAAAAGTATCAGAGTTAGCTCCTGGATATGCATAGCAATTGTTTTCAGTAGGCCTGTGACCCACCGTTGAGAGCGTGAGGTTCCTATGCTGTAGGATAGACGAGGGTTATAGGGGAAGTCAAGTGAGGGAATGGTACATTCCTGGATACGTTTATTTGGTACCTTGAGCGACGTTTGTGCGAAATGTTTAAATGTTGAGCGACGCATCGAGGGGCCAATCCCCAAGGTGTAGGAGAGTCGCAGAGGGTTGACGGCATTCAGCCGTAGGAGGAACCCCATATGTGTATGTGATTCGATCCTTTTGGCTATGTGAAAGGGACTCCCTCTGAGGAGCAATATTGGGTTAGGATCAGTTGGACTACAACGTATTACAAACGCAATGTTTAGGAAGGCAGAGATTTTGATAGACGCTCCTGGCCGCGAGGCCGAGGGGGTTGTCTTGCGCATAGTGACGAGGTCCGGTTAGTGCATGAGCCAGTGCCGGCCCGTTTTTAGGTCCATCACAGCCCATACCAACCCATAAGTCTTCAATATCCTCACCCTTTGGTTTCCCCAAAGTCACTCAAGTACTTGGGTACAAGTCGAGCTTCATTGGACCAAGAATAAGGTAAACAAGATGAGAGAAGTCGTGCATAAGAGCAGGCTTCATCCTCTTCTCTCAGATTTCCCTCTTTTATAGACTGTTTCAACATGCATTTTCGTCAGACCAAAGAGGCAGAGAAGTGGAGCTCTCACCATGTTTACATCTTCAGTAGTTGGGCTTGTTGATCTTCAGTTTGCATGCTCCATTTCATGCACCATAGCTCCAACTCTCTCCAGTTTGCCTCAGACAGTGCAGCCCGCATTTTGCGCTGAAAAACACGGGCTACTCCCTGCTCAGTCCCTGGTCACTTTTTGACCAGCCTAGGTCACTTCCTGGTCACTTAAGTTTGTTACTCCTGGTCCCATGTGGACCTAGTGGACTTTTGGTAGTTTTTGGCATCTTTCTTGGGATTTGACCATATTTTCTACCTGAATTAATGTGATTTATCCTGCAGACTGTCAATTCCTTCCAGATGACCAAGTTCTGGGTTCCCATAAACTTATTTTTCATAAATACACATGGTATTAATTGAAAATTATATGCTAAATACAAAAGAACTTGTATAACTAAGGTGGTTATTGGATAACAATGTCTGAATTTTGTATGCAAATTTTCTCATATAACTTCCAGTGAAGCTCTTCTGTGTTCATAAGAATCCTATGATTTATATTATGAACAGTAAACTCTTTGACAACGTCTCATCTCAAGGAGGAATGCACCTATTGTGACCAGTTATAAGAGTTCGTGGACGTGTGATGGATGGAGTGCCTGAGCCAAACCACTACTTGGAAGGCATGACTCAATCTATATCATCAATACTAGAGGAGATAGGCAGCCTTTCAGACTTTTCTCTAATCTTGGAGCCTGCGATGGAGGCAATGATCGATGCGTTGATGCCCATGGATGCCAAGACATAAAGGTGACACTCCAATCCTTTTCCTTAAACTTATTTTTATTTTCACTCCAACCTTTCTTATCTATTTTTTTGGCTAGATATCACCCCCAGGAAGACAAGGCATCGACCTCAAGTCTTTGACTCATCCCCAAGAACCTACCAGACCTTTGCAAGGTGATGATTATCTGCTCTTTGATTTTTTTTCTCCTTTTTTCTTCCTTTATTTTTCATAGGCTAGAACCCCTTTTTACACACCTCCGTATTTTATATTTTTAGATATATCCATTGTTTCTTCTCTTTTTTTCACTTGGTAGGCTTCTCTATCTACCTCAAAACTAATAGAAACTCCTAGAACCAGCTACTTGGCAAGTTATCAAAATAGGGTCACTAGGACTACCTTCTAAAATACTTCTTAGAGTGCTCGACAATTTCTTCATAGGAGGTAAACGAGTGCTTGGACCTCCACAGATACACCTAACCTAACATTGGGACTTCATGCCTTGAATGCTAGTCCCCAAAAAAATAAAAATCTCCACATACACATAACCATTCAGCATAAAGGGAAAGAACTCATAAAGATTCAAGGATATCACCTGGACTTGGCCACAAGAAGCTTTTGTGTAGCAATAGGCTTGCTCTAGGTACTCCATCAAATCTGTTTGGTATAGCACTAAAACAAGAAAACTTTAAGGGCACCCACACCAAAAAAATACATGGCCCTCTTTGCCTAATGAGATAAAGCATTTCTCTACAAGAACGAAGAGGCCTCTTGGCCTAAAGAGAATGAGTTGTTTTATTTCCTCAAACACATAGGTTTCTTGGCATATACATTGCATCTTACCAGATTAACCAAGATAAACCAAAAATTCCATAAGATGCGAGGGCTAGCCTCATGCTACTTTCACAACTTAGCTTACTATAATCTCATCATCATAGTTTAATCTTGGCCCCTAGTATATCCACCAATCCAAGTCTTCCCATTGATGTAACATCAATGTGGCCTATCGCTTCTTGGGTACTATCAACTAAATGGATGACTCCATCGGGCTCAAGTGTCTTATCATTCAAGTAGACTTATTGTTCCAACTTCCCAAAGTCCTCTCCTCCAGAGAGATCTACATATTTAGGCTCATTCAAACCTTCCCTATTCAGGTTATTGCATGTGTCATGATTACAACCCAAACTAGGTAGGGTTTCAATCCTAGGTCCATTACCCAGATGTATCCCAAAGTGGTGTGCATTGTTAGATGTATCATTATGACCTTTGGCCTTATCTACTTGGGAATTGACCACGTTATATCCTCTTGGAATTCTTTGCTTTTCACCTAATCCACAGACCACACTGATGAGACCTGAAATGGGCCGGCACTGGCTATGGCACTAGCCAGACCTCATGCTCATGACACACAAACACCCTCACGGCCTCGCGGACCAAGAGCATCAATCAAATGCTAAAGGACAAACTGCCCTAAAGCTTAATCTATGCGTTTATAGTTTATAGTCCAACATTTCCCTAAACTCCTCAGAGGGAGATCCCAAAGTACTTAGGCATGACGCCTCGTCACACACATATAGGAGGCACTCCACCGACTAATAGTCGAAGCCCCACTACAGCTCTCCTACATCTCAGGGATTGGCCCTTTGATGCGCTGCTAAACATATAACACAAATGAGCACAAAATCCTCTCTTTTATATTTCTCATATTTCTAGGAGATATACCATGCTTCCTTACTTCACAATCCCTTAGGAAACCAACCCTCTACCCTACGGCAAGGGGATAGCCTCACACTCTCAATCGTGGGTCAAAGTCCTAAGAAAACAATTGCTATGCAGTCCATGAGATTTTCATTCGATACCATGAACCATGCATAGTGCATAATGTGAATGGTTTAGTGCACGAACAATAGAAACTCAGCATTGTGTATTGTGCGAAACCAATCTTTTCATTATTTCCATGCTAACGTTTATGTATTGAAACGAGGAGAGACACCGAGCCTTACGCTTATGCTGCCTTTTCCTTTATTTTAAAACATTGTCCTATAGCCATGATGCAACACATAAGTCAGGTTTAAGATTGTACTTTGACGCTCAAACTCCCCTCTCACCCTACCGTTTAATGTTTTGCAATCGTTGATAGGTGTAAGAGTAGTTTTATGTGTATTTCTTTGTAGAGAAAGCAATAAATACGGAAAAAAACATAGAAATGAGGGTAAAACGAGGCTAACCTCATGCTCTACCTTCATTATACATTGCACAAACACTTATGTGATTTTCTAGAATTTTCCTTTTATTGTTTCCTAATTTTCTCCCATTTAAAGCCCATTTTCCACCATTTTTTTGTATTTTTTCTCTATTTTGTTGAATAAAAAATTAACTAGAAATTAAGATTAATTGTGGGCTGTGGCCCTTAGGTTCTCTGACTACAAAATTTCAGGTTTTATTGATGTTGTATCTCATGTTTCCCCTTTATTTTGCAAAAAACCTCCATTTTGCCTCTTAAACACGTGTTTTACGGGTTTTATACCATTAATTTCAGCCATAACACTTATGATTTTCTGATTTTCTGAGCATAAACTGATCAAAATCATAGCAAACAACAACATAATGCATAATCAGCCCATGGGAACAATAATGCATCAACCAAATAGCATAAAAACTCAATTTTTCTTCATAAAAATTGAATTAGTGCTTAGGCTTTGTCTCGGGATCTCGGTTTTGCTATGGGACTACGTGTCAGCCCTCATTCAATGTCCAACATTTTCAAAATCAACACTCTTCATGTCTTCATCCATCCGGAAGCAATCCGGTCTCATCCGGACAAGCTTTCCTTCATCATTCTTCATTTTCCTCTTGCACACAAGAACAGCCCCTTAAGGGAGAGAGAGGGAGGAGAGAGAAATACTGAAATCAGAGATCTCCATTGAGGCCACCATTTGACGGGTGAGAAAGGGCGATAAGATCAGCAGGCAGAGGGTAGACCAGGGGTAATGTCAATTGCAGTGGTTGCTTTGAGGCTGGCATCTCCATCCCCAAGGATGGAACGCAAAAATCGGCGCCTGTCTGGCCACACCTTCTTTTTCCTCATCACGATTTTTTTCTTGCCCACATTTCATGTGGCATAAAATTTGGGCCCCAAGGGTCACTTACCCATTTGACCAAAGTTTTGTCCACCTCTTCGCATCTTGACCGGTTTCTTGGCCATTTCCCCGTCCGGACTCCGAATTGAGCTCTGAAAAATCTTGGGCGTTCGGCTTGACATCCCGCATTGGCCGGTAACTCCTTACAACCCGCACGGCATTCTAAAAAAATATCAAAAATGAACAAGTGTCGCTCGGGCGCCTTTAAAGCACTTTGACGCTTAAAATCGTCCTAGGTCGAGCCGCCGCCTTCGACGTTGAATATTTTTCCCTTGATATTCTTAAATTTTAGCTATTTTTAAGCACTTCTCGGCATCAAAACTCCGCTGTCATTGGCGACCATGGGATAGGGCGACTCAGCCCATCTAATCCCACAGTAGATCTGCACAAAACAACCAAAGGAAGCATCAAGCGGATACAAAGTAGATACATATTAAACATAGCACAGTGCTCACCCTACCTCCTGATAAAACCAAGGCATGACATCCACAAGGAGTAGGCCTAGCATAATCTGATAGAAGATTCGAAGCTAGTCACTAACCAACTGCTCCAACACAGCCAAACTAAAAAGAACTATCAAAGAGATTGCCCTAAATGGTGGTCTGAACTACCTACCTAACTAAGGACAATACAACTAGGAGCTCCTACTAGGCGAGGAATCCTATAGCCTAATCAAGAAGTATTTTC
Organism: Lygodium microphyllum; assembly: GCF_053477565.2. Lineage (NCBI taxonomy): Eukaryota > Viridiplantae > Streptophyta > Polypodiopsida > Schizaeales > Lygodiaceae > Lygodium > Lygodium microphyllum. Next base: position 45,856,031 of record NC_141138.1, read on the forward strand.
TTGTAGCACATTTCTTCTTTTAGGGTTGTTATTTTATTGACATACTTGGACATGTAAAAAGGAGGGAGCTGAGCATAGTGACCCAAGGAGAACAGGGCATCGGCCTCAGGTCCTTTCTCGGTACCCAAGAACCTACCAAGCCCTCGCAAGGTGACACTTAATCCTTTGTTGATGCTCACTTTTATTTTCACTCCAACCTTCCTTAATTTCTTCTTTTCTAGCAACATGCCACCCCTAGGAAGACAAGGCATCGGCCCCAGGTCTGACTCGTCCCCAAGAATCTACCAGGCCTTCGCTAGGCGATGATCAACTACTTATAAATTTTCATTTCTTTTCTTTTCTTTGCTAGGGGTTAGAATCCCTTTTTTCACATCTTTGTATATTTTTATTGTCTTTTCAGGTATTCAGGGTTTTATTTTTCCTATCATCATTATTTTTCTTCTTCCGTAGGATTCTCTAACGGTCTCACAACTAATAGGAACTCCTAGAACGGCTGCCTAGCAGGCTAGTAGAATAGGGTCACTAGAACTCCCTTCTAAAACAGGTCTTTCGATGCTTGGCAATATCTTTACAAAAGGCAACGACTATTCAGACCTCCCTCAGACATACTTAATCTAAACCTGGGACTTCATGCCTTGGACGTCGGTGTCCCCAACAAGAAACGAAAAATCCCCCAAACAAGTATACAAACACATATAGCATAAAAACCACAGTACTCATAAAGGAGAGATATCACCTGGATAGGGCCACGAGAAGCTTCCACGCAACAAAAGGCTCCTTCCAAGCTCTTCTTCCGAACCTATCTAGCACAAAACTAAAAGAAGAAAGCATTAATCGTACCTGCACTAAACAGACAAGTGGCCCTCTTGGCCTAATGAAATAAAGCAATAACACCTCACAAAACTGGCCCTCTTGGCCTAATGAAATAAAGCAATAACACCTCACAAAAATGGCCCTCTTGGCCTAATGAAATAAAACCAAATAGCACCTACACATCCCTCCTCGAAAGAATCTAGATATACAATAATAAGATCCTTTCCAAGGAGGAAAACCACAGGGCTCATAGCCCTAAACTAAATGCATAAGGTTATGACCCATCCCTCCTGCATATATAGCAAGAGGCGTACGCATAACATGTTGTCTAATCAACCTATGGGTCCAAGATAATAACAGTAGATTGGTCTCGGCTACTCTTTGCATCACCCATATCAACCATCGTCTGCCATATATTGCATGCTCTGATAACATTCCCCACAAGTGATCGGGTCCTATTTCATCATTGATAACAATATCCAAACTAGGGCTACAATTAAAGAAGAGGTCTTCCTCATAAGCAAGATTTGCCAATGAATCCGCAAACTGATTCCAGTAACGTGGAATCAGCTGAAAAGACACTCTCTCAAACTCCTCAAGTAGGGTCATCGCAGTCTGATGATACATACAGAGAATGGGATTCCGCACTGTGTATGTCCCATCTAACTGATTCAGGATCAACTGGGAATCCCCTTTTACTACCAACCGACAAATACCACCTTGTTTGGCAGTATGCAGTCCCATAATCAAGGCTTTATACTCTGCCATATTGTTAGTGAACCCTACCTTGAGATAAGCAGCTAACTTCATCGTCACTCTACGTCGGGGATCTCGGATTACTACTCCAACACTCCCTTTTTTAATAGGGGCCCTGGATGCTCCGTCAAAATATAATGTATACGTCCACAATGGGTTTACACAGCCTGCCATCACGAACTCCTCTACTCGTAGTTATGGTAACCAAAGTTTAGCATGTTGAGAGGGTGAACTGACGGCTCCATCCCACCTTCTTCATTAAACTCAACAGGGATACTTGTCAACAGTCGTAAACAATGATGGAAGAAGACTTTGATCTCCCACACAAAGGTTCTGTCCTCTTGCTTAATCACTTTGTATCCTTTGCTCCACCAAATAAGTTTCCCCTGATGGTATCTCTGCTCCAGATATGGGTGCTCCAAATAAGGAATTAACCGCCCCATCCACCGGCTTTTAAGCTCTTTTGCAGGTCTCAAATCATCCCCAGCATGGACTTGCAATGCATTTCTCTATATTAGCATACTTAGAAATAATAAGGTTTAATCTTATTAAGATTAACCTTATTTTTAAACTCTACTCCTCTAAATCAGCTAATAGGGCCGTAGACCTATTTTTCCCTAACCTGACAATCTTGTAGGGGCCATCCCATTTAGGTTCTAGCTTCCCTGGAAACAACTCCCTACGCGCATCATAATAGAGGACTAATTGCCCTTTTTTAAATGTATATTTCTTCGCTCTAAGGTCATGCAACTGCTTCATCCGACGCTTGGCTACCTCCTAGTGTAGTAAGCTCTGCAACTTCAGCTCATCCAGGTGGGCTATGGTCTTGAAACGTTCAAAAAGGGAATCCTTATCTCCCAAAGAATGGTTAATTGCAAACCGTATGGTTGGCAATTCGATCTCGAGGGGTAACACACACTCTTCCCCATAAACTAATTTAAATGGAGTATGGCTGGTAGCTTTCTTGAACATTGTATTGTACGCCCATACTGCCACATACAACTTCCTATCCCAGTCTCATTTCTTCTCAGAGACTATCTTAGACAAGATACCCAGAAGCGATTTATTAGTACTTTCCACTTGCCCGTTTGCTTGCGGATTATAAGGAGTCATTTTATTGTGCTTGATTTGCCAAGCCTCACTCAAGCTTTTGATCACTTTGTTCAAAAAATGGGTTCCACGGTCCGACACTAATTCTTTCGGTGGACCAAAACGATAGATAATCTGCTCTAAAAGGAAACTTGCAGTCTCTTTTGTATTGTCCTGCCTCGTCGCCCGCACTTCTGACCATTTTGTAAAATAATCAGTTGCTACTATAATATACCTCTTTTGGCTAGTAGACGACGGGGTAATAGGACCCACAAAGTCAATGCCCCACTTGTCAAATGAAAGGATAGCCATGATAGGCGTAAGTGGACATTTCCTATTCTCTCTACTGTCATGCCTTTGATAGGTATCACATCTCTTTAGATACTCAAAAGAATCTTGGAAGATAGACGACCACCAATATCCGGCTCTTAAAGCTTTCTGCGTCGTCAACAACTGCCCTGCGAAGTGCCCTCCACATGCAGAGTCATGACACTCCTCCAAGATGAAAGGAACCTCATCAGGCATCACACATCGGCGGGTAGATATCATCAACACCCTGCCGACATAGTATCCCTGCGATCAAGGAAAACTTCAATGCCTGTTGTTTGATTTTCCTCTTTTCAGACTTTGAAAGACTAGCTCCAGTCTCTCCTGTTGATAGATAATGCGTAATGGCAGCATACCAAGATGGGATAGAAGCTGTATCAATTTTAAATATTTCCTCAATATCGCTTCCTTTAGCCAAAGTCTCTTTCGGCTCCCCGAAATCCACAAGGCATTCCACAATACCCTATAACCTCGGTGGCTTACTCTTAATCTCATAATCAAACTCCTGCAAAGTGATTAACCACTTTGCCAAACGATTAGGCGGTTGCAGCTTGTTCATAAGCAATCTAAGCCCTTCCGCCTTCGTATAGAACACTACCTTTTCATAGAGGATGTAGTATCTGAATTTCTTAGTCCCAAAGACCATCGCAAGACACAACTTCTCCATGTAGGTATAATTGATATTTGAAATGCCCAATTTTCGACTAGCAAAAGCTATCGGATGATACCACTTTTCCTCCCAAATTTGGGCTAAACATCAGAGCTGGGCTACTGAAAATATATAGAACACCTCGCCTCTTTTAGGTGCTTTTAAAACGGGTGCTTTTACTAGATCCTATTTCACATCCTCAAAAGCTACCTTACAAGGGTCGCTCCATTCAAATAGACAGCTAAAGGATAATAAATTCGTTAATGGCAACGTCCTTTCTGCCAAGGCATTTATAAATCTTCGATAGTACCCTATCGATGACAGAAAGCTATGAACCTCTTTCGGAGTGCATGGTGGACTCATAGCGACTATAACCTTGATCTTTTCAGGGTCAGTGGCTATTCCTACTGAACTGACCACATGGCCTAGCAATAGCCCATAAGGCACTCCAAAGACACACTTCCGTGGGTTAAGAGCGATACAAAATTGTCTGCAATGCTCAAAGCACTTTCTTAAGATAACCAACATCCTTTCCCTTACAGTGGCTGCCCCCAGGTCATCAATAAATACTTTCAACTCATCTGGGGAGATGTCACCAAAGGTCTTGTCTACTGTTCGTTGCCACGATCCAGGTGCATTGCATAAACCAAAGGCCATCACATGGTACGCAAAAGTACGAAAGACAGTAATAAAAGTTGTTTTCAACTTGTCTTCCTCTGCAATTGCCATCTGGTTATATCCTGCAAAGCAATCCATGAACGAATATATCTCCCTACCCGCTAATTGATTCAAAATCTGGTCAATAAATGGCAACGGGTAGTAATCTTTAACCGTTTGCTTATTCAGCTCTCTAAAATCTACACATAATCGGATCTGGTTGTTTTTCTTCTTCCTGATAACAACTGGTGAACACCATTCTGTGTGTTGTACAGGGAAGATTAACCCAGCTTTCCTTAACTTCTCTAACTTCTCAAACAGTGCGTCCCTCAATTCAAAAGGCATACGCCTTACCTTCTGACGCACAGGACGATTGCCTTCTTTTACAGGAATAGTATGAACAGCTAGGCTGAGAGGAATGCCTCTTAGCTCATCATAACTCCAAGCAAAGATATCGCGAAACTCTTGAATCAAAGACACATAGTCCTCCCTTTCTGCTGAACTGAGCATGGAACCTAATTTAATTGGCCGTGAATCATTCGGCGTGCCAAGGTCTAACTCAATCACATCCGCATCTCTTATCCTATCTTGCGGCTCTATCGGCTCATTTAGAGTTATCGGATAGATATCCTCTGTAGTGGACCCCTCTTTAGATTCATCACTGGATGATGTCTCACTACCAGATGGATCGTCTGCTATCTCTAATTCAGTAGAAGATAAAGGAGCTCTCACTTTGAGGAGACTCGGGATAAGCATCGACTATTACTCGATTAGCACCTCTACCTAGAACCACTCGACCAGTGGGTATATCGACTTGACAGTCTGTTCGTAAGATCCAAGGCCTACCTAGCAAAACCCGATAGCTAGGACGTCTTGCAAATCTGATCACCCTAAAGTCCAAAAAACATTCTACACTCGCAACTGTAACATGGACCTTAGTAACACAACCTTCTGGTTGTCTCAGACTATCATCAGCCATTCTCAGAAGGGTGGAGCTGTCTTTCTGGATGCCTAGACCCAACCTCTCCATCAATTATGAACTCATGATATTAATGGAGGATTCGGTGTCTACAATGGCATGTTCCACTAATATTCCATCCACATAAGCTGGAACCCTAGGGCAGTTCTTTTCAGCATGGTCGAACCAATCTTCCCCTACTCGTGCTATGCCTAGAGGTTCCACAATATACCCGATACACAGGATCTTCTTAAATTCCTTCCATACTCCTGGAGATAATTTGATCAATTGCAAGAGGTTCACATCTGGTTTAACTTCACAGAGAGAACTTGCTAAATCAAAGTCATGATAAGTAGCCAAAGCTCTCTTTTCTCGCTAAACCATCCTCTCTTTTGGTCTTTGGACCGGTTTGGGTGCTTCTTTCTTAGCTCTTACCTTCTTCCTTGGCACTTCCTCATTCTTTTTAGGGTTAACTTTCCTGTCAACCGGCCTTAGCGGTCCCCCTTCCATGCTAGAATTCTGGACTTGCGTCCCCTTATCCCCTTGTTTAGGGTTTATCTCGACCGGTTTTATATTATCTTTGTCAACTTCTTTAGCCTTTTGGCCTCTTGTCACGGCTCTTAAGTTAGAGATTTCAGTATCATTCACTCGCATAGCCTCAATAAGGCTGACTCCGTTTCCTTGTGGCAACTCTTCTATAGTTGTTTTTCCCCTTTGTAATATTTGTCTTGGTGCATCATTCTGCTGCAAGCTATTTCCTTGCGCTCTATGATTCACTGGGCCTGGCTGTTTACTCCCTTGTTAGAGAGAACTATTCTTACTCCAACAGGTAGCACCTAAATGGCCCGACTTCCCACAAATGTCACATTTCACATTTGGATAGTTTTTGGAGAAGTGCGGTCCACCACACCATTTACAAATGAAACTAGAGGGTCCACCCTCTTCAGGGCATTGACTCCCTATCAGATTTTGTTGCTTCTTCAAGAAATTAACATCGACGGCTATTTGTTGATATTGTTTAGAAATCATATCGGTATAATGCTTCATCATGTCCTTAACTTTGCCAAGGATATTAGATGCACTCGACTCATAGCCTCGATCGTCAACCCGTCGTTCCATTGGCCTAACAATCTCATTTGGCATTGGCTATTGACCCAAACGAATAACATTAGAATTTGAAACCTGGCCTCCAACATTTGGTGGAGCCAACTGACTTGCCATAGGCATAGTCACACTAGGAGGAGCCGGTAGTAAAGGTACATTCTGAACCACACACCCTCTCCCAATAGGGTTAGTCATAGGCATCCCTTGACTTCCATTCGTCAATGATGGATTGTCGCCAGGTACTAAGCCCCCATTAACATTCATTCAAGAGGAGTAGGCTATTTGTAATCATGCTTCTACTCCCTCTGCCCGCGTAATAGCAGTGTCTATGTCTGCTAAGGCCACACTGCTCAATTGTACTTGGATATTAAAATCCAACCCATGCAAAAACTATTGCAATTGGGTAGCCGACGCAATGGGAATGTAAGTTTGCAACTTACGAAATACTTCCTTCAACTTCTTGGCATATGCTTTCATATTCTCGTGAGGATCTTGACGTGTTACATTCAAGACCCGCAACCAATATTGGCCACCTCTTTCAGGGGCATATTCCGCTTGCAAAGCTGCATAGAATTGATCAATGGTGGTTATGGTTCCAGACTCTATGCTGTGATACCATACCACAACCCTTCCTTTTAACGTCATATTGAAGAACATCATGAGATGTCCCTCGTCTTGGATGCAATAATTGAACATCAAACTCTGAAATTCACAAATGTGAAATTCTGCATCCTCTTCCACTAACCCATTAAAAATGGGCAAGGAAACTCCTAAGGCTGGTAAATCCAGCATCCCTGCAGGAATCGCAATAGGTTGTGCCATGGTGACAATCGGATTAGCAATAGAAGCTTGAACGGGTGAATTCACCCCCCCACTTGAAGTGGGTAGACTTGTGGAGAAGAGGAAGAACTTATGCTTCCTCCTGCACCTAACAGATTATGTAGAGTAGTTGGGTTGCTAAGACCACTGCTTCGTATACGTACTGGACTACTCCTTTGAGAAGAATAACGGCTTACGATCTCTAACCGCCGCCTAGCCCTCTCAGCACGTTCAGCTTTTTGGATTTTGGCTTGACGGTCCTTGTCAGAGGACATAAACCAACTTTCTTTTGGTCCCTAGAAAAACCTAGATCCAAAAACCACCACTTATAAGTGGCTCCCCCGGCAGATGCACCACTGATGGCACCTGAAATGGGCCCTAGCTATGGCACTAGCTAGACCTCATGCTCATGACACACAAACACTCTCACCGCCTCGCGGACCAGGAGCCTCAATCAAATGCTAAAGGACAAACTGCCCTAAAGCTTAATCTATGCGTTTATAGTTTATAGTCCAGCATTTCCCTAAACTCCTCAAAGGGAGATCCCAAAGTACTTAAGCATGACGCCTCATCACACACACATATAGGAGGCACTCCACCGACTAATAGTCGGAGTCCCACTGCAGCTCTCCTACATCTCAGGGATTGGCCCTTTGATGCGCTGCTAAACATATAACACAAACGAGCACAAACACCTCTCTTTTATATTTCTCGTATTTCTAGGAGATATACCATGTTTCCTTACTTCACAGTCCCTTAGGAAACCGACCCTCTACCCTACGGCAAGGGATAACCTCACACTCTCAATCGTGGGTCAAAGTCCTAAGAAAACAATTGCTATGCAGTCCAGGAGATTTTCCTTCGATACCATGAACCATGCATAGTGCATAATGTGAATTGTTTAGTGCACAAACAATAGAAACTCAGCATTGTGCATCGTGTGAAACCAACCTTTTCATTATTTCCATGCTAACGTTTATGTATTGAAACGAGGAGAGACACCGAGCCTTACGCTCATGCTACCTTTTCCTTTATTTTAAAACAATGTCCTATAGCCATGATGCAACACATAAATCAGGTTTAAGATTGTACTTTGATGCTCAAACTCCCCTCTCACCCTACCGTTTAATGTTTTGCAATCGTTGATAGGTGTAAGAGTCATTTTATGTGTATTTCTTTGTAGAGAAAGTAATAAATATGGATAAAAACATAGAAATGAGGGTAAACCAAGGCTAACCTCGTGCTCTACCTTCATTATACATTGCACAAACACTTATGTGTTTTTCTAGAATTTTCCTTTTATCGTTTCCTAATTTTCTCCCATTTAAAACCCATTTTTCACCATTTTTTGGTATTTTTTCTCTATTTTCTTCAATAAAAAATTAACTAGAAATTAAGATTAATTGTGGGATGTGGCCCTTAGGTTCTTTGACAGCAAAATTTCAGGTTTTATTGATGTTTTATCTCATGTTTCCCCTTTATTTTGCAAAAATCCCCATTTTGCCTCTTAAACGCGTGTTTTAAGAGTTTTATACTATTAATTTCAGCCATAATACTTATGATTTTCTTATTTTCTAAGCATAAACTGATCAAACTCATAGCAAGCAACAACATAATGCATAATCAGCCCATGGGAACAATAATGCATCAACCAAATAGCATAAAAACTCAATTTTTCTTCATAAAAATTGAATTACCGCTTAGGCTTTGTGTCTCGGGATCTCGGTTTTGCTATGGGACTGCATGTCAGCCCTCATTCAATGTCCAGTATCTTCAAAATCAGCACTCTTCATGTCTTCATCCATCCGGAAGCAATCCGGTCTCATCCGGACAAGCTTTCCTTCATCATTCTTCATTTTCCTCTTGCACACAAGAACAGGCCCTTAAGGAGAGAGAGGTAGGAGAGAGAAAGACTGAAATCAGAGATCTCCATTGAGGCCACCATTTGATGGGTGAGAGACGGCAATAAGATCAGCAGGCAAAGGGTGGACCGGGGGTAATGTCAATTGCAGTGGTTGCTTTGAGGCTGGCATCTCCATCCCCAAGGATGGAGCGCAAAAATCGGCGCCTGTCTGGCCATGCCTTCTTCTTCGTCATCGCGATTTTTTTCTTGCCCACATTTCATGTGGCATAAAATTTGGGCCTCAAGGGTCACTTACCCATTTGACCAAAGTTTTGTCCACCTCTTCGCATCTTGACCGGTTTCTTGGCCATTTCCCAGTCGGGATTCCGAATTGAGCTCTGAAAAATCCTGGGCATCCGGCTTGACATCCCACATTGGCCGCTAACTCCTGACAACCCGCATGGCAGTCTAAAAATAATTAAAAATGAACAAGTGTCACTCGGGCGCCTTTAAAGCACTTTGACGCTTAAAATCGTCCTAAGTTGAGCCACTGCCTTCGACGTTGAATATTTTTCCCTTGATATTCATAATTTTTAGCTATTTTTAAGCACTTCTCAGCATCAAAACTCCGCTCTCACACACTTTTAGAGGTTTTGGACCTCCAAACCCACCTCCTTTTTATGATTGCATGGCTTGATTGGATGCCACCACTTCTTCTATTTTTATATTCTTTCATGATGAGTGATCTATATCGGCTCGCTTGCTGCCTATCATTTTCTCTAAATTGGATCCTTCTACTAGATCCTGGGTCTTTACCATCACAAACCCTAGGTTTCCTTTCACTTGGACTCCCAATAGTTGAGATAGCCTCCACATGATAGCATGCATCGGCTACATTTCCAGGGTGTTGAGAAACACGGATCCTTGAGCAAGGTTTAGCTATGGAGGATGGAAGTCAATGACAAGAAGCACCATGATTTAGACTAGACACACTGACTGTTACTCAAGTGAATTAGGTTCCAAGATAGATTAGCTTGGACTCATAAACACAATCTTGAGTAGACATGGACAAGACTGAAAGCACAAAGTACAATAGTATTCTCATTGAAAAGTGAGCCAAGTACATGTCTTCATAGCTTTCCAGCTTCTCCACTCTCCTCACTTTGCTTATGGGATTCTGGGCATCTCTCATAGAGCTTCTAAAGCATACATTTTTCCTCATATCTTCCATACAAAGCCACTTATGGGCCAGCCTCTTTTGGGCATACATCCAGCCTTTATGGGCATACATTCAACCTCTATGGGCATACATCATTTGATTTCTCAACACCCCCCCTCAAATGATAAGTCTCTACCCTTGCTAGCTTTTGCCCCCCCTGCATGTGAACATGGACATGAAACTAGCTCTTTGGTAGCCTAGTCAAGTTACGGCTTGAAACATTACATCTTGGTAGGGTTTTTACATCCACTATGGGAAAAAAGATCCATGAAGAGAGATCCACTATGGGAAATTCTTTGTTGCCAGCAGCGGAAAGTATCGTCTTCATCTTCTTTGTGCTTCTTTGGCACCCTTCGATGACGTCTTCAATCTTCTTGTTCTTCTTGTGCTCTAGTCCTTTTTGTGAGGTCCTTTTGGACTTCTTCTCCTTTGACTACTTTGATCTTATTTACATTGTTTTTCTTCTCCACTTTGCTTGCTTTGATCTTCCAGTCCCCCTCAAGTAAAGAGGTCACACATGTAGAAATTTGCATGTTGAGCAGATTGGCTAAAACATCTTCAAGGTCTTCAAATAAAATCATTGATTGCACTTGGATATAGGCAACTTCATTTCCTCCTGCAAGTAGAGCAAACAATATTTCCATGTAGTATAAATGAGCAAAAAGAGTCATGTTACTCTTCATCTTCAAGTTGAAGAGCTTCCACATTAAGACCTTCTTGTCTGTCAGAGTAACCTCCACCTTAGAATCATTTTCATCTTTCTGGAGTTCATCTTTTGCAATCTCCACCTGCTTCTTATATTTCTTTCCAACAAAATGGGTTTGCATCACCTTTGAATTGGCACAGTGCACTTTGGACAAAGAGCAAAACTCAACTTCATCCTTCTTGGTCTTGGTCAACCCTCCAGCAGCTCGAGTAGAATGTTCATCTTTTTGAGAAGGCTTCCTTACTACAGGCCTCTTCACAAATTGGACAACCAAGTCATTATTGTTTCTCCTAGATGGTTCCCTTCTCATCGGTGCCCTTTGATCCATGGCAAGTGTAGGAAGTCCATGGGACTCGACAACCATTCTACTCAGAGGTGCTTGCGAGATCAGGAGGAGATCGTGGCCTACCATATGAAATTTGTCCAGACCTAGTGCTCTATTAGTTGGTAAACACCTCAATCCCATAGCCCGATGATCTGGGAAACCTTTAGCACGAAGGTCAAGACACTCTAATGTTGCTCGCTCTAGGGTTGCACGCTCAATTACAACCCTTTCAATAGTAGCCCGTGGGTGTATACATGCCACCTACTCCAAGACTATTCGATCAGGCAAGCTATTGTACTGCAGCCCTTTCTAGCAAATCCCATTCAGTGAGAAAGATGGGAAGAGTACCCCCCATGGCACAGTAAGCATGGCCCATCGGTAGTGAATGAGCTTTGACTCCTTGTATCTTTCATAATTCTCTAGTAGTTTAGCCAACCCCAAGGGATCAAACCCAAAATCTTCAGGCGAAGAGCCATCTAGCTATGGCAAATGTGGTTGTCTAGGCATCCACTCTACAGACATGGAGAGCTTAGAGCCATTGGAGGCATAGAGCAGGTGAGCTCCATTACTATTGTTGCATCTAGAAAAGAAAGACAACTTGCTAGACACTACCACAGGCAGAGAAGAAGATATAGGTGAGGAAAAGACAATCAGAACCCAAAGTAAAGGAGAAAGGAAGAGAGAGTGTGTGTAGCTAAACCAAGCTCACTATGGCTCTGATACAATGTTGAGAAAAATGGATCCTTAAGCAAGGTTTAGCTATGGAGGGCCGAAGTCAATGATAACAATAATGATGATTGAGACTAGACACACTAATTGTTACTCAAGTGAATTCAATTCCAAGATAGATTAGCTTGGGACTCATAAACACAATCTTGAGTAGACATGGACAAGACTGAAAGCACAAAGTACAATATCATTCTCATTGAAAAGTGAACCAAGTACATGTCTTTATAGCTTTCCAGCTTCTCCACTCTCCTCACTTTGCTTATGGGATTCTAGGCATCTCTCATAGAGCCTCTAGAGCATACATCTTTTGTCATATCTTCCATACAAAGCCACTTATGGGACAATCTCTTTTGGGCATACATCCAGCCTCTATGGGCATACATTCAACGTCTATGGGCATACATCATTTGATTTCTCAACAGGGGGTCATCTCTTTCACATAATTTTGTTCCAATTTTGGACCATTTAGGGGTTTCTTAACCACTATGCTTCCCTCATTAGGTCTACATCAATTTCCATCTAGCTCATGGCTTTGGAACATATGATTGGCTGTACTAGGATGTTGGGTTTCCTGGGCCTTGGTATCATCATAGTTAATACTAGGATTCTCCCTAGTATGCGTCTCATTTTCACCTCTATCATGATTAACATTCAACAAATATTGCCAATCCTTATGAATTTCAAGGGTGTGGGGAAAACTCCAATAGCTCTCCCAACACGCTTGAATGTATCTCTCATAATCATCTGCTTGAACATTTTCCTTCTTCAATGACTTAGGGTTTCTTTTCCTAACTTGGAACTACGTGTTTATTTCCAAGCCACTGACAAAGAGTTCACCAAGCACATCTGCTGGTAATTGGCTGACTTTCCTTGGCCAAAGCTTCAGAATGTCATCAAAGGCTCTTGTGTACTTGATGGAGGTATATGCCTCTGGTCTAATTTGCATAAGATGCACCAAGACCTGGGTCATGGGAAGCTTCTTCTCATATTCATCTAAAAATCTATCACATAATTCCTCAAATGATTTAATTGACTCTCATGGGAGGCTGCAATACTATTTCCTAGCCTCTCCCTTTAGGGTACTTAAGAATACGAGCATTCGATGTATATTGTCGAACCCACTTGCAAGGCAAGTTAGGCTATATTCCTTTAAGTGCAACATCGAATCCTCATTAACCAGCCCATGAAACACTAAGAGATCCCTATAATAAGAAGAAGGGCATTTAGTCCTCTTCTTTGATATTAGAGTAGTAGGTCATTAAAATCTTCATATTCATCATGACCTAGTTCCAACATCTTAGGTTATGTTACTCGTTCAGTTTCCACTTTTATCGGTATAGGAAAATTAATATTTTCATTGACATCCCTTTCTACCAACACATAGAGTGGTCTAGGGAGTCCTATGCTATGCAATAAGAAATCTCCCCCATCCCTTGGTGGTGGTACTTTAGCAAGTCTATTCTCATTTACGACCATTTGCCTAGAACCAAAGATAGGTCTCAATAAAACCTTCATCTCTAACAATGGTTTTGCACATACATAGATATCATCCAATGCTTTATGGATCTTAGAAATTGCACTTCAATACCCAACTACATCAAGTACTACCATGGAATGTATATTTCGATCATAATCATGTATTACTCTAACCATTGGCATCACAGTCTTTTCTTCTAAGAAGTTATTACTATTAAGGATCATAGATGACTGTGCCATCCCAGCATCACTTTTTCTTCCTAATCTTTCCTCTAACTCCCATGGATTATTACTCACGAACACCACTCCATGAGTGCTTTCCCATAGTAGCCCAAACTTGAGCGTGGTGTCACTTTAGAGGAAAAGGGTAAAATAGTCGCCCACATTACTAACCAAAGATCCCACTAAACGCCTCAAGATGGAAAAAGTATATTTTAGGTTATGAGGATTCCTTGGATTAATCGTCATGCTGATGACCAAAGTTTTAATCAGTCTAATTCAACATCCATCTCTTCAAGGCATCACTCAATTAGAAGCTAAATAATAATAGGTTCCTTATAGCCAAGGTTCGAAAACCACCACTTAGTAGTGGCTCTTGACAAATCCACCACCTATCGAGACAAAAAATGGGCCCGACACTGGCTCTAAGGCTCTAGCTGGACCTCTATGCTCAACCAAAACACCCCACGGTCTCGTGGCTAGGAGTGTCTGGAGGGTACACACACTAACCTAACTTAAACATGCATTTGTACTATTTATAGTCCAATGGATCCCTTCACGACTCCTCATAGGGAGTACCCAAACATAATGGTGCCTAGCACCTCTCATAACACATACACAGGAGCACCTCCCCAACTAATTCATGTGGCCCCACTCTTAGGCATTGGCCTCAAGATGTGCCATTCCAACATAAAGCACATGTGAAACATAGTCCACTCTTTTAATGTTTGTTCCAGGAGATAATTCAATCCTTACTAGATTAGGTCACAAAGAGAACGAACATACTATCTTACAATAAGGGACTCCTTATGCTCTCAACGCGGGTCAATGATTATAACAATCAAGTGCAATGCATCCAGGATTTGTTTTTCTAATACCACCTATACATGTAATGCAATGTAAATGTGAATGCCTCAAGTGCACAGACATGTAAAATTAGAGATCAAACAGGGCTATGCACAAACAATTCTTTTTATAACTTCAGTAGTCTAACGTAGTGCGTCGTGCTAAGGCAACACCGAAGTAAGTCGTACTACTGCCTTTTTGTTTAAAGAATTAAAATGAATGAATCCTATATGCCAAGAGATGCATAAAATCAAAATTTAGTGGACTCTTAACTCCCCACAATCCTTTCTCCCTACCGTGTATGGTTTTGCATTTGTTGGTAAGTGTAAATAGTATTTTTCATGTGTTTTTTGTATATAAAATAATAATAAATACTCACTTTAACATAAAGAATGGGAATAAAGTAAGTCTAAACATCATGCCCTAACCCCACCATACATTCACAAACACATTCATAATTTTTTGTAATTTTTCCATGCATAAAATCTTTTTTTTATTTTCTTGCTTATTCTTTATTTTTCTTATTATTTATAAATGGTTTTTTGGATTTTTAAAAATTTAGAGCTTGCATGAACCAAGATACAACATTATACTCCAGATGACCCCATGTGAACACCAAAAGAACTATGAAAACACATAAAACCCTCAAATTTTCCAAAATCTCACAATTCTCGCATTGCGAGTTTTCTTGATTTTCATTTTAATTATGCAAACAACAAGAACCAACTGAGAATTTTGATCTTTCAAGCACTAGAAATCATATTCAATCATTTGAAACCATTTCCCATTTATGCGCGAAAGATTCATTAAACAACAAAAATGCGCACTTTGTACGTGTTAATTTAATATGAATTTGCATGTATTTAAAAGTTGAGAAGCCACTAACGCTCTTCTAGGGCCCATGATGCCTCCTCATCCTTTAATTTACGCTCCATAATACTTTAGCATCATCATACGACTAAAATATATCGCCTCAGCTCATCCTCTCTCTCACATAGAATAGCCGTGGAAACTGGGTGTAGAGAGGAGAGAGAAAGACTGAAATCAGATATTTTCATTCTTCACATCATATTCATATGCATATAGTCAGATTGAAGCTCTCAACATGTAGATTGGGGTTATGCCTTCCATCTCTGATCAATCGGTCCGATTGAAAAGCCATAATCATCTAAATCGAGGTGTCAAAACTTTTTGCTTGTTTACACTGCCCGAAAGTGGTTTCAGCCTCGACAAAGGTCCAAACAAACTGAGAATCATCAACGGACTAGACGGCTGGCTTTGTGGCATCAAAATCTATCGACGTGCCTCCGTCGCACTCTTTTTTGCTCTTGGATCCAGTAGTCACTTTATAACATGAACCTTACAAGGATTAAATGGGGGTCCTAACGGACTCTGATCGACAAATGGAGACTTGTGTTGGGTTCCTTGCATCAAAATATATCTAGGAAAACTCTATCTCATTGATGCACACCTGTTTCATTTTTCATAAAATTTTGCTCTTTTATGCCTCTCGAGCCACTTTTACGCTCTAAATTGAGCTCCAAAAATCTGCTCTCATAACTCTTGCTTACTTCAAGAAAGATGTCACTAACTGTAGTCATGCCTGTTGTATCTATACATATAGCATGAGTAACTAGGGTTTTCAGATTTGAAAAGGGAACTTGATAGAGAAAGAGAAAATGAGAAAATGACCAAAGCTTGATGCTTTGATGCCACTTGTAATGAATGCAATTGGGAGGAGAGAGGAGAATGGGCAAAAGAGAGAGAAAGAGAGGAAGAAGGAAGATAAAGAATAAAAGAGAAGAGAGAAAGATAGGAAAAAGGGCAAAAGGAGGAAGGAAGCCATGGAAGCTTAAGAAGAAGGTGAATATTCAATTCTTAAGTATGTCTAGATGCCCTAATTTGGGTCTCTTACACCTTATATACGCCAATCAGTTTGACTAGGTATCTAACCCCTAGTTCCCTGAATCTTGCTCATTACATTTAATCATGATCTCATCACTCGATTCCTATCTTTAGGTCTTGGAAGACTTTGTAACTACTGTTACCACCTATACATACTCCATCAAGGGATCTGACATGACTTGGATACCTAAAAAATAGCTCATGGTATTTAAAGTAGGGAAGAACTACCTTAAAGTGGTGAATAGGTGTTTGGTCCACATGGATTCTTTGCATAATGTATGCACTATTCCCATGGATAATACAATAGGTACAACACCCTTGTAGCTTGTGGAGCATGATTGTGCATTGATGATTTACCTCCTTGCATTGGATATTTCCATAGAGGATGAGAACGATGAAGATAGAAGTCCATAGGTTGTTGCTATCACATATAGGGAAGAAGAGTCGATTAAAGAGCCAGTAAATATTCAAGAGGAACATTGGGCGGTGGTAGAGCAAGGGTTGGCTCTTACGGTGCCATCCTCTTGAGAAGAGCCACAAGTAAAAAAACCCAACCTCGCCTCCTTGGCACCCATTGAAGTAGATGGCATGCAGTATTGCTTCTATTGGATGTGTTATAATGCTTAGAAATAAAGAAAGAAGAGTTGTTCTATGTCCTAGTAAGTGGAAGATGTCATCAATTATGATTATGTGGATGTGCATCCAATGATGGAAAAGGTTGGAAGATATGATGGCACAAGCTTAGACACACCGAGTGCCATCATAGTACCACGGGAGCTGATTGCCTTGTTGAGATATCGAGCTCCACTCGTGATATGCCAGGGTGAGCGTTGTGCATTTATGTCACTGACTTGTCAGTTGCAGATGCGGTTGGTACACCGCCCATGAATAATAGCTAGATGATAGCTATCCTTATCTACTCTAGTTCGTGGCTCAGTTAGTATGCCACCTTAGTTAGTTGAGTTTGGTTTGAGACCCATATATAGGGTTCTTCTATTTCTATGTACTTGAGTTCTTTTTGGCTTACACAACTAAGAAGAGGAAAACTGTTTTCAGCCTCCACCTTTGTGTGTATTCCCCCATTGTGCAAGCAAGAAAGCTACAAGTGAGACTCCTTCCTTCTCTCCCACAATCTTGACATGGTATCAGAGCCTTGTTCGTGGTAAGGAGCTTAAGAAAGCAAGCCAAGTTCGCGGTGTTCTGGTAAGAGGACCAATGTTGCGTTCATTTTTCTGTTTTGGGAGCAAGTCTCTGCAGGTAGCACAGTCGGAAAGTGCAAGAGTGCATTGTCTCAGATTGAGACGTCCTTTGCGGTGTAACAAGAGGGCAGTATATGCTACAGGAGAGGCTTTAGCCCTTGGTTGCTCTGTTTTTTTTATTTGAGGCCATTTCGGGGCCTGTTTTGGAGGCGGAAGTTTTCTGCACGCACTCAGGAAAAGGCCCTGTTTTATGTTGTGCGACCACTGTTCTACAGGTCGGTGAAAAGTTACTATAGAAATTGCATCGTATGCCTATGTGCAGAGACATTGGGAGTTACAAAATCATCCTTATTGCCTGTTGATGCAAAATCGTCACTAGGAAGTGATTGTGTGGTCAAATACCACTTTCGTCAGTTTTGCAGATTTGCCCTTGTGAGGCTGAAGCTGTGTTCTTTGCAGTGACAGAATTTTTTGCAGTGTTCTGTAATGGCATCTGATTCTCTTTCACACATTGTCATTGAAAAGCTTGACAAGAACAACTTCCAAGCATGGAAGTTCAGAATGACAAATTTCCTTATGGGAAAAGGATATTGGGAATTTGTTGCAGGAAATGAAGAAGAACCAGTTCTTCCTGATGTTCCCAATCAACAGCAAATGCAGGCATTTAAAGCATGGTATGAGAGAGCCAGAAAAGTTATGTACTAGCTGTCTATCAGCATTTGAGACTCTATGATTGTGCATATTCAAGATGAAAATACGCCAAAGGAGGCATGGGATGCTTTGTCAAAAATATATAGCACAAATACACAAGCCAGGAAAATGCAGCTCAAGGAAGAGTTGCACAATGTGCAAAGAGAAAGTATGAGTATCAATGACTACCACATGAAGGTGAAGAAGATTGCAGATGCACTTGCTTCCATTGGGTCGCCAGTTGAAGATGATAATTTAGTTTCTATGACCTTGAATGGTCTAGAAAAGGATTATGTACAATTTCAAATATCCATTTATGTCCGTGAAAGATTTCCTGATTTTGAGGAGTTGATTGCTCTTCTAATTTCTGAGGAGCAGAGAAATGGTGGTGCATCTTCTTCAGGAGGAACTTCAAAAGAAGTTGTCTTCTACTCAAATGCTGGAAGAGGTAGAGGCAGAGGTAGAGGAGGCTGATCTGGAGGCCGTGGTAGAAATCAGAATATGCAGCAAACTCAAGAAAACCAGTCCTATGGAGGAGGACGTGGTAACTCTAGAGGCAGGGGGACCCAAAGAGGTCGTGGTGGATGGTAAAGAGGCCAAAATGCAAACAACAATGTTGAATGCTACTATTGTGGTAAAATGGGTCATATGGCTAAAGACTTGGTGCGCAGATCGGACGCAGGTAGCTCACGTAGTGAATTCCCAAAGGTCCCCAAGAACAAAGCACTCTACTTTTTAGCACAAAGACCAATGTAAAAACAAGCACGACATGAGACAAGAGACAAATTGGGTTGAATCTCCCCCATGCCTTGTGTGAGCGCTTCACAAAGCATGTATTTAATATATATTTTCAATCTTTTTGCTCAAAAATAGCCCAATTACAAAAATATGACAAGCTTTTAGCTTTTGAGTTTGCTTTCTACCAAAAATAGGAAAATAAAGCTAATGGACGGTGCCCAAAGAGTCTGGCACGCCCAATCTCAATGTTCAAATAAAAATAACATATCCAGGCGCATAAGCGCATACAAAATAATAATAAATAATCGATGTCTCTATAGACATAATCAAAATATAGGCGTGGCGCCTATCAAAATATAGTCCAAAGATCGGAAACCCGCTAGACTCCAATGCTTTCCTCTGCCACTGCTGCTATCTCTACACATCAACTGAAGCATTCACAATCGTTAGTAAAATAACACAATTAAACCGACAAAAGTGAATACCTAGCAGTCTTCAGCTACATAAATAAATCAACTGGTTAGAAATAAATCCTAACCTTAATTTATTACGAGTGCGCACTCTAAACTCATAAACGTTTATTAATTTAATATGCATTTTGCGGAATCACCCGCTATGGAATCACCCATGTACACACTAAATTAATGAAACGCCCGAAAAGGACAGGCGTCCCCATCAACTTCTCGCACAAAGAATCCTCTTTGCGTATGAGCCCCGGTCATCTAAGTTTACGGAATCCACCGTAAAACCTCACGGAATCCACCGTGGAATATGCCTCCTGGCATCATACCCCCGGGGTGAGATAGCAATTGACCTCAATTGCTATTAGCTCAATGTGGAGCTAACAGAGTGGGGAAAGCATTTAGGTCTCTAGCGTGCATCCATTGTGCTTCCTCTACAGGATGGTTCTTAAATTTCACGAGATATCTAGAGTACCTTCGGCCAGTTCTAGTGGTCATGTAGTCAGTGTCTATGATGGCTTCTAGTTCAAGGATTTCAGTTTCTTCTTCTAGTAAAGGTGGGTTTTCATAGACAGGGTGGATAGGTAATTGTCCTCTAAATGGTCTCAATAAACTAATATGAAAGGTATTATGAATTTTCCAATGTGATGGCAGTTCTAACTTGAATGCATTGTCATTAATCTTATGAATGATTCTAAATGGTCCGTAGAATCTAGGGGCTAATTTGACAACTGGATGTCTATCTACACTTTGCAGTCTACGCTTTTCTATTCTAAGCCAAACATAATCATCTACTTTGAAATTCATGGCTTGTCTTTTCTTGTTGGCTTGTTTGGTATATGATTGTTGGGCTTTAGCAATCATATCCTTGACCTCATCAAAAATAGTATTATGCATAACAGCAATATCATCGGCACTTTGTATTCTATTAGACAAAGATGCAACAGGTGTAGATAATCTATGTCCATAAATAATTTCAAAAGGTGCTTTCTTTGTAGATGTGTGAGGTGTATTATTGTAAGCAAACTGTAATAAATGCAAATGAGTATCCCATGTTTGAGGTTTAGAGATAGTGTATGCACGTAAAAGATCTAAAATAGTGCTATTTGTGGCTTCTGTTTGTCCATTTGTTTCTGGATGAAATGCAGATGAGAAATCAATCTTTGTGCCTAGATTTGCAAACAGTGTAATCCAGAAATTATTACAAAATCTAGAATCTCTATCTGAAATAATCACTTTCGGCAATCCATGGTTAGTAAAAATAGTTTTCAAAAATAACTGTGCTGCTTGTGATGCTGTTAAAGTTTTCTTACATGCAATGAAATATGCTTGCTTACTAAATCTATCTACAATTGTCCAAATCATGTCATGATTAGATTTAGTATTTGGTAAGCCAGTAATGAAATCCATAGATATATGTTCCCAAGGTTTAGATGGAATAGATAAAGGCATTAATAACCCATACTGTTTACCATGATGTCTCTTTATTCTTTGACAAATCAGACATTCAGAAACAAAATTAGACACATCTGCATCCATATGCGGCCAATAAAAATCTTCAGTTAACATGCGTAATGTAGAAATGATACCTCTATGACCTTGATATGGGGGACAATGAATTTCATTCAAGATAAAAGATCGGAATGGAATAGTAACACACAGTCTCTTTTCAAAGAACATGAATCCATCATTATATGACAATGAATCAACAGGAATAAAATTATTTTGAACTAATTTTTGCCAATCAGAATGAAAAGTAATATCCTGGTGATATGTGTCTTTCATAGCAATCAAAGAATCAAAAGATATGATAGAAATGTTATGAATTGCAGGCCTTCTACTTAATGCATCGGCAACTACATTTTCTTTTCCAGGTTGGTATTGAATGATAGGATGGAAACTTTGAATGAATGAAGCCCATTTGATATGGCGGTCAGAAATTTGGGGTTGGCTAAGTAGATGTCTAATGCTTTGCTGGTCGGTCTTTATCATGAATTCTGAACCCATTAAATAATGCTTCCATTGTTTCAATGCTTGAACAACTGCTAAGAGTTCCTTGTCATAAGTGGAATATTTGAGCTCAGAGGGTTTCAGCTTAGAACTAGAATATGCTATTGGATGGTTGTCTTGCATTAGCACGGCTCCTATTCCTGATCCGCTAGCATCAGTCACAACTAAAAAGAATGGTCTGTTAAAGTCAGGCAATTGTAGGACAGGGGCATTGGTCAATGCACGTTTAAGTAAATCAAAGGATTTCTGCTGGTTTTCAGTCCATTGATAAACAATGCCTTTCTTAAGAAGTTTGGTCAGTGGTAAAGCAAGTAATGAGAAATTACGTACAAACTTCCTATAGAAACTAGCAAGACCAAGGAATGAGCGTAATTCATGTACATTTTTAGGAACAGGCCAATGCAATATTGCGTCAATTTTCTTAGGATCAACTTTTATTCCTTCTTCTGATACAATATGACCTAGATATTCTATTTCTGTCTTAAAGAATTCACTCTTGTCAGGATTTGCAAACAATTGATTTTCTTTCAGTAATTGAAAAACTAATGATAAATGCTCATAATGCTCTTTTTCACTTTGACTGAATACTAAAATATCATCAAAGAAAACAATCACACAATACTGATATTTTAGAAAAATACGATTCATCATTCTACTGAAAGTGGCAGGTGCATTAGTTAATCCGAATGGCATAACTAAGAATTCGTAATGGCCAAACTGTGTCCTGAATGCAGTCTTAAATATGTCGGATCTATCTAACCTCACCTGATGATATCCAGATTTAAGGTCAATTTTACTAAATATAGAAGATCCTTGCAGTTTGTCCATAAGGTCGTCAACTCTAGGTATAGGATACCTATTCTTTACAGTGATCTTGTTTAATGCTTGGTAGTCAATACACATCCGATAAGTATTATTCTTTTTCTTGACTAAGAGCACAGGTGCACCGAATGGAGAACTGCTAGGTCGAATTAAACCTCTATTTAGTAATTCTTCTACTTGACTCTGGATTTCTTTTTGCTCTATTTGATTGTGCCTATATGGGGCTTTGCAAGGTGGTTGTGTGCCAGGTATTAGGTCAATCTTATGGTCTTCTGGACGTGATGGAGGTAAACCTGGTGGTAGGTCTTCTGCGAAACAGTCCTTAAAATATGCAAGAAATTCCTTGTGCCTAGGGTGCATATGAGTTTCTTTTGCATGCAATTCATTCACCCAAATGAGATATGATTTAGTATTCTTGCGTAGTGCACGTTTTGCTTGAGTATGCGAAAGCAGTGGAAACATATGAGATGCATGCATACCAAATAATGTAATAGATTTTCCTTGAAAATTTATATTCATTGTGTGTGTGGAATAATCTATATTGGGATTATGTTGGTGTCTCCATGGCATTCCTAGAATAATGTCGCTAGATTGTAATGGGACAACTAAGAAATTTCTTCTTTCAATATATGGACCAATTTGAATTTCTAAATTTTGAACTTCTTGTGTGCCATTGTACCTAGTGCCTAAAAATGCAGCTTTTATGCGATAGTGCGTAGGTACTGTATGCAATTTCAATTCCTTTACCAATTTTGCTGAAATAAAATCATGCGTACTACCGTCATCATGCAATATAGTTCTTTCTTTTCCATGCACCATACATTTCATAGTCAACAATGAATGTGAAGTAGGCATACCTGGTAGAGTGTCGGAAGTAGTAATAGGATCATCTTCTTCTTCAGTGAAATCCGGCATATCCTCATGCTCGTCTTCGTCCATAGCTCCAAGGTAGTTGATATGTGCTGATGGCTTCTTTGAATGACAATTTGCTGCGAGATGGCCTGGCTGGTGACACTTGTAACATACGATAGGCTTGGCTTTGGTCACATTATTTGCAATGGCTGGGAGTCTGGGTATATTTGGATTTGCTTGTTGGATAGGCTTAGGATTTGGATTGACAGTGGATGGTAATGCAGGTGGTTTAGGCCAATTCTTGAGGAAAGATGGTGATGAAAAACGACCTGGATTAAACCTTCTGAAATTTGAATTGAATTGTTTAGATCCATAATTACCGTTTGCTTGGAATGGCTGTGGTCGTCGATCTCTTCCACGTAACTTATCTTCAGTGTCGTGAGCTAAGGAGATAGCATCTTCAAGGGTAGCAGGCTTGAACATATTCACTTCAGCGTAGTAATGTCCAAGAAGTCCAGACATATACTTCCGCTTATGTGTCGTCTCTGGTACGTCTTCAAGCATGCGTAGCTGTAAAAGTGCATTCCAAAAACGCTCTGTGTACTGTGGAATAGGCTCACGATCGCGCTGTTGAAGTAAATCCCATTGCTTGATAGCCTTCTCATGAAATTGCGGTGGAAGGAAATTTTGCATGAACTTCTTCTTGAAATCTTCCCATGTAGCAGGACATTCTATGCTCTTGCGGACGACAGTCCACCAAAGTGATGCTCTATCTATCAGATGATTAGTAACACACTTGATTTTATCTTTCTCAGGATAAGTTTCCTCATGGAAATAGTCATCAAACTGGCTAATGAATGATAAAACAGTCTTTCCTTCTCTTATGCCATTGAAAGTGCGAAACTTGAAACTTCGTTTACTTATCTTGGATTCCTTGCGAATGGTTTGTGCTTCAAGAGTGGCGTCGATGGTACGGCGTATCAAATCTTCAGCTTGAGGTTCTTCTTTATCAGTGGACGCTCCTTGTAGCTTTGTCAATTGCACTTGCAAGGCTTGCCTAGCTCTTCGCTCTTCGTCCAATTGCAACATGATAAGATCCAGCTTTTGTTCCATGGTAGGCTCGGGTAGGTCGTCTTCAGCCATAGGATCATCCATATGTGGGGTAGTCATCCTGTAAAACTCAACAAACCTTTCTCACTCAAAATCAGTTAGCGGGATGAGCGTAGCTCAAATTTGGGGTTACAAGGCTATGTATTTTTGGGTATTTTCTTCTTCAATTTTCAGAAATTCTGAAATATTTCTATCTCTATTTGCTGAAAGTACTTCAACGAACTTGCAGATAGGTAAAACAGCTTGCTGCGAACAACTTTCCAGTTCTGAGTTTTTGCAAACGAACAAGTCTTCTAGGAGTTTTAAGCACTAGTCAGTTCTGATTTAGTCTGACTTGCAGAGTTGCAGACTTAACAGACTTGCAGGGTTGTGAACTTGCTGAACTTAGCTGATTTGCAGGACTTGCAGTACTTGATTAGTGTCGACTTGCGAAACTTGTCTTCTGGAGTGCGTGACCCGGAGTATGTCGACTTTGTTGCTCTGTGTGACTTGTACAACTTGATGAGAGCTTAAGGATTTAAGCTTAATAGTTTAAGCTATGAAGGGGGGGGACTTAATTGAAGAAAAAACGGCGCAGGATATGAGGACGTGGGCAGCCGTTTTATGCCGTCGCGGATTTCGCGGACATATTCAGATACCTCGTTGACAAATTTCGTGGGTCTTCTCCAATTTCTTAAGCCTTTACACTTCAATACTAAGCTTTTTGAAGCAAAAGATATGGCTTCTTACTGTATTATCCACGATTTGATGAAGAGAATTGATGAGTGGTCCTCCGCCGACAGAGATCGGTCCTTCGCGATCTGACAGTAGAAATAGGGGTTCTTGATCGCCAGAAGTCTGCCTGTATCGACGGTTCGCGACGAGATTGACTGTAGAGGCCGTTTGTTCCTGGAGCTCCGCCTTCGCCCGAGATTGGTAGCGATTGGAAGCCCTTGATCTCTGCTCCGCTCTGATACCACTGGTGCGCAGATCGGACGCAGGTAGCTCACGTAGTGAATTCCCAAAGGTCCCCAAGAACAAAGCACTCTACTTTTTAGCACAAAGACCAATGTAAAAACAAGCACGACATGAGACAAGAGACAAATTGGGTTGAATCTCCCCCATGCCTTGTGTGAGCGCTTCACAAAGCATGTATTTAATATATATTTTCAATCTTTTTGCTCAAAAATAGCCCAATTACAAAAATATGACAAGCTTTTAGCTTTTGAGTTTGCTTTCTACCAAAAATAGGAAAATAAAGCTAATGGACGGTGCCCAAAGAGTCTGGCACGCCCAATCTCAATGTTCAAATAAAAATAACATATCCAGGCGCATAAGCGCATACAAAATAATAATAAATAATCGATGTCTCTATAGACATAATCAAAATATAGGCGTGGCGCCTATCAAAATATAGTCCAAAGATCGGAAACCCGCTAGACTCCAATGCTTTCCTCTGCCACTGCTGCTATCTCTACACATCAACTGAAGCATTCACAATCGTTAGTAAAATAACACAATTAAACCGACAAAAGTGAATACCTAGCAGTCTTCAGCTACATAAATAAATCAACTGGTTAGAAATAAATCCTAACCTTAATTTATTACGAGTGCGCACTCTAAACTCATAAACGTTTATTAATTTAATATGCATTTTGCGGAATCACCCGCTATGGAATCACCCATGTACACACTAAATTAATGAAACGCCCGAAAAGGACAGGCGTCCCCATCAACTTCTCGCACAAAGAATCCTCTTTGCGTATGAGCCTCGGTCATCTAAGTTTACGGAATCCACCGTAAAACCTCACGGAATCCACCGTGGAATATGCCTCCTGGCATCAAGACTGCTATAAAAAGCAGAATGACATCATGAATGGAAAATTGCAACAAGGGAATTATGCATCTTCTAGTAGACAATGTGATGATAGAAATGAGCATATGTTTATGGTGCAGCACATGACCAATTCTGTGACAAGTGCAGAAGAAAGCAACGATGTATGGTATGTTGACTCAGGCGCATCAAACCACATGGCAGGTCATGCAGAATGGATGCAGGATGCAAGGAAAATGGAAAAACCAGGATTTATGGAGATTGGTGATGATACTGCACATCCTATTGTGCAGATTGGAAAAATTCCTTTGTCTATGCAGGATGGGAAAAAGAAATACCTGTCGGATGTATTTCATGTCCCGAATATCACCAAGAACCTAGTTTCTGCTGGTCAAATGGTTGAGCAAGGCTTGCAAGTCAGATTTAATTCTCATGGATGCTTTGTTGAGGATATGAAAAATAAAGGTCGCTTGATAGCAAAAGGAAAGAAGAAGGACAGAATGTTTACGTTGGATGCAGACATGCCTGAATTGAGTGCAGCAATGTTTGCACATGGGACCGATGTAGTTGCAGATATTGATATCTGGCATAAATGCATTGGTCATGTTAATGTACAACGACTTAAATCAATGCAAGCCCAAAATATTGTTGCAGGATTTCCTAAATTCAAGGTTGCAAAAATGCATAAGGTATGTGAAGCCTGTCAATTTGGAAAACAGGCAAGGAAACCATTTCCTAGACATGTTCAAGAGAGTAAGAAGCCATTGGAATTAATCCACTCTGATGTGTGGACTACTAAAGCTGCATTTCTTGGAGGCTGTCATTATTTTGTCACTTTTATTGATGACTATAGCAGAAAAGTTTGGGTGTATTTTATGAAAAAGAAAAGTGAAGTTTTTGGGTATTTCAAAACTCTTAAAGCTATGGTTGAAAAAGAAACAAGCCTGCAAATAAAATGCCTAAGGTCAGATGGAGGGGGAGAGTACCTCTCAAATGAGTTTGCAAGGTTCTTGCAGAAGCATGGCATAAAGCAGCAATATTCATGTAGTCATACCCCACAACAAAATGGAATTGCAGAAAGAAAAAACAAGCATATTGGAGAGGTATCTCGTGCCATGCTCAATGAAAAAGACCTGCCTAATTTTTACTGGGCTGAGGCAATTGCTACAGTAGTCTACATAATGAACAGGACTCCCACTGCAGCAATACATGGCATGACTCCAGAGGAGAGGTATACTGGTAGGAAACCAGATATTTCTCATTTGAAAATTTTTGGTTGCATTGCCTATGTTCATGTGCCAGATGAGTTGAGATCCAAGTTGGATCCAAAAGCTGAGAAGTGCATCTTTATTGGTTACTCTCTGCAGCAAAAATGGTATAGATGCTATAACCCTTCTACTCGTAAGTTTACAGTGAGTAGAGATGTTGTTTTTGATGAGATGAGTAGCTGGTATAAACCAGTAAATGTGATTGATAATGTAGATGCACAAAATGGTAATGCTGCACAGAATTCACAGCAGCAGTCACAAGATATTAGTGGGCCAGGAGCGTCCTCTAGCAGTGGTTCACATTCTTCGCCATGGACAGGCAGATTGAGATTAGGAGAATCTTCTCAAAGCAATGCAGATAGTGGTATGCAGGTATCACGAAAAGGAAAAGAGAAGGTAGATCAGTCCATGTTTGATGTGAATGCAGGTCACTCGTATGTGGATAGTGAATCCAGTGGCCCAGAACAGAGCATTGATGATGAGTTGGGTATTCCTTCTATTGTTACCTAGAGTAAGGAAGACCAGGGATATTTTGAGAGCACCTGGGAGTGAACCTACTTTGCGCAAGTCTACCAAAGCTAGGTATCTTGTGGATAGGCTAAAATATGATGGATTTACAGCCATTCACTATGCCTATATGGTCAAAGTGATACTAGAACCAGAACCCACTTCTTTTGAGCTAGCCATGGGAAAAGAAAAATGGAAGAAAGCCATGGATGAAGAAATGGATGCCTTGGAAGCAAATGCTATATGGGAATTGGTACCTTTGCCTAAAGATAAGAATGCAATTGGTTGTAACTGGGTTTATAAAGTGAAGCATAATGCAGATGGTTCTGTGAATAGATACAATGCAAGATTAGTAGTCAAGGGGTATGCACAAAGATATGGCATTGATTATGAAGAAACATTCAGTCTGGTTGCAAGGATGGAAATCGTAAGAGCAGTCATTGCTATGGTTGCATCAAAGGGATGGTCTTTACATCAGATGGATTTAAAGAATGCCTTTTTGCATGGTGATTTGCAAGAAGAGGTCTATATGGAGCAGCCACTAGGTTATGTGCATGTTGCTCATCCTGAGTTTGTTTGCAGGTTGAAGAAAGCCTTGTATGGCTTGAAGCAAGCACCTAGAGCATGGTCTGACAAGATAGGACAATATCTTGTCACTATTGGCTTTCAGATTTCCAAGGCAGATTTCTCACTTTATGTGAGAAAAATAGAGAAATGTATTATGCTGCTTGTCATTTATGTTGATGATTTGATTATCACAGGTGATAGTGATGAAGATATCCTTCATGTGAAAATGCTATTAAAGCAGAAGTTTGAGATGAAGGATTTGGGAGAGCTACGTTATTTCTTGGGCATTGAGGTGATTAGATCACCAAGTGGGATATGGCTCTTGCAGAGGTAGTATGGATTGGACATGTTGTCCAAATATGGGATGACAGGCTGTAAGCCTATTTCAGTTCCTTTGGAGCAGAATGTGAAGTTGAGCGCATATGTAGGTGACCTTCTCGAAGACCCTACTATGTACAGACGCATAGTAGGAAGTTTGATTTATATAACTATTACCAGGCCAGATTTGAGCTATGTTGTTGGATTGGTAAGTCAGTTTATGTAGGCTCCAAGGAAACCACATTTGGATGCGGCTAGACGCATACTCAGGTATATGAAGTCCACATTGCAGTATGGACTATTTTATGAGATTGGGGTTTAGATACAGTTGCATGGATACACTGATGCTGATTGGGTTGGTAGTATTTCTGATAGACGATCTACCAGTGGATATGTGTTCTCTTTTGGGAGTGCTGCAATCACTTGGAGCAGCAAGAAACAGCCTACAGTTGCCTTGTTGAGCACAGAGGCTGAGTATAGGGGTGCAGCAATGGCTGCATGTGAGGTAGCTTAGTTGCATAAGCTACTTTATGATATGCATCAGTCTATAGATGGGCCAGTTGTCATTTATTACGACAACATGAGTAGTATACACTTGGCAAATAACCCAGTCTATCATGCTAGAACAAAGCACATTGACGTGCATTATCACTATGTGCGGGAGAGGGTTTTACTAGGTCTTATTGATCTAGTTTATGTCAGCACAGAATATCAGGTAGCTGACATATTCACGAAGGCATTGGGCGCAGGGAAGCTGCGCAAGTTCAGAGACCTGCTTGGTGTGCAGGAATTGGGATTGAGCTTGAGGGGGAGTGTTGAGATATCGAGCTCCACTCGTGATATGCCAGGGTGACCGTTGTGCATTTATGTCACCGACTTGTTAGTTGCAGATGAAGTTGGTACACCGCCCATGAATAATAGCTAGATGACAGCTATCCTTATCTACTCTAGTTCGTGGCTCAGTTAGTATGCCACCTTAGTTAGTTGAGTTTGGTTTGAGACCCATATATAGCGTTCTTCTATTTCTATGTACCTGAGTTCTTTTTGGCTTACACAACTAAGAAGAGGAAAACTGTTTTCAGCCTCCATCTTTGTGTGTATTCCCCCATTGTGCAAGCAAGAAAGCTACAAGTGAGACTCCTTCCTTCTCTCCCACAATCTTGACATGCCTTAGCTGAAGTGACCTTAGAGAACGCATCCTATCTGTCGATGTGTAGATAGAATTGAAAATTTGCTTCACTATGCACTTCTCTTTAGTGGATAGAACCCAAGGAGCATGAGGTAGTTGCACATGACCATCATAGCTCATTTGTGGCCAATACACCTCCATCTTACCTATCTCCTTCAAGTCCATCCATGCCCCCAGAGTATCTCTTTCCCATGATACGGTCCCACAACAAGCCACCAACATTCTTGAAAATATTCACGAGATGATCTGTAAATGGGTCAAATATGGTAACCCATAGAAAACTGAGAATCATTGCATTTTGCTTTGAAGGGATTCCTTATGGACCATCTTCCACTCATACCAACTTTGGGCATTCATTTGCACAAGGGATCCTCCAAGCCATCCTTCTCTCAAACCATGGCTCTTCGAAAAGAATGTGGCATGCCCTTGATAAATCATCTTCTTCATTATCTGCGACCTTCGAGAGTCCAACACATGGACATACATAGTAACTTTAGGTGGCCAGGCCTTCCACAACATTTGTATCTAGTAACATAAACATAAACACACAATGTTAGATACCAGCAATGGGAATGGAAACTCATTTACTTGAGCACTCTTTGAAACTCATAAATTTATGCATATTCCACATAAGAATGGCCCGTATATTAGCAGACTGCCTCCCAATATGCTTGCTCATGTCTTCCATAGTATTCTCCTCCTCCCACAACATGTTAAGCTTGTCAATCAATGCATAAAGATAGACATCCATACTCTTGACTTTATAGGGTATGAGCAAGCTAAGGATCAATTATCCCTTCATCTTCACAAAAAGTCACAGTACGATATTGTGGTTCACAAGGACTATTGGCCACACACTACACGAAGTCAAGCAGAGTCCAATTGGATTCATGCCATCCATAGCAAGACCAAGCCAAGAGATTTATGCCTCTTATGTAAAGCCTGTAAAGGTGGAATCAATGTGAGTTTATAGCATACAAAGAGTTTTCTAAAAGAAAATTTATTTAGAAAATCTTAATACGATGTATTTTTATACAATTCTTAAAATAAAAGATGTAATTTGAAATGAATAATTTATTTATTTAATATTTACATATAAACTAATTACTATTTTTTGATACGAATATTAAGATTGTGTATATATATGTTTCTAATAATTAAAAATTATTTTTTTTGTGTGTGTGTGTGTGTGTGTGTGTGTGTATATATATATATATATATATATATATATATATATATATATATATATAATCATTAAAATTTGGGAAAATATTTTTTGTTATGATAAGGTTAATAATAATATATTTAATATAATATACTATTATTTATCTTAAATTACAACCATGAGTTGATATTTAACATGAATTTAGAAATATGATTTAAAAAATGGAGCATGTGTAAAGATGTTTCCTAATTAGATGAGAAAAGGAAACTCAACTTTATGAGCTTATAAGAGAAGATTTACTAATTGGAAGCAATGAAAAAACAAACTTTGGTTCAAAAATAAGCATAGATTGGCAACGAACTGAGCTATTTTCCACTTATTTGTTGTGGGGGTGCATGTGGTAGTCCTATTCATTGAGAGTTATAAAAATGTGGCCTTTTTAAATAATATTTATACTCAATTTTTTTTGATATAATATATTTTTATATATTCCTTGAAATAAAGGATTTAAGTTAATGTTAATAGTTTTTTATTTACTATTTGTATATAAGTTGTTTCTTTTTAATGACAATTTTACTTAAAACATAAATTATTTGTGAGATTATAAATTAAAATAAGAGTGATTATTGAAGTTTTTAATATTTTTTTATCACATTATAAATATATTGTGGTTCATATTTATATTTATTAATATTTATATATAATTTTTAATGCAAATGTATTTAAAGCATGAATTGTTTGTATGATTAAAAATCAAGATAATAATGATTATTAAACTTTTTCATTGTTTTTATCACATTATTATTATACATTGATCCGTATTTAAATTTATTATTATTTTAATAAATTTAGTTTAAATATAATGATAGTTATACCTAAAGGTCATATATAATTTAGTCTTATTATTATTTAAATTACAAAAGATATCTTAATTTGATTTCATTTATGATTGTTGAAATGCAAACTATTTTACATTTTTAAAAATACAATATAATCACATTTCTCGTAGACTCTAAATAAGCACGACTCATTAAATTAGATTTTTTAGAAGAAGAAATTTTCATAAAAGATATGTTTATTCATTTTGATTTTGAATCATATGTTTTGAATAAAATAAAAATATTATAAGTAAAAAGAGGATTTCTAAATAATTCAAATTAAGGTTATAAATAATGGATATAATATTCAAATTTAGAGACAATATTTTATATTAAATATTTGCAATATATTTTAAACCAAAAAGTAGATTTTAAAATATATAAGAACCGTTAATTCTAATAAATGGAATTAAAAGGTAATTTAATTTTCATATACATTTATAAGTTATGCCATTAATAAGAAAGACATTTTAATATGAATATAATTAGTACAAGATTAAAATATATTATATATTCAATTATAATAATATTTCCTATTTATCTTATACTTATAATAAATTAGGAAATTTTATGAAATAAATTAAATTGTAAATATAATTTACAAAGGACCAAAAGACACATAAGAAACTCAAAAAAGGGAAAATGAGAAACATGCAAACAAGAATAATATGTATTGTTTTAAGTTTTTTTTAATATGTCAATTTTTATAAAATCTGAATTATGGTCGCAAGTTGTAAAGGATAAAAATTAGACATAATAGAACTAAAAACTTAAAAGAAAAAGTAAACATGAACAAATAAGAAATTGAAATTTGTTATTCTATGAAGTTTAAATTGGCATGACATATTCATGTTAAAATATAATACAATTATATATTTTATATGTTATAAGAATATATATGTAACAAATAGTATTCAATGTCTTTAGACTTATATATAGTACTTTTGTAGAACTTCACATTTAAAATTTATGAGATTACTTTATACTCTATGCATTCAATTAAGATTAGTAAAGTAAGAAATGAATTAGAAACATATTAAGTCCTTTCTAATCTAACTTATTTATATGCAAAAACAACATGTATTTACTAATCTTATCTCTTGTATACTCAAGGAATGTAGTTGAAAGAGTATAAGTATATAAAAACTAGTTAAAGTTTTGAGGAAAACTTTAATTTAATTAACGTAAGAAATAAGTATAATTAAAAGCGCTTTTGTATTTCTTATATTTTATCCTCTCTTAATATTTCTTTGAATGTATATAAGCAAGTGTTGATTAATGTGTTATGAAAATTAGTGTGAGATACATATATGTTTGGTTGTAAAGTAAATTGAATATAGTTTTATTATATAGATTCAAAAACTCAAATATAACCACACTATTTGTATTCTTTTTTTCCCTAGATTCAGGTTGTATGAAATAATGCAATTTAAAAAAATATTTTCTATTAAATTATAGAATTAGAAATATAGTTTAATTAGAAGATAAGGTCAAAGAATCTAGAAGAAGTTTAATCGTAATATTTATAACATTTGTAGTAATAATAATTAAAACTAGTTTTCTTATAAAAACAAGTAATGTAATACTTATATAAGTTATATTTTATCATTATAATAATTTTTATTTTTTGTACTTATAATAAATTAAAATTCAATCATTGTGTGTGTGTGTGTGTGTGTGTGTGTGTGTGTACGTGTAGTGGCATTCACAATGAAAAATATACTTGTTATGAGGATAAATATTGTATAATTGTAAGATATTATACTATGTAGTTATAATTTTTTTTTCATTTTTAAAAATAATGATAATAAAACAGTTAGATGATATATGGAGCAATTACAAATGCAAATAAAAAAGGCAACAATGTTAGAACTTTAGGTTGATGTTATTAACAAAAAATGAAAAGAAGTAAATGATGAATTTCACAAGAATGAGCTTGATTGTGCATGTAGTAATCTTGGAAGTAGTCACCTTGAAAATATTAGAAGATCATCAGAATCAACATTATTGACAAGTTTATTACATAGTCAGTACAAGATACAAGCCTCATACCGACGTTTAAAGTGATGAAAATGTTCACAAAAAAAAAATCCCCCGTTGTTGCTAAACACATCGATATTAGCGTCTCCATAGAACCATCACTATTGGCACTATATTACATTCTACAAATGGGTTACATATAAAGTGTACCATGGTCATCAAAATGAAGGCAAAGTGTACTTGAATCCACTAGACTGATACATAAAATAAATACAAGATCGCTTAATGAAAGCATCATGGAATCATGGCAATATACAAAGGATGATAATAACATAGTGCATAAAAAATGCCTATATAAATCACACGACCAAAAAAGAAGAGGATGTGCGCTCCACGAATCCAAGCACGAGTTATAGATCCTCACCATCCAAAAGCTCATCCGGACACAAAGGAGCATCGAACGGACTCTACAAAAAAAGAAACAACTACACATCAATCTACTATATAATAATGCATTTTAATTAAAAATAGTAACTACGGACAATAAAGATGAGTGACTTAATGGGCCACCACGTGCATACAATCTATCGATCAATGCAGTGAGACCATGTCTCTTTGCATATCGAGTCTCTAGGCCTGTGGGATCCCAGTTTGTAATGGAGTGCTATGAAGAAAACAAAATACAAGTGTTAGAAACACGATTGTCAATACAAGCGATATTGCAAAAAAATAAGTGAGAAGAATAGAAGAAAAACTTACAAAGTCCTCTAGATAAGTCCTGTGACTGCTACTCTCCTAAAGATGATGAATGGCTTCTACCTCAAGTCGTGCCCTTGTTGTCTCGCGCTGCTGTCTCCCGTGTCCTGGAGAATCTATAGCCTCCTCCCTCAGTCGGTGCTAGTCATCCACATCTAGCCACTCGGGCTTTGAGGCCCCGCTCTTAAGTTCCTTGTGTGCGTATGATTATCTGTGGGACATGTACGCACGCATGCACTCCGTCATCCAGCCTCCCTGTAGAAAACCTATCTGGTGCGTTGGGTACCAAAAACTCTTCATGCAAGGATGCTACTATATAGTCCTTGATCCCCTCTACTTTGTTCTTCCAATGATTCAAGACATTGTCAAAAAGTTTTTTGTTCATGATATAAATTATAGAGTCCTTATGCTTGCAGAAGAACTTCATTAAGATCCACATAAGAAATTTTCTTACATAATTCAGTCATTATTTCCCAACATCTGACTTAGATATCACTTAATCTCATAAATTCTTTTGAAACTTGACATGCAATTTTCAGTTGTACCATGTGAATTGACAAAAATTAAGTCTATGGGAATCCACAACTTGATCAACAGGAGGTAATTGACAGTCTGCAGGTTAAGTCACATTGGTTCTAAAGGAATATTTACCTGGAAATCAAGAAAAGTGCCAAAAGTCCACTAGGTTTGTATGGGACATGGAATAATGGACTTATGTGACTTGTAAGTGACCTAAATAGTCAAACTTTTATGTGGGAGCTGAAGGAAGAGCAACCCGCATTTTTCGGCACAATTTTCGGGCTTGCATACCTGTGGTAGATGGAGGGTGAGCAAAAGGCTATGGTGCATGCTCCAAATCATGCAAACTCTGAGCAAACTGAAGAAAGAGAGGAGATACGAACAAAGAAGGTGAGAGTCTTTCTAGCCCATCCGTTTGGTATCACGAAAATGAATAGTATGACAGTCCATAAAAGGAGAAAACTAAGATAAAGTATTCAGCCTGCTCTTATGTACGCCTTCTTCCATTCTCTTACCATATTCATGGTCCAATGAAGCCCGTATTGTGCCCAAGTACTTGAGTGACTTTGGGGCAAGCAAAGGGGAGTTATTTGGAGGTGTATGGGGCTATTTTGGACTACTAAAACCTGTCATAAATAGGGCAGCCCAGTGTTCTTGTCCATTTGAAGGGAAATCAAGTGATCTATGTGGTTGTAAGTGATAGAATTGACTTCTAAACATCAGGACTTCATTTGAGAATGATTAGAGAGGCTTATTCTTGAGATTATGTGCATTTTTGGAGCTTGTTTATGGGCTAGAAATTACTGTTTTAAAACAGGGCTGAAGTGAATTAAAAGCTTTGACAATGCATTTCATGAGTTTTTGATCTATGTCTTGGATGTAGAGGAGTCTACCGCTCAAATACTTGTATCTTGGAGTTGTTGTCCATTATTATTCATGAAATAGAAGCCGTTTGAGCTTGCATTTGAAGTATGCATTTGGATTAAATCTGAGATAAAATCTCTAAATGTATTGGTTTATTATCCACATACGCATTTGATGTAATCAAATCAAAGTCTTTAATTCCATTTATGTATGCTAAGTATAAGAAAAAGCTTGAGGTCTTCTTCTTCAATTGAATCATCTCTAAAACCCAAGTCTTATCAAACCCCATTCTTTTCTCCCTCTCCTAACCTTGAATCCCTCACTCCTCTTCTGCTCTAAACCCCAGTGGAAGACCTTCAACCCCCAACATGACGACAGCGTTGTGCCAAAAAACTTGTTGGCACAACTCTCTCATATGAGCCATCACCCTCCTCCCCTCATCATTCATGATGATGGCTCATATCGTATCATATCTATAAGGTATCCATATCCCTCTAGGGTATGTCTAAGATGTGTCCTCTCCCACCTGTGATCGCACTCTTGGGCATATCCAGGAGACCCCTGTACATTTGGTATACCCATGAGGGTGGTAGCTCATAGGAGTGCCACCTATGGACGACTGAGTAAAAGCTGGAGGGACTAGAGTAGACGTACCCATAGGTGTGACAAATCCCATAGATGATGCAACTCCAATAGAACAACGAGATAGAGATAGTGCGCCAGTACCTCCACAACAACCACCTAAGCCACCTTCTCTCGAACCTGCACAAGAGTGAGGAGTAGCACCTGTATCTCAAGCTGACCAGAGGCTCACCATATCCACGTCTCCGCAACATCCCCTAGAACCACTCCCTCCATCCGGCCCAAGTTTGGAGCGTCGACCTCGTCTACTAGAAACTCAAGTATCAGAGCGAGCCGAACTAGATCCAACGAAATAGCCTGATGGTGTTCGAGACAGCTCCTAGTCTGACATATCTCTGAATAAAGCCATCTGATCTAGAGACATACGTGTGAAGATCTTCTGTAGCTCCTCATCACTCATCCCTCGACTCATTGTGCTATCTAAATATCCACAAAGGTCACTTGCACATACAAAAATTGATGTTAGCATAATCAATATAAAGATTCAAGCAAAGCACAGTAATATAACTATGAAAAGAATGATATTACTTAAAATCCATATTCTAGAGTATCCTTATAAGTGATTCATCAACGAATTGAGTAGGTGGATGCTACAAGTATGACGTAGCCTATGGTCCCATGTTAATCTCCTGACATAACTCTGCATACATTGGAAGGTCGATAGAAAGGTCACCACAAAAGGATGAGTCCACCTCATTCTCAAAGAAATATTGGCCTCCTATCTTTCCATCATCGTTACACGATTTTGCCTCCTCTACATGCTCCAAGCTTTGAGCAACCTCCACCCCTTGCAATATTGACCCCTATGTAAGCATATTGTCCTCATCTACATTCGGAACATTTCTTTCATCATATACTCTCACACTTCATGGAGCTGAAGGTACAACATACCACCATCGAGGTTGTGGGGGGTTTGGATAGAAAATTACATATTCAAAATCAAATATAAGAGAGATTTAATATTTGTGACATATACCATGTCATTAAAAAATTAAAAAAAACATGAGTTCATGCAACTGTTCACAATGGTTGGCAAGACAAATGTGTCACGCAAATCTGTCCATCTTTTTTTGGAATATATTTCGAGAAATCCAAATGGACCTCGTCGAACAATTGCCGTGGCTCCTTCCAGTACCACTTTGAACCACTGCACATTGAATAGGATCATGGAGAAGCTATGGTAATCCACCGTGATAATACTTTGCAAGTTTTCAAAATACTCCATCTCTTCTATAATGGTGTTTGGATCCATGGCTCACCATCGGTGTTCACAATGGTCGGCAAGACAAACGTGTTATGCAAATCTGTCAGGATCTATTTTGAGAAATCCAAATGGACCTCGTCGAATAGTTGCCCCGGCTCCTTCCAGTACCACTTTGAACCATTGCACATTGAATAGGATCATGGAGAAGCTACAATAATCCACCGTAATAATAATTTGCAAGTTTTCAAAATACTCCATCTCTTCTATAATGGTGTTTGGATCCGTGGCTCACCATCGGCTCTCTTGCTCGAACTTTGCCATGACACCATAATCCATTGTGGAGCACATTTTGTCGATACGATCCATGCGGAAAGGTCGCCCACGAGACCATGTCACATTGTATATTTTGTATTGTACATTGAAATGGTTAATTAGTTTTCACATATAAAATCTAGATATGACAGCTTATAAAACATGTGGTTACCTTTGGACTACATCCCCTCGAGAATTCCCACTCTTTAGTAGAGACCTCCACCTCTTCGTGAGATGTTGCGATCAAAGCTCCATGTAGCCATGGCATAGACATAAACCGTGGCATCTCCTCCATGCCCTCGTGATATCGAATCGGTCGATGGCACGTACTATATCAAAATTCAGATCGTGCTTCTTCTCGATCTTTCCTGGATTGCTCGTACTACCTAGTGAGACACGTCTCCATGGAGACATGGTGCAACATACAAAAATGATTCACTTTCTCCTCCATTGCAGCATCCATCCTTTTTTCTACTCCATTTTCAACCACCACATCTCCAATCAGTCTATCATCGTCCTTCAGCAACCATAGAATATTATTGTCTGAATCCACCGTTGGTAGCCAATGTGAGATATACACTAATGCCTCGGAAACCAACCAACCTTCAGCCATGCTACCTTCTAGCGAAGCTCATTGTCGCACAAAGCCTTTTAGGGTTTTCATGAAGTGCTCCAAGAAGAACATCCATCGCATATGGATAGGCCACGCAATCTCCACTTCATCTACAAGATGCACCAGGAGGTGGATTGGTATTATGAGTATGTTGATGGGCAAGTACTTTTCAAAGAGACAAACTGTCTCCACTACTCCCTGCTGTCAGGATTGTGGGAGAGAAGGAAGGAGTCTCACTTGTAGCTTTCTTGCTTGCACAATGGGGGAATACACACAAAGGTGGAGGCTGAAAACAGTTTTCCTCTTCTTAGTTGTGTAAGCCAAAAAGAACTCTAGTACATAGAAATAGAAGAACCCTATATATGGGTCTCAAACCAAACTTAACTAACTAAGGTGGCATACTAACTGAGCCACGAACTAGAGTAGATAAGGATAGCTGTCATCTAGCTATTATTCATGGGCAGTGTACCCACCACATTTGCAACTGACAAGTCGGTGACATAAATGCACAACGGTCACCCTGGCATATCACGAGTGGAGCTCGATATCTCAACACTCCCCCTCGAGCTCAATCCCAATTCCTGCACACCAAGAAAGTCTCTAAACTTGCGCAGCTTCTCTATGCCCAATGCCTTCGTGAATATGTCAGCTACTTGATCCTCTGTGCTGACATAAACTAGATCAATAAGACCTAGTAAAATCCTCTCCCGCACATAGTGATAATGCACCTCAATGTGCTTTTTTCTAGCATGATAGACTGAGTTATTTGCCAAGTGTATACTACTCATGTTGTCACAATAAATGACAACTGCCCCATCTGTAGGGAGGCTGATGCATATCATAAAGGAGCTTATGCAACCAAGCTACCTCACATGCAGCCATTGTTGCACCCCTGTACTCAGCCTCTGTGCTCAACAAGGCAACTGTAGGCTGTTTCTTGCTGCTCCAAGTGACTGCAGCACTCCCAAAAGAGAACACATATCCACTGG
Source organism: Lygodium microphyllum (assembly GCF_053477565.2). Classification (NCBI taxonomy): domain Eukaryota; kingdom Viridiplantae; phylum Streptophyta; class Polypodiopsida; order Schizaeales; family Lygodiaceae; genus Lygodium; species Lygodium microphyllum. The sequence goes on from NC_141138.1 coordinate 45,895,937, forward strand.
TAGATCGTCAATCAGAAATACTACCAGCCCAATCAGCATCAGTGTATCCATGTAACTATATCTGAACCCCAGTCTCATAAAATAGTCCATACTGCAATGTGGACTTCACATATCTGAGTATGCGTCTAGCCGCATCCAAATGTGGTTTCCTTGGAGCCTGCATAAATTGACTTACCAATCCAACAGCATAGCTCAAATCTGGCCTGGTAATAGTCATATAAATCAAACTTCCTACTATGCATCTGTACATAGTAGGGTCTTCGAGAAGCTCACCTGCATCTGTGCTAAGCTTCACATTCTGCTCCAAAGGAACTAAAATAGGCTTACAGCCTATCATCCCATATTTGGACAGCATGTCCAATCCATACTGCCTCTGTAAGAGTTGTATCCCACTTGGTGATCTAATCACCTCAATGCCCAAGAAATAACGCAGCTCTCCCAAATCCTTCATCTCAAACTTCTGCTTCAATAGCATTTTCACATGAAGGATATCTTCATCACTGTCACTTGTCATAATCAAATCATCAACATAAATGATAAGTAGCATAATACATTTCTTTGTTTTTCTCACATAAAGTGAGAAATCTGCCTTGGAAATCTGAAAACCAATAGTGACAAGATACTGCCCTATCTTGTCAGACCATGCTCTAGGTGCTTGCTTCAAGCCATACAAGGCTTTCTTCAACCTGCAAACAAACTCAGGATGAACATCATGCACATAACCTGGTGGCTGCTCCATATAGACCTCTTCTTGCAAATCACCATGCAAGAAGGCATTCTTTACATCCATTTGATGTAAAGACCATCCCTTTGATGCAGCCATAGCAATGACTGCTCTTACGGTTGCCATCCTTGCAACCGGACTGAATGTTTCTTCATAGTCAATGCCATATGTTTGTGCATACCCCTTGACTACTAATCTTGCCTTGTATATGTTCACAGAACCATCTACGTTGCGCTTCACCTTATAAACCCACTTACAGCCAATTGCATTCTTATCTTTAGGCAAAGATACCAACTCCCATGTAGCATTTGCTTCCAAGGCATCCATTTCTTCATCCATGGCTTTCTCCCATTTTTCTTTTCCCATGGCTTGCTCAAAGGAAGTGGGTTCTGGTTCCTGTATCACTTTGACCATATATGCATAGTGAATGGCTGTAAATCTATCATATTTCAGCCTATCCATAGGATACCTAGCTCTGGTAGACCTGCGCAAAGTAGGTTCACTCCCAGATGCTCTCAAAACATCCCTAGTCTTCCTTACTCCAGGTATAACAATAGAAGGAATACCCAACTCATCATCAATGCTCTGTTCTGAGCCACTGGATTCACCATCCACATAAGAGTGACCTGCATTCACATCAAACATGGACTGATCTACCTTCTCTTTTTCTTTTCCTAATACCTGCATACCACTATTTGCACTGCCTTGAGAACATTCTCCTGATCTCAATCTGCCTGTCCATGGAGAAGAATATGAACCACTGCTAGAGGACACTCCAGGTCCACTAATATCTTGTGACTGCTACTGTGAATTCTGTGCAACATTACCATTTTGTGCATCTACATTATCAATCACATTTACTGGTTTATACCAGCTACTCATCTCATCAAAAACATCTCTGCTCACTGTAAACTTACGAGTAGAAGGGTTATAGCATCTATACACTTTTTGCTGCAGAGAATAACCAATAAAGATGCACTTCTCAGCTTTTGGATCCAACTTGGATCTCAACTCATCTGGCACATGAACATAGGCAATGCAGCCAAAAATTTTCAAATGAGAAATATCTGGTTTCCTACCAGCATACCTCTCCTCTGGAGTCATGCCATGTATTGCTGCAGTCAGAGTCATGTTCATTATGTAGACTGCTGTAGCAGCTGCCTCAGCCCAATAAAAATCTGGCAAGTCTTTCGTTTAGCATGGCACGAGATACCTCTCCAATATGCCTGTTTTTTCTTTCTGCAATTCCATTTTGTTGTGGGGTATGATTGCATGAATATTGCTGCTTTATGCCATGCTCTTGCAAGAACCTTGCAAACTCATTTGAGAGGTACTCTCCCCCTCCATCCGACCTTAGGCATTTTATCTACAGGCTTGTTTCTTTTTCAACCATAGCTTTAAGGGTTTTGAAATGCCCAAAAACTTCACTTTTCTTGTTCATAAAATACACCCAAACTTTTCTGCTATAGTCATCAATAAAAGTAACAAGATAATGACAGCCTCCAAGAGATGCAGCTTTAGTAGTCCACACATCAAAGTGGATTAATTCCAATGGCTTCTTACTCTCTTGAACATGTCTAGGAAATGGTTTCCTTGCCTGTTTTCCAAACTGACAGGCTTCACATACCTTATGCATTTCTGCAACCTTGAATTTAGGCAACCCTGCAACAATATTTTGGGCTTGCATTGATTTAAGTCACTGTACATTAACATGACCAATGAGTTTATGCCAGATATCAATATCTGCAACTACACCGGTCCCATGTGCAAACATTGTTGCACTCAATTCAGGCATGTCTGCATCCAATGTAAACATTCTGCCCTTCTTCTTTCCTTTTGCTATCAAGCAACCTTTATTTTTCATATCCTCAACAAAGCATCCATGAGGATTAAATCTGACCTGCAAGCCCTGCTCAACCCTTTGACCAACAGAAACCAGATTCTTGGTGATATTCGAGACATGAAATACATCTTATAGGTATTTCTTTTTCCAATCCTACATAGACAAAGTAATTTTTCCAATCTGCACAATAGGATTTGCAGTATCATCACCAGTCTCCACAAATCATGGTTTTTTCATTTTTCTTGCATCCTGCATCCATTCTGCATAACCTGTCATGTGGTTTGATGCACCTGAGTCAACATACCACACTTCGTTGCTTTCTTCTACACTTGTCATAGAATTATTCATGTGCTGCACCATAAACAAATGCTCATTTCTGTCATCACCTTGTCTACTAGAAGATGCATAATTTCCTTGTTGCAATTTCCCATTCATGATGTCATTCTGCTTTTTATAGCAGTCTTTAGCCATATGATCCATTTTACCATAGTAGTAGCATTCAACATTGCTGTTTGTATTTTGGCCTCTTTGCCATCCACCACGACCTCTTTGGCTCCCCCGGCCTCTAGAATTACCACGTCCTCCTCCATAGGACTGGTTTTCTTGAGTCTGCTGCATATTCTGATTTCTACCACGGCCTCCAAATCGGTCTCCTCTACCTCTGCCTCTACCTCTTCCAGCATTTGAGTAGAAGACAGTTTCTTTTGAAGTTCCTCCTGAAGAAGATGCACCACCATTTCTTTGCTCCTCAGAAATTAGAAGAGCAATCAACTCCTCAAAATCAGGAAATCTTTCACGAACTGAAATGGATGTCCGAAACTGTGCATAATCCTTTCCTAGACCATTCAAGGTCACAGAAACTAAATCATCATCTTCCACTGGCGACCCAATGGAAGCAAGTGCATCTGCAATCTTCTTCACCTTCATGTGGTAGTCATTGATGCTCATACTTTCTCTTTGCACATTATGCAACTCTTGCTTGAGCTGCATTTTCCTGGCTTGCGTATTTGTGCTATACATTTTTGACGAAGTATCCCATGCCTCCTTTGGCGTACTTGCATCCTGAATATGCACAATCATAGAGTCTAAAATACTGATAGACAGCCAGTACATAACTTTCCTGGCTCTCTCATGCCATGCTTTGAATGCCTGCATTTTCTGTTGATTGGGAACATCAGGAAGAACTGGTTCTTCTTCATTTCCTGCAACAAATTCCCAATATCCTTTTCCCATAAGGAAATTCGTCATTCTAAACTTCCATGCTTGGAAGTTGTTCTTATCAAGCTTTTCAGTTTACAATCTGTGAAAGAGAATCAGACGCCATTACAGAATACTGCAAAAATTTCTGTCACTATAAAAAACACAGCTTCACCCTCACAAGGGCAAATCTGCAAAATTGGCGAAAGTGGTATTTGACCACACAGTCACTTCCTAGTGACGATTTTGCATAAATAGGAAACAAGGATGATTCTGTAACTCCTAATGTCTCTGCACACAAGCATACGATGCAATTTCTGTGGTAACTTTTCACCAACCTGTAGAACAGTGGTCACACAGCATAAAACAGGGCCTTTTCCTGAGTGCGTGCAGAAAACTTCCGCCTCCAAAACAGGCCCCGAAATGGCATCAAATAAAAAAAATAGGGTCACCAAGGGCTAAAGCCCTTGCCTGCAGCATATACTGCCCTCTCACTTCACCACGAAGGTCGTCTCAACCTGAGACAATGCACTCTTGCAATTTCTAGCTGTGCTACCTGCTGAGATCTGCTCCCAAAACAGAAAATGAAAGCAACACTGCTCCTCTTACCAGAACTCCGCGAGCTTGGCTTGCTTTCTTGAGCTCCTTACCACGAACAAGGCTCTGATATCATGTCAGGATTGTGGGAGAGAAGGAAGGAGTCTCACTTGTAGCTTTCTTGCTTGCACAATGGGGGAATACACACAAAGGTGGAGGCTGAAAACAGTTTTCCTCTTCTTAGTTGTGTAAGCCAAAAAGAACTCTAGTACATAGAAATAGAAGAACCCTATATATGGGTCTCAAACCAAACTCAACTAACTAAGGTGGCATACTAACTGAGCCACGAACTAGAGTAGATAAGGATAGATGTCATCTAGCTATTATTCATGGGCGGTGTACCAACCGTATCTGCAAACTGACAAGTCGGTGACATAAATGCACAACGGTCACCCTGGAATATCACGAGTGGAGCTCGATATCTCAACATCTGCGTTGTGGATTCAATAGAGGATGTCTTGATCTCCTTCTGTGAGATCCATTGCACTAAATTTGACAACCTATAAATTGCCTAGTGTCTTTCTAGAGTGAGGCATCCTGCGATCACGATCGGTAGTATAAAATGCCACAAATGAAGAAGCATTATGAACACTGACTAGACTCAATAGCAAAATATACAGGTCACTTACAATTCATTCGTAGTATAAACCTAACATATCTTATGCCAATCATGGAATTTTAGCCCTGATAGTTTGTCATCTTTAGAAAAAGTGGATCTAAGAGAATGCATCATACCTGTCGGAGTGCAGATAGACCTGATAATTTTCTTCACAATGTGCTCTTCTTTAGTGGACAAAACCCAAGGAGTGCAAGGTAGTTGCAAGCGGCCATCAGAACCCGATTGTGGCCAAAACACCTCCATCTTGCCTATCTTCTTCAAATCCATTCATGCCCTTGCAGAGTCTCTCTTTCCTGTGATGTGGTCCCATAGTAAGTTGCCCACATTCTTGAAAATATGCATGGGATCCAACAAGTAGTTGATCAGTAAGTGGGTCCAATACGACAACTCGTGGAAAACTAAGAACCATCGCATTCCATTTGGATGTAACTCGGTGTGGACCACTTTCAACTCGTACCAGCTTTGGGCGTTCATTCGTGCTGGAGGTCATCCATGAAAACCTTCCCTCGGTTCGTGACCCTTGAAAGAAAGCGGTGTGTCCTTGATATACCATCTCTTTCATGGTTCATGACCTTCGGGAGTCTAACTATAGCCCACACAAGGGACATGCATGATATCTTTCACGGCGATCCCATCCTCCCACAAGATCTTAAGGCCATCGACTAATGGATAGAGATAGACATCCATATTCTTGGCTTTGTAGTAGGCACAAGAATGAGTAAGCTAAGGATCAGGTGTCCTTTCTTTGTAGAAATCCATGGTGGGATGTTGTAGTTAACAAGGGCTACAAGCCACACACTGGAAGAAGTTGAGCCGAGACCGTATGGGTTCACACCATCCATAGCAAGACCGAGCTAAAGATTCCTTGGCTCTCTTGCAAAGCTTGGAAAGCTAGAGTCAATGTGACTCCATGCATGTGAATCTGTTGATATCATTGGACTTCATCTGTGGACCTATTCTACACATGCCACATTGTCAAGCTCACCAAGCCCGATGTATGAAACATGTGATGTATATGGGGGATAAGTAGAAAGTGTCTAAGAACTTTCTGAGGGATGGTTTTCCCTTGCAAGTCCTATCTATACCTATGAGCACCACACTTTGGACATGTCTACACAGTCTCATACTCTCCTCAAAACAATACGAAATCCTTGACACATGCATGGATGTTGTTGTAGTCTATGCCAAGCTTTTGTAAAACATGTCGCGCATCATCATGAGATTCATGCATTGTATTTACAAGTGGTAATATACGATCCTTTAGCTTGGGGGGTTCACTATACATATATTCTCTATATAACGTGCGTTCATGGCCTATTTATAAATATCCTAATCTGTGAATTTTTCTTGAATAAAACACAACACTTTTCTATTCAATCTGTAAGTAACCCCTTTATATGACACCCTTCACTATGTAAAAAATGTATAAAATTGGTGTAAAAACCTTTTATTTTGAACTCACATTACATATACATATATTCATGACTGACCCCCCCTCCCTCCCCCCCCCCCCCCCGAGTACTTTAGCAACCTAAAAACAAATCATAAAACACCTTGAAAAAGCACAATTGTTTGTTATAATGGTGCCAAAAAGAAATCAACAAAGCATACGTAGAAGGTACCTGAACAACTTGGTCACTCGCGCATTGCTTCACCCGTATTTTGCTTGCACACTTAGGAGCACAAACAACGCCTTCAGGTGAGATACTTAGCACCCATTATATAATGGTATGGATTCTTTCTCTCTAAGCGAATCAAATGTCTCGTCATCCATGGTTATCAATGCATTGATCATTGCCTCCATTCCAGGCTCTAAGATTGTAGGAAAGTCTGAAATGCTGCCTCTCTCCTCTAGTATTGACGGTATAGACTAGGTAGTGCCTTCCAAGTGGTGGATTGGCTCATACATTCCATCCATTGCAAGCCCGCGAACTCTTCTAACTAGCCGCAATAGGTGCACTTCTCCTTGGCATAAGATGGTACCTCCCTATATAAATTTTAGGGTCATATCCAATGTTTTTGTATATGATATTCGATTAGTTTGTGAATATAATGCATGATTGATCCACAGTAAGCATACCATTTTCTCAAAGTCTGAGATCACTTAATCAATGATCTCTGATTGAAACTTGCCGAAGCATTATACGTGTTCTAGAGACAAGTGACTCATTCATCTGATTTCCAGTTTGCATTGAGAGCAAGGACACAAGACACACTGATTAAGATATGCCTCGTGATCTTGAACATCACGACCTTCATCGTTTTCCATTTTGTTTACGTTACGACAAACAATTTTTTTTTGTTCTCATTCTCTTTTTCTTTCTTCATTTGTTTGAGAATGAATTTCTTCTCTTGTAACTAAACAAAATTAATGTCAACTAAAGTCTTCGTTTTCTCCCCCTTTCTTTGCACCTTTCTTTGCGCTCTTCGTTTTATGTTCTCTCCCCTTTCTCTTTGTTTCTCTCTCTCTCTCTTTCTTTGTTGCCCCTCTCTTTGTTTCTCTCCACTCCCTTGTGTTTTCTCATTCATTTTCCTCCTCTCCCTCCCTCCCTCTCTCTCTCTTAATCCATTTCTTTGTTATCTTTCATTTTTATTCTCTCTCTCTCGTTCTCTTTTCCTTTTACTTTCTTCTTCTCCATCTCTCATTTCCTATCTTTCTCTCTCTCTCTCACTTTCTTTGTTGTCCCTCTCTTTGTTTCTCTCCACTCCCTTGTGTTTTCTCACTCATTTTTCTCCTCTCCTTCCCTCCCTCCCTCTCTCTTAATACATTTCTTTGTTATCTTTCATTTTAATTCTCTCTCTCGTTCTCTTTTCCTTTAACTTTCTTCTTCTCCATCTCTCATTTCCTATCTTTCTTTCTCTCTCTCTCTCTCTTTCTTTGTTGCCCCTCTCTTTGTTTCTCTCCACCCCCTCATGTTTTCTTACTCATTCTCCTCTCTCTCTCTCTCCCCATTTTTTTGTTATCTTTCATGTTTATTCTCTCTCTCTCTCATTCTCTCTTCCTTTTCCTTTCTTCTTCTCCCTCTCATTTCCTATCTTTCCCCCTCAATGCATCTCATTCTCAAGAAAAACCCTCTCTTTGTTTCTCTTTACCCCCTTGTGTTTTCTCACTCATTCTACTCTCTCCCTCCCTCCCTCTCTCTCTTTCTCTCTTTCTTTGTTATCTTTCATGTTTATTCTCTCTCTCTCTCTCTCTCTCTCTCTCTCTCTCTTCCTTTTCCTTTCTTCTTCTTCCTCTCTCATTTCCTATCTTTCTCCCTCAATACACAGCATTCTAAAAAAAACAAACAAACAAATAAAAAATAAGAAAGAACAAGAACAAACCATCTCTTTGTTTTTTCTCTACGCCCTCATGTTTTCTCATTCATTCGCCTCTCTCTCTCTCTCTCTATTATGTTTCATGTTTATTCCCTCTCTCTCTCTCTCTCGTTCTTTCTTCCTTTTTCTTTCTTCTTCTCCCTCTCTCTTTTTCTCTCTTTCTCCCTCGATGCACCTCATTCTCAACAAAAACAAAGAAAAGAAAAGAATAAAGAATAAGAACAAACCAAGAGGGAGCAATGTACTCACCGCGAAGGCCTGAGGATGGATTCTTTATCTCCTCTTTGCGACAGTCCCTCTTCGCCCTTCGTGCACTTCCTCCGCTTCTTCCTGAGTAGCAGTGGCGGTGGTGGTGAGAAGCTCTCATTCTCTCTCTTTCTATCTCTCTCCCTCACAAACACACAATCTCTTTCGCTCTTCGCGGCAAAATGCCATGCTCGGGTTCTGGCTAATCTTTTTTACTTTGAGTACTGTCGATATTTGCGTCACTATTTGTTTGTGAGGCAAATAGGGACACCGTTAATATGCGTCGCAACTAGTCGTCACTATTCCTCTATATCCTTGTAGTGAGTGCAATCAAATTTAGAGAAAAAACTGCACCTAGAAGTTTTGGAGAATGCTATACTATAAATGTTGAATATGTTCTTAATTTTATAAGCGATGAGATATATTATTTGATGAGATATAAAGGGACTATATCAAAAAATATATACTCTTTCTTTTGTGAACAAAACACATAGTTGATTCATGGATTTTTAGTAAGAGTATAGGATTTACTAGCACTACAAGGATTTAAGCCTATAGCGATGGCGGGTAGCAACGCGGGTACCAGCATCGCTATTTGCGTCGCAAAACTTTTGCGACGCAAATAGCGATGCTCCATAGGGAAAAAAAACAGGCCGAAACCGAGTGCAGCTTTATTTCACATTTTTGCGTTTTGTGCTTTGAGAGCAAGAGCGACCGTCGTGAGAGAGGGAGAGGAAGAAGACTTGCTGCCGCCGCTGCCATTGTTCGCAAAGGAGAGGAGGAGCCTTCATCGCGAAGAGGAGCCGCCCCACAGTCACCATATCTCATCGATGAGTTTCCTTCTCTCTTTTTTTTGCTTGTTTAAGGTTTAAATCACTTTCTCTTTTGCCTGTTTAGGAGAGGAAATGAGAGAGAAAGAGAGGGAGAGGGAGAGGGAGAGGGAGAGGGAGAGGGAGAGGGAGGGAGAGAAAGAGAAAGAGAAAGAGAAAGAGAAAGAGAAAGAGAAAGAGAGGGAGAGGGAGAGGGAGGGGGAGGAAATGAGAGAGGGAGAGAAAGAGAAAGAGAGGGAGAGGGAGAGGGAGGGAGAGTGCATTCTCTCTCTCCCTCTCCCTTTTGCTTTTGGAGAGTGTTAGGATATATTGTGAGAGGGAGAGGAAATGAGAGAGAAAGAGAGGGAGAGGGAGAGAGAGGGGGAGAGAAAGAGAAAGAGATGTATACTCAAATGGATAGCTTTATGGAGATGTATGTCTACTCAAATGGATAGCTTTTGTCTACTCAAGATGTAGTCCACCTGTGTGTATATATTGGAACGATAACATATCCATGATTATGGTAATGGTATGCACTTTGTTTTTTTTATGGGTACCATTACATCGACTCCTTAAGAGGGCTAAAAATTGGTCATACACTTTATAAAGTCTAATTAGGAGATTTAAGATGCACGATAATGGACTTATCGATAATGGTATGCAATGTGCTTTACCATGGGCCACATACATTGGTGACTCTTTAAGATGGCTTAAAATTGGTCATATCCTTCATAATGTCCAAATAGGGGATCTAATTGTGATATGCATATTTCCTTGTTTTTGTGTTAACTTTATAGGCATAACAAATTAGTAATCATGCCAACTAGTCAACGGAAGGACTAAAAGAAAATGATCCCCTAGCTAATGGTCATTATGGTACTTCATCAAAATGAACCCAAACGTATTTCCTGTTAGATATGATCAATGCCCCACCCTCATTAGGTGCTACCAATGATCCATGGTGCTCAAAGTTGTAAGGCCCCCATTATGAGGAGAAGCCAAATGTGAGCCCGTGAGTCCTGACTTGTATATCAGATGAGGTCTATGTGACCGGATGGCAAAAAGGTGACTGTTGTGGGTCTAATCTTTGGGCTAGACGGAATGGCCCGATGGTAAAGGGAATATTCCCTAGAATATTCCCTGGCCGACTAGTGGAAGATTATATGGTAGGTCGGTCAGCAGGCCGACCTAACGACCTTCGCAGGCTATAAAAGCTAAACCCCTTTGCAGCCATCACTCACTCATCTTTCACCCAGTCAGAGTTGTTGTTCCAGCTAGCCTTAAGCTCTTCACCTATCTTCTGTCTAGATCGCCATCTAAGCTTCACACAATGGAAGCGCACGGGTGGACAGAGCCATCTTTGTATCAGTTGTTTGAAGTTAAAGAATTTACTGATTCTCCTCTTATCTGTTGTGTACTCTCTATCTCTTTCTCAGATTCTGTTCGCTGCGCCGTGTAATATTTTACATTGCCATAGAAGAAGGATCCCTTAAATTGAGCATAGGATATTTTCTTCAAAGGTTATGACTATGATTATAATTGATTGGAAAAAAATTTATAACTATGGTACACACACACACACACCCCCACACAGGCACAAACATTTTTACTATTTGATATTGTCTTTGACATGGTAACCTTGTATTACATTGTTGCATTTGATGTCTTCCAATCATTACAATAAAAGTTGATAAATTTCATAGATGGCATTAATTTTTATACATGGGCCTAGGACAAAAAAACCACATTACTAAGATTCTTTTTGTTGAGATTGGTTTATTATTAGACTAATAGATCCTAAATGATACTCATAAATTTTCTATACCATCAATGTTGATGTTGTGCTAGAAATAATATATGAATATATGGGTAAGTGTACATAAGCATATAGAATTTACTTGACATCTTGATATCCCATAACTACAGTATACGCTGACACATATCGCTACTTCATGATATTATTTCGCACACGCACACGCACACGTACACGCACACCCACATGCACGAAACTCGTGTTTCACTGGACACACTGGACAAGAATCCGGTGAAACGCGAAAACAAAATGCTGCATGGAGGCTTGATATCTGAAACTCGCATTTCACTGGACACACTGGATAAGAATCCGATGAAACGCGAAAAAAACATGCTGCAAGGAGGTGCCTTGTCTGAAACTTGCGTCTCACTGGACACATTGGACAATAAGTCCGGTGAAACGTGAAAACAACATGTTGTATGGAGGCCTCTTGTTTGAAACTCGCATTTCATTGGACACACTGGATATGAAGTAACATCTTTTTTTTTTGCAGATGGCTAGGACTAAAGCAACAGCAAGGAAGGGAAAGATTGATCCTAGGGGTCTCACATCAAAGATTCATGAATCTTCAAAGCCTCCAAAGCCCTCTAGAAATTCAAAGCCAAGGAGAAAGTTTTCTCAGAATGTCAGGTGCCTAAGGGAGATTAGGAAGGCAATAAAGGCTCTTGACAATGCAATTCCAAAGTTGCCTTTTCAGAGGCTTGTCAGGGAGATTTGTGACAAATATAGTTTGGATAGTTTTAGATGGACAAGAACAGCCCTTAATTGTATACAGGAAGCCACAGAGGATTTTTTAATTGAGTTTTTTCAAGATGCCTATATTTGTGCTACTCATGCTCATAGGCTCACACTCATGGACAAGGACATGGTAATTCTTAGGAGGCTAAGATATAGATTTTCAAAGGTCCTTGAGCCAATTCCCCTCACTGATGAGAATACATTTAATATCCTTAATGTGCCCCCAGCTAGGAGAAAGAAAGATGATTCTGGTCCCAAGGTTGAGGATGTCACCCATGAGAGGGATACAAGGCAACATGAAAAAGAGGAGAAAGCTAAAGAGGAACATGCATACAAATGGAGAGAGTATAGGAGGCAAAGGGATGAAGAAACGGAAGCAGAGCAACTAGAGTCCTTTGAAAATGAGCTGGCCACCCCTTCTTGAAGCAGCTAATCCAAAAGGATTCAATGTCTCTTGTTTCTTACCTGGTGACTTAGGCAAAAGAACTGAGATTATCTCCTTTGATGCTGTATGTGTTTAGATTCTTAAGGATAAAAGAAGAGAAATAAATGACAGTATTATTCTTGTTGGCCTAAGGTATATCCACCCATAATTACTCTACTTTTTTATATTTTTTCAACAATAAGATTTTTCTTGTTTATACTCACTATTTCTATGCCTTTTCTAGATGTGTAATGCATGAGTTTCCTTTGGATATGCAACAAAAAATTGAGGCTCTTGATCCATCTATCTCATTCTTCATGAGGAACGAGCTTGATACAAGTTTTGTTGAGCAGTGGTTCAATCTGATTGACTTCGATACTTTGGAGCTCCTTATAATTCCATATAATGAAAAGTAAGTGATTCAATATTCTATTAGAGTTTTTGAGATTTTATCCTTCTAATTTGTTGAGATATGATTTCTTTCAGTTCTCATTGGAGCTTGATTGCAATAGACTGTGTGGATAAGCAATGTTTTTTAATCAACTCTATGAAAGGAAGCCATGGAAATGCTAAATTGTAAGTTATATTATCCAAGGGCTCCTTGATATTTCAATTCTTTTTTTTTTGTAAGTACTCTAAATTTCAATATATTTTATATATAGAGGTGCAAAAAGATTAATTGAAGAGCTAGAGAAAAGACCCCCTATGTCATCTGATTTGCTTGCAACAATGCAATATAGACAAGTTGCGGTAAGTTATTGATTAAAATAATTGAAACATAAGTTTATTCTATAAACTACCATCCGTCCTCTTTATAGTTTTACTTTGTGTTGGTGGTTGCAGTGTCCTCATCAGGACGATAGCCATTCTTGTTGGCTGAAGGGTGATTGTAAATGCTAGAAGAATGGTTAACTTTTCTTATCTTAATGATGATAAACATGTAAAGGTAATATGAAAGATGCTAAATTTTAATATAGATATTCATTGCAAATACCCCATTGATGATAAAAATATAGTCTATTGTAAGAACAATAATAAACTAAAACTCTTTTTTCTATAAATGTGTGACAGTTTTCGAAGGATTGCTATGCATCTGAGCATGTTTGGTATGTCAGAGCAAAGCTCTTGAAGTATATAATGGTCAATTGTATACAACCAACAAAAGAGATTGGTGGGGATTTGCACCATGAAGGAGATGCGGTGCCTATAACCACGGAAGGTGAAGCCACAACTTCAACACCTTTACCCACACCTTCTATACCCAAGACATCAAAGAAAGGCAAAAGGACTTCTAGAAAGGATAGTTCTCCAAAAAAGAAATAGCTTTGCCATATCACCTTGTAAGCCTTCATATATAGAAATTTGCCCTTCAGCCCTTGTATATCTCATAGAGATGGCAGATAGACATCTGCTACAAAATTTGTACATATATTTTATATTGATAGTAAAGATATATTTTCTTGAATGTCCTTGCAGTGTATATTATTTTCTCTCCTTTTCAATATCTGTAAAAAATAAATTACAAATGTTTGTTAGTTAGGAAGTGAGATCTTGATATACATCTAAGTAGATATAATATGATGTGAAAACTTACTCATTTCTTGTCAAGTTGGAATACAAAGGAGCATGGTAGTTCAATTTCTTCATTTTGTAAATCCATCCTCACTTGATGTAGTGTACATGATTTTCTGATCTTTAAGATTGCAATGATATCCTCGTTGAACCAAATATCAAGATCCACTATAGGATCTTTGCTGAAATCATTAAGATTCTGGTCTAAAGCAACTAGACTACTACCAACCAAATGCCATCGACTATAGTAAAAGCTAAGGATAAAATTTTGAGTAGCAATCATATATTTACATGCTATAGAGTCTTGATCTATCTTACATATAATTTTTCCTTCTGTCCTTGTATCCCATCCTTCATCAACAAATTGTATGATATGATGATATGTTAGTCTCTTCACTAAAAGCATGGTTTTTGTTATTCTTATCTCCATATTAGAGAAGAAATCAATAAATATATTAATAGGCATAAACAAAGTAACTTTGCTTAGCCTACTTGAGATATTAGATTTTAGTGCTTTTTGGATCTCAGAAAATATCTTACATCTATAGCCCTCACTAGTAGCTGGACTTGGCAAAGGCCACTCAAAGCTTGAAAAATCTGGTAAAGGAAGGAGGTTTATTGATCCCCATTGGCAACACCGCATAGGAATAACATAAGAATGGTCATAAAAGAATATTCCATTCTCCGCAAGCTCTGTCTTCTTTCTGCCTCTATACATTTCTTCTCCAATTGAACCATGTATAACATCAATAACATCAATAATAGACTCCACTGGTTGCCATTCCTCAAGATTAGAGGGATAGACATCTACAAGACAAACAAATATTATAATGGAAAAACCTAAACCATGTTTAAGAAAGGAAAAACTTTAAGAATCAAATTCTTACAATTTGGTCTATGCATTGGAAGCTTTGAAGATCCAGGTTTCAAACACAGCTCTCTATACATGAACACATGTTGCACTAGTACCTCTTTGATGCTATTCTTATTTGCTCCAAGCTTAAAATCTCAGATTTTGCCCTTCTAAGTAGAGATAAACGAGCTCTCGTGTCTTTGCCATTTTCCATGTTTTGCTTGTTGCATGGTGATCCAACTACCTTTGCTAATGATAGTAGGAATCCATCTTCCATCAGTTTGGAATGAGTTAAACACTGATATGGATGTGATTTGGGAGCTTGGACGTCTTGTTGAAGGTTGAATTTCTATATCCATGGTAGAAGAGAGAGAGACATGCACAGAGAGAGAGAGAGAGAGATGCACACACACACACACACACACACACACACACACAGAGGACTAGGCTACCATAAAGGAGGAAAAAACAATAGAGGAATAAAAGAAAGGAGGGAAAAAACTGAGCGCCATGCTTTTCACTAATTTGAATTTTGATTACATCAGTCATTATCATTAATCTAGAAACATTATTAAATAAAAGTAGCCGAGACTCTATGCCATTACTGCAAAAGATGTCATAATCACGAATATGAGAGACTAAAAATAGATAATAAAAATACAAATTTGTAATATTATTATATTTATATATATTTTTATTAAATGATTTTTTAATTTTTTAAAAATAGAAGTTCCGTTACGGAGGCTTTGCCCTTATTGGTCTAGAGCACTCTCTCTCCACATCCTAAAAGGAATTTTCGAGATCTCAAAACTCCCCTAATGATCTATTGGAGGCTGTCACTATTTTGTCACTTTTATTGATGACTATAGCAGAAAAGTTTGGGTGTATTTTATGAAAAGAAAAGTGAAGTTTTTGGGTATTTCAAAACTCTTAAAGCTATGGTTGAAAAAGAAACAGGCCTACAAATAAAATGCCTAAGGTCAGATGGAGGGGGAGAGTACCTCTCAAATGAGTTTGCAAGGCTCTTGCAGGATTATGGCATAAAGCAACAATATTCATGTAGTCATACCCCACAGTAAAATGGAATTGCAGAAAGAAAAAATAGGCATATTGGAGAGGTATCTCGTGCCATGCTCAATGAAAAAGACCTGCCAGATTTTTACTGGGCTGAGGCAGTTGCTACAGCAATCTACATAATGAACAGGACTCCCACTGCAGCAATACATGGTATGACTCCAGAGGAGAGGTATACTGGTAGGAAACCAGATATTTCTCATTTTAAAATTTTTGGTTGCATTGCCTATGTTCATGTGCCAGATGAGTTGAGATCCAAGTTGGATCCAAAAGCTGAGAAGTGCATCTTTATTGGTTACTCTTTGCGCAATAGAAAGGGTATAGATGCTATAATCCTTCTACTCATAATTTTACAGTGAGAGCAGAGATGTTTTTTTTAATGAGATGAGTAGCTGGTATAAAACAGTAAATGTGATTGATAATGTAGATACACAAAATGGTAATGCTACACAGAATTCACAGCAGTAGTCATAAGATATTAGTGCACTAGGCAAATTGAGATCGGGAGAATCTTCTCAAAGCAATGCAGATAGTGGTATGTAGGTATCACGAAAAGGAAAAGAGAAGGTAGATCAGCCCATGTTTGATGTGAATGCAGGTCACTCTTATGTGGATGGTGAATCCAGTGGCTCAGAACAGAGCATTGACGATGAGTTGGGTATTCCTTCTATTGTTACACCTGAAGTAAGGAAGACCAGGGATGCTTTGAGAGTACCTAGAAGTGAGTCTACTTTGCATAGGTCTACCAGAGCTAGGTATCCAGTGGATAGGCTGAAATAGGATGGATTTACAGCCATTCACTATGCCTATATAATCAAAGTGATACTGGAACCAGAACCCACTTCTTTTGAGCAAGCCATGGAAAAAGAAAAATGGGAGAAAGCCATGGATGAAGAAATGGATGCCTTGGAAGCTAATGCTACATGGGAATTGGTACCTTTGCCTAAAGATAAGAATGCAATTGGTTGTAAGTGGGTTTATAAGGTGAAACACACTGCAGATGGTTCTGTGAATAGATACAAGGAAAGATTAGTAGTTAAGGGGTATGCACAAACATATGGCATTGATTATGAAGAAACATTCAGTCCGGTTGCAAGGATGGCAACCCTAAGAGTAGTCATTGCTATGGCTGCATCAAAGGGATGGTCTTTACATGAAATGGATGTAAAGAATGCCTTCTTGCATGGTGATTTGCAAGAAGAGGTCTATATGGAGCAGCCACCAGGTTATGTGCATGTTGTTCATCCTGAGTTTGTTTGCAGGTTGAAGAAAGCCTTGTATGGCTTGAAGCAAGCACCTAGAGCATGGTTTGACAAGATAGGACAATATCTTGTCACTATTGGCTTTCAGAATTTCAAGGCAGATTTCTCACTTTATGTGAGAAAAATAGAGAAAGGTATTGTGCTACTTGTCATTTATGTTGATGATTTGATTATGACAGGTGATAGTGATGAAGATATCCTTCATGTGAAAATGCTATTGAAGCAGAAGTTTTAGATGAAGGATTTGGGAGAGCTGCGTTATTTCTTGGGCATTGAGGTGATTAGATCACCAAGTGGGATACGGCTCTTGCAGAGGCAGAATGGATTGGACATGCTGTCCAAATATGGAATGACAGGCTATAAGCCAATTTCAGTTCCTTTGGAGCAGAATGTGAAGCTAAGCGCAGATGCAGGTGAGCTTCTGGAAGAGCCTACTATGTACATGCGCATAGTAGGAAGTTTGATTTATATGACTATTACCAGGCCAGATTTGAGCTATGCTGTTGGATTGGTAAGTAAGTTTATGTAGGCTCCAAGGAAACCGCATTTGGATGCGGCTAGACACATACTCAGGTATGTGAAGTCCACATTGCAGCATGGACTATTTTATGAGACTGGGATTCAGATACAATTGCATGGATGCACTGATGTTGATTGGGATGGTAGTATTTCTGATAGACGATCTACCAGTGGATATGTGTTTTCTTTTGGAAGTGTTGCAGTCACTTGGAGCAGCAAGAAATAGCCTACAGTTGCCTTGTCGAGCACAAAGGCTGAGTACAGGGGTGCAGCAATGGCTGCATGTGAGGTAGCTTGGTTGCATAAGCTACTTTATGATATGCATCAGCCTACAGATGGGCTAGTTGTCATTTATTATGACAACATGAGTAGTATACACTTGGCAAATAACCCAGTATATCATGCTAGAATAAAGCACATTGAGGTGCATTATCACTATGTGCGGGAGAGGGTTTTACTAGGTCTTATTGATCTAGTTTATATTAGCACAGAGGATCAGGTAGCTGACATATTCACGAAGGCATTGGACGTAGAGAAGCTGCGCAAGTTCAGAGACCAACTTGATGTGCAAGAATTAGGATTGAGCTCAAGGGGGAGTGTTGAGATATCGAGCTCCACTCATGATATGCCAGGGTGACCGTTGTGCATTTATGTCACTGACTTGTTAGCTGCAGATGCGGTTGGTACACCACCCATGAATAATAGCTAGATGACAGCTATCCTTATCTACTCTAGTTCGTGGTTTAGTTAGTATGCCACCTTAGTTAGTTGAGTTTGGTTTGAGACCCATATATAGGGTTCTTCTATTTCTTTGTATGAGAGTTCTTTTGGCTTACACAACTAAGAAGAGGAAAACTGTTTTCAGCCTCCACCTTTGTGTGTATTCCCCCATTGTGTAAGTGAGAAAGCTATAAGTGAGACTCCTTCCTTCTCTCCCACAATCTTGACACCTGAAGCTTCTTGGGTTTTTAAACTAAAAAGGATGGTAATTGAGCATATAAGGTAACTAAATGGATCAAAACTAGAGCTCTGATACCACTTGTCATGAAGAGGAGAGGAGAGGGAGAAGAAGAGAAGAGAGAGAGTGTGCAAAAGAGAGAGAAAGACTGTAGGAAGAGAGAGAAAGAGAGTGATGATGAGAGAGAAAAACTAGGAAAAGAGAGAGAAAGAAGCCATGAAAGCTGCGAGAGAGAGAGATGAAGATGAAAGCAGACTTGTATTATAATATGATGGTCAAAAATCCAGTCCCTAACACCTTATATACTAGCCAGTGTAGCTAGTATTTCCACATTATTAAATCCCCCTCTCTTATAGAGCCACAATATTTGGATCCACACAGCCTATTTCACTTGGTTGAAATGCAAAAGCTTTTCCATGTTTCATTAGCATTTGCATAAAAGAGTGTTTTTCAGTCGGCGAAAGGAAAGAATTTTCACCTATTTTGAGCTCTTTTATACTTTTAGATGTGAACTTGTGACCAATGCTGGAAGGATCATGAAGACTTGATTGTTTTATTGCCCTATTAGCTAGCCCTTTACTTTCATGAGGCAGTGGGGCTTGACTTTCTTATCCACTATCTTGTATTTTGTCTCCACTTGCACTTCAGCCTTGTTGAGTAAACCAATGTCTTCTTGCTCAACAAATTCTTGAATTGTTTGATAAAAATCCAATGTATATACTTCTATGGGCTGATTTTCAACGTGAGTTTCTGTATGAGCAGGTGTATATATTTCAGCCAATATATTAATGGTAATTAGTCCAAGATATCTTCATTTTCAGCCATCATGTCATAAGTATTCAGCTCCCTTTTTACATGACATAAATATTTTCTTTCAGCTTTAGTCATGTGGCTAGAAGAGACTTATAACAGCCCATACTATTGGTTGCACATACAAATAGATTTTCTAGAGACAGTTTTTGTAGCATAAGGAGCTTCAATCTTTTTACATGATGCATTGCCATAGCCTCTTTTTATAGTAGTGCAGCCTGAAAACCCTTGAATTCTCGAGCATTAGGAGGCACATGATAATCAGGAAGTCGATCTCTCTTTTGATAATGGTTAACACACATAGTAAGAAATTGGATAGCTCATTCATTATCATTGCTTTGGATTCGAGCAGCATAGGAAGAACCATCATGAAGAGCTTTTGTTTCCAAGCAGGCGTCAAAAATGTAAGTTTGCACAAGAATGATAGGGTAACTACAAGAGTCTTGAACAAAAAAGTGAAAATTGTCTTTTATGTCTCCAATAGTTACCTGCATATTCGGACATGCAGTATATAACTCTCCAGAAGAGTTGTTTGCAGCTCTCATTTGCGAACGTGGATCAACATCTATGGGCCATCTGCCACTTTCATAATGACTCCTTGCCACCCATGACGTTTATCTCAGAACCATGGTCTAAGAGTGCAATACATGGTGTTTCTTTTTCTCCAATTTTGACAACTGTCTCCGTTGTTGCTCTTGTACGGGAGTAGTGACTACTTGGAATGAATCGGGCTTCTTCCTCATCATGCATGTGTTGTATATGAGCTTCTTTTTGAGAGGTAGGCTGCCCAACTGGTTTGGGCCAGCCGACCATTACATTTTTAGCCTTCACTTCTTTAATTTTTGCATCCATGCTTTCTTTATCTTCAGCTTCAATTATTGCAATTAACTCTTTTACTACTTCAAGACTAAATTCCTTGTGCAGCTAGCTTCTCTTCATTCTACACAAAGACTCAAAGAGCTTGCAAAAAAGCATCCATTGTTTCTTGAGCTTCATCACCAAAATATTGTTTTTTTCTTTTGATTACATTAATAATTACATCATGAAATTCACATTTGGAAATTTCGAGAATTTCACCTAAGGTGAACTCAATTTTACTTCCCAAATTTTTTTCTTCTAGAACTTGTTTGAGATAGGTTATAGATTCTATGTCAGATTGCAATTTATAGCCTGGCTGCTTGCCTTTCTTCTTTCCTTCGGTCTTCTTTGTTTGTGGTGCATCTTCCATCTCTTGATCTGGGGTTATATTTTCAGCAAGCTTTGGTTGTTCAAGCATTCTTCTAGTTACCCATTTCAGAGGGCCAGAAGAGGAATCTTCTCTTCTTCTCTTTTCTTCAATCAAGACTTCTTTATGATTGACGTTAGCCAAATGTGCAAAGGTGAAAAAAGAATCTATCAGTTCTTTCCAACCAATTATTCTTCAAATTCGCTGACTAGCATTAGCCAAATCTTCTTTGGCTGCTTTGCCACGTTCCATTTGATCTAGTGTCTGCATCCATACTTTAGATTGCACATTAGCTTTACATGCTTTCAAATTTGATTTAGATAGTTCAATTTGCATCCCATAGGTAGCTACATCAATTGTTGCGTAGTCATTCTTTACTACTAAATCCTCTAATCTTTTCTTCATTCCACCACTGCCAAAATTTGGCTCCAGTGGAAGACCAGTTTCAGTTGCATGAAATTTTCCGTCTTTCCAAAATACGATCTTTTGTGCTTCAATCTCATAGAAGGTAGAACACTCCCTCTTGTCATGTTGTTGGATGTCACACCAAATACATCGCCTCTTATAGCCTTCTCTCATGGGCCTTTGACTTGATGATCGTCCTCGTTCTTCAATTTTCACATCCAACTTTTCTACCTTGTGATGGACCAAAAAACAGGCCGGCACTGGCTCATGCCCTAGCCGGACCTCGTCACTACGCACAAGACAACCCCTCAGCCTCGCGGCCAGGAGCGTCTATCAAAGTCTCTGCCTTCCTAAACATTGCGTTTGTAATACGTTGTAGTCAAACTAATCCTAGCCCACTACTCCTCAGAGGGAGTCCCTTTCACATAGCCAAAAGGCTCGAATCACATACACATGGGGTTCCTCCTACGGCTGGATGCCGTCAACCCTCTGCGACTCTCCTACACCTTGGGGATTGGCCCCTCGATGCGTCGCTCAACATTTAAACATTCCGCACAAACGTCGCTCAAGGTACCAAATAAACGTGTCCAGGAATGTACCATTGCCCTTACTTGATTTCCCCTTTAGGATCCCACGATTAGCCTACAGCATGGGTATCTCGCTGCCTCTCAACGTAGGTCATGTCCTCATAAACCAATTGCAATGCATGTCCAGGAGCTGATTACTGATACTTTTAAATTCTTTTTCATGCTCCATGCATTTGGTGGATGCCTAGTGCTCAAACATTTAGCAAAACAGTATCGTGCACAAGTGCAAAAACATCCCTTTCATGGTTTCTTTCTAACGATTGTATGCTTCGTTGCATGGCGTTTTACGGCTTTTTCCATTATTTTTTCATATCGAAAGCGGACAAAACCAAACTAAAACATGGAAGCAAGGCTGATCTGAAGCAAATCTTCATGCCTCAGCCTCAGTATACATTCACGGACATTACTCATAATTTTCCCAATTTTCCGAAGCCCAAAATATAAATTTTCCCTATTTTTTAGGGTTTTTCCACCATTTTCTTGCAATTTTTCCCATTTTCTCCCATTTTTCAATTGCTGAAAATTAAGTTCAGTTTATGGGCTGTGGTCCTTAGTTCATTTCAGCAGAAAAAGAATTTTAGTAGGTGTGGATTAATTTATTGCATCATTTTTAGCCCAAAAAACCCTATTTTCCTTCATTTTTATGGTTTTTCGTGTCTCGGTTTTCTATTTTCTGCTATCCCACACATGTTTTTCTGATTTTTAAATGATGAACAGCCAGAAAACAGCTCAAAGCACGACATACTCAAAACTTAATCCATATGAACACATTTTTATCAACCAAATTTGCACCAAAAGGCCATTTTCTTTGAAAAAACAATTATTACCGTGTCTTGCGGGTTTTTCCATTAAATTTGGCACGTCCCACGATTGATTTCCAGCCATGAATTCTGCTTGGAATCAGCAATCTACAATGATTTGGCATTGCCCTTCAGTCTCGTCAAGAATCGGCATCCATCCGGCCATCCATTTCCATTCTACTCTTCTACGCACGAACGGGGGTTAAGAGGAGAGAGAAAGACTGATTTTCTCTCTCTCTCTCCAGTCCATCATTGCGGGAGCGGAGACCGGCGATACGGAGCGTAGGATTGATGCAGAAGCCTGGCATGATCATCTTCATGGCTTGTGTGTCAAGCCTCATCATGATTGGGGGGGGGAGGGGGGGCGCGATTTTTTCGGCGGCTGAAAAACAGCCGCCGCCCCCCCCTACATCACGTTTTTTTAAAGGGGGGGGTGCCAAAGGTCACCCCCCCTCTCTTACATCTCTTTCCAATTTGGGCCCCCTTTTGGGCACCCCGGCCGGTTTCGGGCCATCTTCCGTGTACGGACTCCAATCGTCAGTCTGAAAATTTCTATGAACTCGTCTCGACATCCTGCACTGACCGGCAGCTCCACTGATTGGCACAGGCGCATGGAAAAATTATGAAAATTCTCGGAGTGTCGTACGGGCGCCCGTCAAGCACTTGACGCTTAAAATCGTCCTAGGTCGAGCTATCGCCTTCGTGGTTGAGCATTTTCCCCCGCATTTCCACATTTTTCTCCTATTTTTAGGCACGTTTCGGGGCCTAAAATCCATCCTTCATTGGCGACCACGGGATAGGACGACTGAGTCCGTCGAACCCACAAACATATCTGCACATAAACAACCAAAGAAGCATCAAACTGATACAAAACAAATATATAATAAAACTCAGCACAATGCTCCCCCTACCCCTGGACAGAACCAAGGCATGACATCCACAAGGAATAGGCCTAGCATCATCTAATAGAAGATCCGAAGTGAGTCACTAACCAACTGCTCCAACACAGCCAAACTAAAAAGAACTGTCAAAGAGGTTGCCCTAAGTGGTAGTCTGAACTACTTACCAACTAAAGACAACACAACCAGGAGCTCCTACAAGGCGAGGACTTCTATAGCCTGATCAAAGAGTAGTTTCTTTCAGTACATTTCTTCTTTTAGGGTTTTTATTGGATGAACATACTTAGGCATGTAAAAAGGAGAGAGCTGAGCGTAGTGACCCAAGGAGAACAGGGCATCGGTCTCAGGACCTGTCTCGGCACCCAAGAACCTACCAAGCCCTCGCAAGGCGACACTTAAACCTTTTCTACCACTCACTTTTATTTTCGCTCCAACCGTCCTTGTTTTGTCATTATTTTTTTCAGCAAGAAGCCATCCCTAGGAAGACAAGGTATCGGCCCCGGGTCTGACTCGTCCCCAGGAACCTACCAGGCCTTCACAAGGCGATGATCAACTGCTTATGTATTTTCTTTTCTTTTCTTTTCTTTGATAGGGGTTAGAACCCCTTTTTACACACCTTCGTATTTATAGTCATCTTTTAGGATGTACAGAGTTTCTGGGCATCATCTTTATTATCTTCTAGCAGGCTTCTCTAACTGCCTCACTACTAACAAGAACTCCTAGAACGGCTGCCTAGCAGGTTAGTAGAACAGGGCCACTAGGACGTCCTTCTAAAACAGGTCTTTCGATGTCGGACAATGTCTTTACAGGAGGCAATGACTACTCCAACCTCCCTCAAACATACTTAGCCTAAACTTGGGACTTCATGTCTTGGTTGCTAGGCCCCAACAAAAATGTGTCCCCTCGACAAGTACAAATACACATATAATAGGAAAGAAAAGTACTCATAAAGGAGAAATATCACCTGGATTGGCCACAAGAAGCTTCCATCGTAGCAAAGGCTCCTCCAGGCTCCACCAAATTCCACGAAACACGAAACCTGTCCAGCACAACTCTTAAAACAAAAACCCGATTAAACGCACCCGCACTAGACAGGGAAATGGCCCTCTTGGCCTAATGAAATCAAACACTTCACTACAAAACTGCATCGGCCCTCTTGGCCTAATGAAATCAAATACGACTATGCAGAACATCCTCTTGGAAACAACTATGATAGACATCAAAGCATACCATTCCCAGGGGAACAAAGGCTTGTAGCCCTAAACTAGGTGCATTAGATTATGACCTATCCCTCCTGCGTATACCGCAAGAGGTGTTCGCATCACATGTCGTCTAACCAGTCTGTGGGTCCAAGATAATAAAGGCAGATGAGTCTCGCTTACCCTCTGCATCACCCAAATCAACCATCGTCTGCCAAAGAGGGCATGTTCAAAAAGCATACCCCACAAACGACCAGGTCCTGTCTCACCATCAATAGATATATCGGGACAAGGGCCACAATTAAAGAAGAGGTCCTCTTCATACGCAAGATTAGCCAAAGAATCGGCAAACCGATTCCAATTCCGTGGAATCAGCTGAAAAGACACTCTATCGAATTCGTCTAGCAGGGCTATGGCAATATGATGGTACATACAAAGGATGGGGTTTCGTACCATGTACGTCCCATTGAGTTGATTTAAAACCAACTGAGAGTCCCCTTTCACCAACAACTAGCGGATACCACCCTTCTTCGCAATATTCAAACCCATAATCAGGGCTTTGTATTCTGCCATATTATTGGTAAAATTCGCCCCGAGATAAGCAGCTAACTTCATGACAATGCGTCGTCGGGGGTCTCGGATGACAACTCCTACACTTACTTTTTTGCATGGACCCCTGGACGCCCCATCAAAGTACAAGGTGTACGTCCATAAAGGGTTCACATATCCCGCCATCCAGAACTCTACTCGTAATTATGGTAGTCAAAATTCAGCATATTCAACGGGTGGACTATAGGCTCCATCCCTCCATCATCATTGAAGTCAACAGGGAGACTCGTCAAAATTTGTAGGCAGTGATGGCAGAAGACCTTGATCTCCCAAATAAATGTCCCGCCTTCTTGCTCAATCACCTTGTATCCTTTGCTCCACCAAATGAGCTTTCCCTGATGATACCTCTGTTCTAAATATAGGTGTTCTAAATAAGGGATCAGACGACCCATCAACCTCTATCACGATTTCCTTGCAGATGTTTGATCGATCTCGCCTAGACCTGCAAGGCAGTCATAGCATTAGTGCAGTCAGAAATAATAAGGTTTAATCTTATTAAGATTAACCTTATTTTTCAATTCTATCCCCTCAAGGTCAGCTAACAACACGCTAGATTTATTCTTTCCTATTCTAACGATCCTATAGGGCCCATCCTGTATCATGTTCCCTCTCCCATTAGGGTTAGCCATCGCTATCCCTTGACCACTACTGCCATTGGCCATTGCCATATTGTTTCCCAATACTAAACCCATATTCGAATTGCTGCGAGAAGCATAGGCTGCTTGTAATCGGGATTCCACCTCTTGTGCTTGTGTAATGGCAGTATCTATATCCCCCAAGGGGACACTACTCAACTACAATTGGATATTAAAGTCCAAACCATGAAGGAAATATTGCAATTGGGTAGCTGCGGGGATAGGGATAGAGGTGTCCAACTTACGAAAAACCTCTTTTATTTTCTTCGCATAAGCACGAATATCCTCGTGTGGTTCTTGACGGGTCACGTTGAGTACACGCAACCAATATTGCCCACCCCTTTCAGGGGCAAACTTCCTTCGAAAAGCTCCATAAAATGCATCAATGTTCAATATGGTTCCGGCTTCTAAACCATGATACCATATAGTGGCTCTTCCTTTGAGAGTCATGTTGAAGAACATCATTAAATGTCCTTCTTCTTGAATGCGACAGTTAAACATCAACTTTTGAAACTCCCTAATGTGGAGTTCCGCATCTTCCTCAACTAACCCATTAAAAATGGGTAGCGGGTAACCTAGAGCCGGCAAATCCGTCGTTCCTACTGGAATTGCAATAGGCTGCGCCATGACGAGGATTGGATTTGCACTAGGAATAGGGGACGGTGGGGTTACACCTCCCACACTTGACGTGGACTGGCTTATAGAAGGAAGGGGAGCACTAGAGCTTCCGCCTTCTCCTGACTTGCTGCTTGTGGTACTAAGACCACTAGATCCACTCCCTCGTAAGGGTTCAGCGCCGCTACGCTTAGGAGAATATCTCCTAAAAATTTCAGCACGTCGCCTAGCTCTTTTGTCTCTTTCTTGCTTTTGGATTTTTGCTAGACGATGCTTATCAATAAATGACGGATCAATCTCAGTATCCTTTGGCATAAACTACTAGTTGGTCCCTAAACAACCAGGATTCGAGAACCGCCACTTTTAAGCGGCTCCCGGCAAACGCACCACTGATGGACCAAAAAACGGGCCGGCACTGGCTCATGCCCTAGCCGCGGACCTCGTCACTACGCACAAGACAACCCCTCAGCCTCGCGGCCAGGAGCGTCTATCAAAATCTCTGCCTTCCTAAACATTGCATTTGTAATATGTTGTAGTCCAACTGATCCTAGCCCACTACTCCTTAGAGGGAGTCCCTTTCACATAGCCAAAAGGCTCGAATCACATACACATGGGGTTCCTCCTACGGCTGAATGCCGTCAACCCTCTGCGACTCTCCTACACCTTGGGGATTGGCCCCTCGATGCGTTGCTTAACATTTAGACATTCCGCACAAACGTCGCTCAAGGTACCAAATAAACATGTCCAGGAATGTACCATTGCCCTTACTTGATTTCCCCTTTAGGATCCCACGATTAGCCTATAGCATGGGTATCTCGCTGCCTCTCAACGTAGGTCATGTCCTCATAAACCAATTGCAATGCATGTCCAGGAGCTGATTACTGATACTTTTAAATTCTTTTTCATGCTCCATGCATTTGGTGGATGCCTAGTGCTCAAACATTTAGCAAAATAGTATCGTGCACAAGTGCAAAAACATCCCTTTCATGGTTTCTTTCTAACGATTGTATGCTTCGTTGCATGGCATTTTACGGCTTTTTCCATTATTTTTTCATATCGAAAGCAGACAAAACCGAACTAAAACACGGAAGCAAGGCTGATATGAAGCAAATCTTCATGCCTCACCCTCACTATACATTCACGGACATTACTCATAATTTTCCCAATTTTTCGAAGCCCAAAATATAAATTTTCCCTATTTTTTAGGGTTTTTCCACCATTTTCTTGCAATTTTTCCCATTTTCTCCCATTTTTCAATTGCTGAAAATTAAGTTCAGTTTATGGGTTGTGGCCCTTAGTTCGTTTCAGCAGAAAAAGAATTTTAGTAGGTGTGGATTAATTTATTGCATCATTTTTAGCCCAAAAAACCCTATTTTCCTTCATTTTTATGGTTTTTCGTGTCTCGGTTTTCTATTTTCTGCTATCCCACACATGTTTTTCTGATTTTTAAATGATGAACAGCCAGAAAACAGCTCAAAGCACGACATACTCAAAACTTAATCCATATGAACACATTTTTATCAACCAAATTTGCACCAAAAGGCCATTTTCTTTGAAAAAACAATTATTACCGTGTCTTGCGGGTTTTTCCATTAAATTTGGCACGTCCCACGATTGATTTCCAGCCATGAATTCTGCTTGGAATCAGTAATCTACAATGATTTGGCATTGCCCTTCAGTCTCGTCAAGAATCGGCATCCATCCGGCCATCCATTTCCATTCTACTCTTCTACGCACGAACGGGGGTTAAGAGGAGAGAGAAGGAGGAGAGAGAAAGACTGATTTTCTCTCTCTCTCTACAGTCCATCATTGCGGGAGCGGAGACTGGCGATACGGAGCGTAGGATTGATGCAGAAGCCTGGCATGATCATCTTCATGGCTTGTGTGTCAAGCCTCATCATGATTGGGGGAGGGGGGGGGCGCGATTTTTTCGGCGGCTGAAAAACAGCCGCCGCCCCCCCCTACATCACGTTTTTTTTAAGGGGGGGGGTGCCAAAGGTCACCCCCCTCTCTTACACCTCTTGGGATTTCCAATTTGGGCCCCCTTTTGGGTACCTCGGCCGGTTTCGGGCCATCTTCCGCGTACGGACTCCGATCGTCGGTCTGAAAATTTCTATGAACTCATCTCGACATCCTGCACTGACCGGCAGCTCCATTGACTGGCACAGGTGCACAAAAAAATTATGAAAATTCTCGGAGTGTCGTACGGGCGCCCGTCAAGCACTTGACGCTTAAAATCGTCCTAGGTCGAGCTGCCGCCTTCGTGGTTGAGCATTTTCCCCCGCATTTCCACATTTTTCTCCTATTTTTAGGCACGTTTCGAGGCCTAAAATCCATCCTTCACCTTGGAACTAATTGTTGTATGATTCAAATGAAGGTCACACATACTTTTAATGAGTTCATCCCTGACATCATTTTTAGAAGGAACTGAAGAAGAAAGACTTGGTTGATTAGTCAAAGGAATAGGGGATTTTGAAATTGGAACAAGCTCCATCAATGAAGTTGTTAAAGTTGAAGTAGAACCCAATCTTAGTCACATCCGCTCTCTTTGAGCAATCATGTTAACTGCTTCTGTAACATCTGTCCAGGTGGTCTTGACTCCTGATTCGGAGGTAGCATCTTCTAGGCGATCAGCAAGATTCTCTTGCAGAATGGGATCTGTAGCCTTAAGGAATAATTCAATCTTTTGACCTTCCATACTTTATTGGTCTTCAGCATCAAGTTGTCCAAATTTTCTTTCAAACTCATGGTATAAAGTTGTTACAACTAAACCTTTGTTGGGTTTCTCAACCCAATCAGTGAAACTTTTCTTCGTCATTCGGCCAGAGTCTTCTAAGAAGATTTCTTTGCGTAGGGCTTTTTTGAATGCAACCCAATTCGCATCTTGCTAAAAAAGACCATGGATTCTTTCTTGAAGGCCATGCTTGGCTAGTCTAGCAAAATATCGACTCCATGCATGTTGTGGTACACCAAAGAAGAGCATTTTCTCAACATACAAGCGAATGAAAAAAAAGATATTTTGACCATTAAATTATTTTAATTCCCGCCCAACTTCCTCTAGGGCCTTGATAACTGTGGAATCAATCTTCTCTTCGTCTTGCCTTTGTTGTTGTTGTTGTAACATCTAGATTTGTTGTTGTTGAGTCTGTTGCAGTATGTGCACCAACTGTTGTAGAGTATCTCCTGAAGAATCCCCCATCTTGGAGTTCTCTTACACTGACCTTCATGTCAGGTTCACCAATGTCGCAGTGTGTACAATTGAAGGTTACCATAGGGGTTTGGCAAGAAAACTGGACAAGATAGATGGAGATGTCTCTTCAAGAGATAACTAGATTATTACAATGAATGCTTAAAGGTTTAAGATGTACTTCACGGTCAATCACAGGGGATTGAGAGAGAATAATGTATGGGGGTTCAATAGCTTTGACTCCGAAGATGGTAGAGATAAGAGAAGGGTTGAAGGTTTCAAGCCAAGTTCTTGAAGATGTTAATAGATCTTCCAATTGCATGTTCTTAGCAAAGATCGCAAGAGTATTATCTCATAAGTTTTAACTCAAATCAAGCTTTTTTTCTTTACTATAAGAGCAATCACAAATTATAAAATCAAGTACAATATGCTGTCATGTATCATAAATAACTTTGCATCCCATAATTCATACATGATGCCATAGCATGAATCAACTTTGCATGATTACATTCAATGTAGACTGTTAAAGGGACAAAAGCTTATGAGTCTTTAAGAGAGCTTCAAATTGAGTTCTGATAAGGATAAGTTACCACAGCCAAGAAATAAGATAAAAGTCTCATCTTAATTCAACTCAAAGCATCTATGACGGATCTACAAACATTGCCCTGCCTTAGGGGCACATAATAGTTGCATATTTTGACAAGATGTCTTCTATAGAGTAAGAAATGAATTTAAAGAACAATGCTATAGCTAATTCTACAAATATGGCTAAAGATATCAACCCCAAATCAACCCAAATATCTACCGGAGTTCACCTCTGATGATAGCATAAACTTCCCCTAATACAGTGTCGGAGTGTTTGGTGTCGAAAGTCCACCACGAGGGTAAGAGACAATAGTGTGAAGGGATATTTAGGGAGAGGAGTAGATGGAAGAGAAGGGGTTCGAAGAAATAGAAGATGTAGAAGAATACTCACAAAAAGAAATAGAAAATGTAGAAAAATACTAACAGAGATTAAGCCTATTAGTTTATTCTAGTATTATGAGAAGACAAAAATCTAATAGACAAAAATGTGTATAAAATAATACCTTCCTCTATGTTGCTCAGATCACCAATCTCATGCCTCCATTGGCTCTCAAAGGGGGGTAAAATCCCAAGACACCTGACCAGAATTTAGCCAGATCACTCCTTCTTCATCTCCCACTTTGGAGTGTTGTTCACTGCCTAAAAACAGTGATTGCGTGTCGCACCATTTTGCCAATCTCTCTTTTTACATAAAATTCTCTCAAATTAGCTAAAAGCTACATGCTTTCTTTTACATGTTATCATAATCTAGAAGTTGTCTACAATTTTATGGATTTTTACAAGAGATAATATCTAAAATATCAAAAATTGGCTAAAACTTGTCCAAAAATCTAATATTTTTGAACCATAGACACTAACACTAATGTCTAAAATGGCATTGGCTCTCTAAATCAATAACAAAGCCACACTCTAGGTTTTTTTACATGGTGTGTGTGTAGCGGCATGACAACGTGATTCATGACACTCTCTTTGTGCTATTAAAAACAATGACACAATCTTGCTTTTTGTATTTCATATGTCATTTTGGAAGATCTTGTGGCTTCTTCTAGCTCTTAGCTTTGGACTCATTGTC
Source organism: Lygodium microphyllum (assembly GCF_053477565.2). Classification (NCBI taxonomy): domain Eukaryota; kingdom Viridiplantae; phylum Streptophyta; class Polypodiopsida; order Schizaeales; family Lygodiaceae; genus Lygodium; species Lygodium microphyllum. Next base: position 45,927,131 of record NC_141138.1, read on the forward strand.
GAGTGCAATGTTTTTAAGGTGTTTGCAATTGAGATGCATTAGAAGTGTTGCTTTGCCCTTGCAAACCCTAGATGGTGATAGTATTTCAAAGTCTGAATCGTCAACCTCATTTGTTTTTTAGTCCATATTTTACATCCATAAAGCACCAAAGACTATGTCTTTTTCATGATTGGCAAAGATTATTTCAGAGAGATAGGAACCAATTCTATAGGTTGATATTCCATTCATTCATAGTCTTATATCTCTAAGTACTCTAGTCAATTGCAAATGCTTTCAAAGTCTTCATTTTTATTCATCTATAATTTCCTATTCCCAAGAAAGGCTAGACCATTTCTCCAATCCCCAATGAGTTGTGCATTCCATATCTAAGGACATCCTAGCAACAAATCATAGTCAATGCCTTTCATAAGGAAATAGTTAACCTAACATTATACTCTAGCAATTTTCCAATCCTTCAATATGCCTTATTGGTGGACCGTAAATTCATCTATCATAGTCAAGTTAAAATGGAGAGGTTTGATTGGAGGATTTTCCCATGTATAGAGTACATTCTTGCTAACTATGCTAACTCTAGCTTCAATATCAATGATTCCTCTTTTGGTAGAGTCTTATAGGACTTCTATGCTCTACCCTTTTCTACAAGGTGTTGATCCCAAAGGCTCCTATGGTGGGTGTGGTTAGATAGATGGGTTGTATATTATATGTCAATGGTGCAAAATTTGTGTCATCCATCCAACTTTTGAAAGCCTACTTCCTTTCATTAGGGTTCCAAGTGGAATTGAAATGTTAGTGGATGTGATGGTTGAGATACTACTAGGCTCTATTTCTTGATACTAGAATATGTGTTTTCCTACATGATTTGGCGTTGTAGTCTCTTTCTCATAGGTATATTGGCAAGTTATCAAGTTCTGGGGGTTGATCAAATGGAGACTTGCATGAAGTATTAGAGAGGCTAGGAAGACCGATAGTTTCCAAATTTTCCTCAATTGGTAGTTAGTAGCATTGTTGTCAAGGTAAGAGTTGACATTAGAGCCTTACTCAATTCATAATTGTGGTGATTCATTTCCAAAGGAAGATGTATTGGAAAAATAATCAACAAACATATACACCATGTGTGGTCATTAATTATAGAAAATTGTAATGCAAACCTCCCATAATAAATAATTTGCCCTATTGACATTAGTCTTGAAGAGTATCAATGATGACACTACTTCCCAATGGCCATTTCTTTATGTTTGCACAAGAGTTGTCTGGCCATTGTAATTTTTTATGTTGACTTCAAGACTAATGTCAATAGGGCAAATTATTTATTATGGGAGGTTTGTCATTACAATTTTCTATAATTAATGACCACACATGGTGTATATGTTTGTTGATTTTTTCCAATACATCTTCCTTTGGAAATGAATCACCACAATTATGAATTGAGTAAGGAAGATGTATTGGAAAAATAATCAACAAACATATACACCATGTGTGTTGATTATTTTTCCAATACATCTTCCTTACTCAATTCATAATTGTGGTGATTCATTTCCAAAGGAAGATGTATTGGAAAAATAATCAACAAACATATACACCATGTGTGGTCATTAATTATAAAAAGAGTAGACATTGTATCACTCATGCATACTCCTTGACTCTTAGTTTACTAATTCAGCTTGTGAACATCATAAATATCAAATTATAGATCTAATACCTCTTGAGAGCACTATCCTATAATAATACTAGCCAATATGAGGGTGTGGTACAATAATCAATCAAGATTATTGAGCTTGATGCAGCCTTAAGAGGTGGTGTTGTGTGGCATAGAGAAGCTCAAGGACAAGACATGCATGAATGCAAAGATCTAGTCAGTGCAAGTAACAATAGAGTACTAGCAATAGATTTGGTCCAACACACAATTGCAAACTCTTTGAAAATTATCCAATCTATTATTGAATAACCTTTGGAGATGGAGTAGAAGATTGAAGACAAAGGTGACCCTAGGGGTGTCCTATGTAACATTGCACTTGATAGAGTTTGTGTAAATGAACTTAACTTTGGTGTTCCCAAACTTATAAAGTTTGTATTAGAAGTATTTGATGTCAATAAGGGTGCAATTTCAAGTATACAAGATCCATATAAGGGAGTTGAATATGATGTTCTGGAAAATTATTAATATAGTTGTTGATGCTTAGGTAGGAGAAGTTAAAGGACTAGCTATTGTATTAAAATAAGGTAATGCAAAAGGAGTATAACATTGTGGATCTTTAGATCATTCTCACAAAAGCCATCTATTTCCTTGAACTACAGAGCCTTTTGCTCAATAGCTATTGTTGCTAGTAGTTGTAGTAGCCAACATTACTAAAATCTTTGCAATAATTTATGCTTCTCTTTTTTGGAGCATTCCTAATAAGTTTCTTTAAGCTCCTTAAGGTTTTCTCACTGCATCTAATGGCTAACATAGAGAGGCTTACATAACTCCATGGTGTTTTTGAAAAAGATGGATTCAAAGCTCCATACTCATGTTAGATATGGTCCTCAAGGCTTTGAAGGTTTGTAAAGCTTCTCTTTATAGTTGCTATATGAAGCCTAAGATCTCCTTCTCTTGCTTCTAAAGAGATTTTGAAGCTATTGATAGAAAGCTCCTAATCAAGCTGTAGTTCATGATTAAAGAAGAACACATAAAGTTGCCATTTCTATGATTCCACATTGATATATGCATCTGATTCTATACTTGTAGCCACATAAAGAACCTTTCATATGTAGATTTTGGGAGATTGTAGTCCCTTCTATAACACCTAGATATAGAGTATCTTGTCCTCTCCATTATAATTTTGTAACTCATGTAATAAGCCCTTTATTTCTTTGTTTTTCAGTACAAAAACATTCAAGCAATGATGGATTGTAATGAATTGAAATATTGGAATAGTACTTAGTGTCACATTGACCTAAGTATAAAAGGTGTGAAGGATAATTCTACATGTATAATTTGAAAAGGTTCTCACCATTCCTTTCATGGTTTTTAGCCATTTTTCTCTTCTCTTCTTATCATTCTCTCTTTATTTCTAGTTTTTCTCTCTCCTTATCCAATCTTTCTCTCTTCTTTGCACTTTATTTCTATCTCTTCTATAGTCTTCTCTCTCTCTCTCTCTCTCTCTCTCTCTCTCTCTCTCTCTCTCTCTCCCCTTAGTCCCATTCATTACATATTCTCATGACTCATATAAGATAGAATGTGGTTGACTAAGGATCCCTCATCGACACGATTTAGTGGTCCATCCAGAAACTTTTTCCTAAGTGATGCCACCCTGCATTCCTTAAAATAACATAGGGTTTGTCACCTAGGTGCTCTTGATTCCACTCCGTAACAAAATATTCTATTTGTAACCCATAAGGATTGACCTAAATTCAGGTTCCTAATTTAGCACTAAGGTCATCTAACAAGTTAACTCTAGCATCGGTCCTTGAGCTAGTGCATTTGCAAATCAACTCAATCCAAAGAAAATTAATATCGCACTTCATTCATAGTGAGTGAGAAACAAGGGGGAACAATATGTATCAACCCCTCTACCTATAGGATGTAGTCTCAACTCCATTCCCCTAAAATGGCATTGATTGAGGTCTTTGACAACACACTAGTAGGTAGTCACACATTCGACCCTTTCCTAACTATTTCATCTTAAAGGAAAACTCTTGACTTATCGAGACCACCTATTCGTAGGACAAATATGTTAGGGATCTCATCCTCTCACTTTTCTTGGGGGTTTGATTTAGTTATCTAATTATCTTAATACATTTAAGTTTGACATGCAAAGACAGCTTCCTCAACAATTAGCCATTGAGCACTAGTTCCTTCACGTAAATTATGCCACAAACATAAACATAATATAAACACGATCTTTGAAAGAGAATATAAAACAGTGTACTTGTATCACACCTTCTCTGAGGTGCAATACCAATCTAGCATTTTTTCCCTTAGTTTGGGACTCATGTCCAATTTCAAGCACACAATCCACCAATTTGCCCTTATCTAGCATCAAGGCTATCCTATCCCAGGTCACATAGGAGTTAGGCTAATCCTTGACAAATCCAAGGGATTTAACGCCATATCCCTCAGGCACTCTAGTCACCTCCAAGCTTAATGTCCTCCCTATGGAGAGACCTTTCGCATCTAGGGTTGGTCCTAACCTCAAGCACTGTCAAATAGCCCCTTGGTGAAGGGCTCCTGGCACTAACCTTGGGGGAGCTTTAGTTCATAACTATATATCCACCCATTAGGGCACAAGAGTTTTTATGCAAACACAATCAAGCAATCAGCTTATCAATAACCTAGGTAAACATTCATTTTCCATAATATCAATCGAAACAATAGTCAGTTGGGTATTCCATAAAAGTTAACCAAGCTTGGCAAGTAAAAAAAGTTACATTTTCTTTCAAAATAATAAGCATTATTATAAAACTCTAGTTTAACAATTCAAAAGAACATCCTTTGAATATTTGATAAGAGATACAAGTCATAATAACTTATTCTAATTTCAAGTGTAATAACATAAAGTGATTTATACTATGTTCCTAGTATTTAGGTGGAAAAACACATGTCAAGCTTCATATACTTTTCCTCTAAATGATTCAATATTTATTGACACATAAAGATAATCCTACTATAAGTCCCTATTTACAAGTTTACTTTAGCTTCATGTACTTGTTTTCCTTTCCCAACAACATCCCAATATCATTAATCTAGATTACTCTTTTAGTTGATCATAGTTTCAATAAATCCAATCTGCTATTATGAGCTTTCAAAGGAAGTATATTACATATGCATAGTTTCAAGGAACCATATGCTTCAAATAGTTCCCATATTTTCATAATAATCTTTACAAGTTAATCAAATAATGAGCTCATGATAGTTTCTTATTAGAGACCACTCTATGTTTATATTCAAGATTCCCTTAATTCCTTGCTTTTTCCTAAGCTATGGAATTTTCATGGACTATTGAAATATCTTTATTTTATGTTCCTAACCTTTATATTAAATGAACATTAACGTAGGAAAGAACCTAGTTTTGTATCTCATGTGATGGTGTGTTGTCCATGTTCACGATCTCATTCGTAACTCTTGTGCTCTCTACTCTAGAGTATCATCTCTTCGAGGCCATCACAAATAAGGTCCTTGTATGGTAGCCTTCCAAGATTTTTTAGTCTTGATTGGAAGCCTAGAGGGTTTAGGTGCATCCCTTGTGCAAGACAAAGGAGGGTGGGGTCGTCCACAAGTGTTGAAGACTAGTGGAAGGTTGGTGCGAACAATATTTCATCAAGTAGAAGGGAAATCCTCATAAGTAGTAGATACCATTTCTCTTTTCCTTCATGATTCTCCGTTTTTCTCTACTCCTCTACTCTCTCCTTCTTCACTTCACCTTCTCTTCTTACTCTATTCTGCCTTCTTCTATCCTTCTTCTATCCTCCTCCTCCTTACTATCCTCATATTCTTCTTGTCCCCTCCCTTCTCTTCGTTCTTCCCTCTACTCTCCTTCTTTATCTCTTCTTTTTCTTTACTTCTTCCTTCTCCTTCTCTTCTCCACTTTTCCTCCTCCTCTTGTTCTCTTCTACTTTATCTTTTACTTCTCTTCTTTACATCCTCCTATATGCTCTTCCTTCTACTTCACCCCTTCTTGTACTTCTACTCTTTCTCCTCCCTCTCACTCTCTTCCTCTCCCTCTACCTCTTCTCTTTCTTCCTCTTCTTTACTCCTCCTTCTCCCTATATTTCCTCTTCTTCATACTATTCTTCCTCCCTTCTCTACTATCTTCTCTTCTTCTACCACTAATCTCTCTCTCTCTCTCTCTCTCTCTCATATATATATATATATATATATATATATATATATATATATATATATATATATATATATATATATATATATATATATATATATATATATATATATATATATATATATATATATATATATATATATATATATATATATATATATATATATATATATATGCAGTATCTCAATAAGGTGTCGACTCAATATATCCCTCCAAAGCTAATGCCATATGGCTTTATAGCCTACGGCTATGAACCAATTTGGGATAGTCAACTTGGATATGCCCTACATCATTGCAAAGGAAGCATTGGAAATTGGAACATCATCTTCAGATGTGCCCTATCTCATTGCTGGGACCTAAAATGGGCCCGATACTAGCTCTAAGGCACTAGTTGGGCCTCTACTTCTCACATACTAAAACCACCCCACACAGCCTTGTGGCTAGGAGCATTTAAGAGCTTTGCATTTGTTCAAATTTATAGTCCAATAAATAATTCTTTTTTCACTCCTCAAAGGGAGTCCCTTACTGGTATTATACATCACGTAGCACACACACAACATTAGAGCATTTCAATGGTAAAAAACGGGCCCTCAAAGAAAATACAACCTTGAACTTTCACTCTCTAGAAAAATAACACATTTTCTCATTTTTGGGCCAAAAAGTGTCATCCTCTGTAATAAATGGTCGAGATACTAAATCAGCTTCTTGAAAGCAATATCATTAAATGCCCCAAATTCAAAAATTTTGAAAAGTGAGTTTATTCTAAAGCCTTTCCCGCTTCTATAGCAATGGTGCAAAATCCACCACACGTAGGTGCAATGGCGGACACAAGCTCACAAAATCCACCACACATAGGTGCAATGGTAGACACAAACATGCAACAACCTCCTCTCAACACCAATGCCAAGTATCACCTCCATATAGACGCAGAGAATGTTTATGCCCCATTACAAAAAAGGAGGGGAGGAAATTACATTTCAGAAACAGTGAAGACACAACTACACATGAGAGGAGCAAGGCATTTCGACCTTTGGTGTGATGGTTCTCTTTATCCCAAAGATCCTCACACTATTAGCACCCCACCCTTTTCAAGCCCGACTACCCTTCTTAGGTTTTTCGGAGATGGCAAGAATGGCCTTCTTGGCTATTACAAAGCTATCTCTACAACACATGCAATGGAGAGTGCAATGATGCACATCAAGAGCAGAACCATCGATAACTTAAAGGCGGAATGCAACCTCCAAGAAGAAAATATCAAAGCCCAACAATAGGAGATAGAAAGGCTGAACAAGTAGCTACAAATTTTGAGATAGAAGCAAACATTGCTTGGCCCTCGACAAAGGAAACGAGAACTAAAGAACATAGAGGATTTGAAGGTGAGCTCTGGAGGTATGAAGAAATAAATAAGGGTTATCAAGTTAGGAATCTCTTGTCTTACTATTCTGTGCTTTTTTGTTGTTATGTCTCCTTGCTTTACATTTTCCCTCTTTTTTAGGGATGTGCTATAGCCAAACAAGGAAAATTGTAACCCCAATGTCAACCTTGTAAAGCGACTTAAGCTACTTGTTAGCTCAAAGATTGCAAAAGGACTCATGCAAGAGAAGAAGTTCAAGGTAGTACAGAGGAAATTTCTTGAGCGATTTGTGAGCCAAAACACAGTTTCTGTGGAGGGCATACAGAGCACAATGGATGTGAGTGGTATAAGTCTCAATGGCTATGGTTTCTTACAAAAAGAGGTTACAATTTCATTTAAATCACAGGGTATTAAGCCAAAGCTCCTGCCCACAACTTCAGCAATCTGGAGACTTTAGAAATATCTTAACTTAAAGTAGGAGGAGTCTGTTGGAAAGCCCTATCACATCAATCGAGAGTTTCAGGCAAAACAGGGTTTGGTTGTCTATGATGAATACAACAATATCTTCATGGATTTGGAGATACTACATGTTTGAATGGTTGAGTTTTACAACATCTCATATGCAGAGACAAATGGCATATTGAACTTTACATTAAAGATGGATGAGTGTCAGATTCTGAAAGACGTTAAAATGGAGAGGGTAGCCATTACATTGATGGATAGGGAAATGGCAAGGCAATGGCAAACATGCCAAAGGATGATCCTCCTTACTTCAGTGTAGAGTCTGAAATGAATTTATGGTGGCTTGGGACATTTCTAGTTGTGTCAGAGAATTATGAAGCATTGGAATGGGTCTTTCAGAAGACTCCACTACCAGATGTTATTAATGCTCAAATGAAAAGATTCAAGAACTACTGGTTCCAAAGAGTCTTGGAGGCGTGAAGGCAAGACGATTCCTCTTGAGACCCATCAACAACAGGCGACAAAGCTTACCAAATCTGGAAAGTACTACAAAAGGACGCATGTAAGTAGGATTTAATTTGAGCAATGGAGAAGGCTACGCAACACAGTAAAGGATCACAAACCTCTTTCAAGACATGCAAAGGCCGAAGTGTGACATGCTGTGGATATCATATTCCATATGCTGGATAAGGAGACATGGACAAATATAGATAAGAAGACATCTTAGACTACTCTATATCTATTCAAGAAAAAGTTCCCAAAATCATGGAAAGTCATCAATTTCACACACTACATGGTAAGACAAGTCTTTGGTTTCATGCATGTTGGTATAAAATTGTCAGTGTCTACTACACACTGTTCAGAGACTAACCATTTATTTGCAGCACATCATATACAATCATATGCCATATTTCATTGAAAATTATGGAGATCCAAGTATTTCGAATACACAAGGCATGAAAAAGTCCCATTGCATGGCACACACAACATGTATTTCAGGCATACCCAACATGTGGTGATAACAGGAAAGCCAACTATCTTTGTGAGCTATTCCAATGGTTTTACAGAAGGATATTGCAGATACTACGGACAAAAGAGGAATTAAAATCATTAGCCATTGCACAAATAGTAGGAGATGCTAGGATAAAGGAAGACAAGAAGATTGAAGCATTCAAAAATTGAAATGCGCTTGAAGGACTCGCAAAATGGAGACAAGGTCCACACTATCACAATCATCGTCGAGTTAGAATACAAGAGGAGACCTCTCAAATTTATGATACACTATAAACTTGATAACTCTGATTACCACAAAGTATAATGCATGCTTTTGAACAATATTACATTTGATGTTCTGGAGTCAGTGCCTACTGCTTTTGTTATCAATGAGTTGATTCTCTCCCCCTCCCACTCCCCCTCCCCCTTTGTTGACTCCCCTAGCGCCGTGGAGGGGATCGTGTGTGGTGCTCCCTCTGGTCACAGCCTCCATGTCATCCCATGCTACCTCTTCCAACTATTCTCTCTGCTCCCTCTCGACTGCCCTTCTCATGTGTACAAACTCCTCCACCTCTGCTTGGTCTATATCAAATTGCTACATAGCCTCTGCATGCCTTATAGTAGTGGCACGATTTAGTTCTTCTTGTTGTACAAGGCGCTCCACTTGCTAGCACTTGTTAAATTCTTGTAGCGCTACCTTCTCGGCCCAATGCTAGTGGGTATACAATGTTGAGTGACCAAGGTATGACGGGTGACAGCCGAGTCACTATAACAGTGCAATGGACTGTCTTGAAAACAAAGCAATGCATGCACATTACCTATTAATGCACATTACATACATATAAATAAACATGAATAAGTCACTCTACTTATGTTAGGAATATCAAGAATTTGCATGCATAAAAGTGAGGCATTCAGAGCACTTCTCCATCCACAAGAGAACGTGTTTGACTAGATGGGCACCACGACCCGTTGTATATGCATCGCGTGTGCCAGCCCCCCCTCCAACACTAGATGCTCATACATTATCACAATATGTTACAAAAAATGCATTGAACTTGCATAGAATTAAATAATTGAATATAGTGTTGAGGTTACTCACTGTCTAACTTGACCGTGGAATCCATTGGATCTCCCCTAATTCGCTAAAATATTGTATTCCTCTCAACTAAATATAACAACAAGCTCCAATGCTCACTAAATTGACACAAAAAAACAATTATTAGCAGCATGCTCACTTAAGGAAACTTAAAGATATTCTTTAATAGTCACAACATACCTTTGATTATAGGCCATACAGATGATTTTAGCATCATCCAACCTGACAAGCCTGAACCAATCAAGCTATCGGATGAACGATTGTGCATTGTCGCACAACGCAATAGAGAACAAAGGGTCAATAACAAAAACTTGCCTTTGATGTTCCTCTGCTAGAGATGCCAAATTGAACCTATATGTAAAAACAATTGGACAAGTAAGACTCAAGAATTTGATAAAATACTTATTAAACATAAGACAATTGAATAGAATACTTATAGCATTGCCGCATACACTACTGTTATGTGGTTATCCAGCTTTCAAAATGTCACATGCACTGCACGTCATGCAGGTCCATCGATAAAACCTCTCTAGCCCCCAGAATGGTAAAGCCACAATTTATAGAAGAAGAAGAAGAAGTGGAGGTTAGCATTTTCTCGTAATCCTGAAGGCCACTCGGCCTCCATCTCCATCCTGAGCATGCTAATGATGCACTTGTCATTAACATATTGGCACTCTTCAGAGGGGCCGGCTCCTAAGTCTTGTGTCGGGGCTGGGCGTGGGGCTCTAGCTGTTGGGGCTCCAATTTTGGCTAGGGTTGGGACTCCAGCTGTTGGGGTTTGGGCTAGGGCTCTTGGGGTTGGGACTACTAGGGCTGGGTCTACTCTTGCAAAACTTCCTCAGCAAAAATCTATGGTTCATGCCCTCTCTGCGACCTTGTATTGAGAGGGTGGGATGCTTGATATGGTTTTGCATTATGGTGCCTTGGACGAACAGGAGGGATTGCAAGGATGTCATGCATGTGAGGGGGTCATGGATGGGAGGAGGCTGAAGTAGCTGATCATATCTGTGGAAGAGCCTCCTATTAGTGTCAAAGTCTCTTGCCATCATAGTAACCTTGTGTGCGTGTGCAACAAGCATGTAGGAATCCTCCATGAATTCAATCAAGTAATCTTCACAGATCTCTTGGAGAGAAAGGAGGGCAGATGCGGTCCACCGCATCCCTATTCTATGATGCTCACATATCTCTTTGGCAACCCTCTAAAAAGGACGCCTTGCGATTGCAAGCTGCATGTGGTGCAAAATGCGCCTAATCTCGTCAAGAACTCCCATGTGCACATTGTATCTTCATCTCCTGGACTGAACCTGTAACATAGCATCACCTTGGTTTGGACGCGAGGCTATGTTGTGGTTGACCTTTTTGTCGTGGCATCTACAAGTAGAGAATAGTAAGTCCTTGGGCCTTGCATCAGACCATGATGGCCCAGGAAGGGGAGGTCATCACGCGGTGAGGGGGTGCACTCAATGGATTGAGGGGCCTCTCTCCCACCGCGATGGCCCTGGAAGGGAGGTCATCATGGGGCGAGGGAGGCGTGGTCAACGGATTGAGGGGCCTCTCTCAAACTGTGATAACCCAAGAGGGGAGGTCATCAGGGGGCAAGGGGGTGTGGTCGATGGATTGAGGGGCCTATCTCGCACTGTGATGGCCCAAGAAGGGAGGTCATCACGGGGTGAGGGGGGAGCGGTCGATGGATTGAGGGGCCTCTCTCGCACCATGATGGCCCAGGAAGGGAGGTCATCATGGGGTGAGGGGGGACAAGTCAATGGATTGAGGGGCCTCTCTTGCACCGTGATGGCCCAGGAAGGGAGGTCATCATGTAGCGAGGGGGATGAGGTTGATGGATTGAGGGGCCTCTCTTGCACTGTGATGTCCCAAGAAGAGAGGAAGCGAGACAGAGAGTAATGGAACCCTACTGCAAAGATGAGAAGCGAGACAGAGAGTAATGGCACTTTGTAATTTCTTTTTTTCTTTTAATCAAATTATTTCTCTCTCAAAAAAAAGGAATGAGCTTCTATCAGGGCGGCGGCTCGTAAAAAACTTGATGCAGGTCACTTCAAGTGGCGTTAAATGCAAATAGTACGGACACACTTCCCAGCAAATCAGTCTTGTGAGTCATGTTCATCCATCATCAGTGCTCACATAAAACCGTACTTTAATGTATTTTTTCCAAGTAAGATTTTTTTTTATTTTTGGAAGAAAACATTGATTTGTATTAACTGGAAAGGTTTTTACAAGGGAAGAAGTAAGACTTGTTAAGTTGCGGCAGAGAGCCGCAAAGAGCGGTACCTAGCCATCATGGAGGCTTGCCTATATTCAGCCCCAGATCCATAGAGTGTTTTAACCCATGCCAGTAGTTGAAACAAGCCATCACGGAGGCATGTGAAGTTTTGTTTCTTTGCCAGCTACATGTGGCCTACCTATGGCCAATGGGTATATGCTCACTTTTTGATTAGAGGCTCCTTAAGTCGCTTGAGTGTATCTTTGCCATCTACCCATAACATATAGAGATGTCTGAATGGCTGTTACCAAACATTTATGTGCACAGCCGACTAGTATCTACCACCAAGCAAGATTCTTAAAAGACAGGTTGCTTTCCTCTGTCTATCTTTAGGTCATTTGGGAAATCTTCGCCTTTAGGTCAAAACATTTACACCGCCGGACTAGGGAAACTCTCTAGTGTAATAAGGGGACCAATTGGTAGTCTTTAGGCCTTGCGCTAGTTATTCCTTGGGCCTCATTCATGCCTTCTAGCCCATTGTCCTTCAACATGCCCAACGTGATTATCATGGGTCACAACGGTGCGATAGAGGCCCCCCTAGGAAGGTCCTTTGGCCCCACTCGCACCGTTCTCGCCCATTGGTCCAAAGTTCATTTTTTTCTATTTTCTTGATTTTTTTTTCTTTGGTTCCTACTTTCCTAATTCTTTTACTAATCTTTGGTTCCTATTTCCTTGAGCCCCTTTTTTAGGAGTTGTGATCAAGTGATGGCCTGAAGTTCCCTGTTTAACATTGTTCTCCTTCCAGATGATGAGATTGTCCAGGAGCTTTCACAAGACAAGATTTTTGAATTTTTTTACAAAGCAGGTGCTCTGCTTAGAGCACACAAGCTCTCTTGTATGTTTATGATAGATTTTCCATTAAAGCAGGTGCTAGCATTCAATGCCTTTGAGGACTATGAACGTGAGTTCAAAAGTTTGACCACGGCGAGTGTTGTTGTGCTAGATGGAGTAACTTATGTCCATCCAAGGCTTTGGTCATCAGATAGAGCAAGTGCAAGAAAGCTTAGAATGGATTTGGAGAAGATCCCCTCATATGGCATAATGTGCCTAGACAATTGTCCCCTCCATTTGTCGACTTGTTTAGTACAAGTACAAGTTTTTGTGTTTTTTTTCACCTTCATCTTCGAGATGACACAAAAGCACAAGCTTCCTCCACCTCTGATGGCACTCAGCTTGCAAAGGATGAGGATTATGATGAAGAGATACCCATCAACTTAGAGGAAGAGAAAGCCTTGGCAGGTAGTGACCCTGTGGTGTCGGGATTTAATGTGGATGCCCCAGGGAAGGGTAAAGAGATGGAGGACAAGCATCAAGGCCTTCCTTTATCATGCCTTCCAAGCTTCAATATGGGCCCAAAAATTGAAGAGTTTATTCTTTTAGTAGACATTATGTAGCAACTAAATATGCATGAGGACTACTATCTTGCAGCATTAACTAAATTTAGCAATGCTGATATTGGTTTCATTGTGGATGAAGAAGATAAATATTTCTTGGCCAACTCAGAATTCAAGGAGGGGGACTACAAGATAGGAAAAAAGTGTTCTCATAGTTTTTTGAGGAGGCTAAGTCACAAGAGAGCTAGTTTCCCCCCCAGATAGAGATTGCTCAAGCTGCAGAGTGTTTAGGAGTGTTGGACATGGGCAAGAGAGAGAAGCAATGCTAGACATTGGGGGGACAATCCCACTATGGTCAAGAAGAATGCTAGAAAACGATGAGAATCATCTAGTAGTGCATGTTTCTTTTGTTCTTAGTGCATGGGGTGTTGTCTGAGGAGGTCTCCTAAACTCAGGGTCACTAGGGTGGTCACTAATGTCACAAGGAGGTTGCTGGTCGCTTGCCTCTTGTTGATAAATATGACATATCCTAAGTCATATCCTATGGATGTATGTATCTAAAATAGAAGCATATGTAAAGTTTCCTTAAGTTTGGGGCATCTATCTTTTGAGAATACCACTTGTGGTAGTTGACTTTTGAGAAATGGAGAAGAATAATGGAGGAGAAGAAAACATGGAGCTCCTGACCTCTAATCTGATCTATCTCACAGACTCCCTCCACTTCAGTTTTCATTATGGTATCATAGCAGAATTTGAGGATTGAAGAGGACTCATCATCATGATTGGTCAAATTTTTACCAAATGACATAGGAGAGAGAGAGAGAGAGAGAGAGAGAGAGAGAGATCCGTCATAGCAGTGACATGGCCTACTTCTTCAACAAACGTCCAGTTGCCAGGAGTACACCTTTGCTCCATCTCCACAATTATAAGTTTGAGTCAAACTGCAGCATCTCTCACTCTTGGATTTGAAGCGAGAGGGATCTCTCCACCAAGATAGTTAAGCTTCTGAGATAGAATGGCTAAACAGCTATGGCAGCTTTCAGACTTGACAATGAAGGAGGCAAAATTCAGAAGTCATGTCTTTCCCAATGCAATTATCCTAATCCTGGCTATCACTAATGCAGTGCATTTATGCTTGCTATGAAACTGCCATCGTCGCTAGATTTTTGCCTGCCATGGTAGTCTGAACTGCACTGAGTCTTTTGTGAGGGCTTTTGCTTATGATGGGAAGAAGATAAGGCTACGATTGTCGGTGGACCAAGCAAGCCCTCTAATGAAGCAGCGATACTTGATGGCAACAGATACATGACAACGATATTGTACGCTATAAGTAAATCTTCCTCTTCAGTCCTTCAAACACAGGGATATAGGACAATGATATTGTATGCCTCAAAAATAATACATCTCCCTGGCTCGCACTTGAGTGGCATCGATGCTGGACGAAGTTGCCACAGAGGAATGTATGACGTGTAGATTTGAGGAGAAACATCTTAGATGTGGATGATGCAAAAGTTAGAAGGTGGAGGACCAACAATAAGGAGATAGTTACAATGGTTATGTTAGCACAGCCTAGGATGCTGCCTGCGGATTTGGTGCGCAGATCGGACGCTGTATGCTCGCGTAGTGAATGCCGGAAGGTCCCCAAGAACAATGAACTCTACTTTTTTTGCACAAGTTACAAGGTAAAAAGCATGAACGACAAGAGCAAGAGACCAATTGGGTGCAATCTCCCCCCATGCCTTGTGTGAGCGCTCCACAAAGCATGTATTTTATGTACATTTCATCTTCATGCTCAATAATAGCCCAATTTACAAAAATATAACAAGCTTTTAGCTTTTGATTTTGCTTTTACACAAAAATAGGAATAAAGCTAATGGACGGTGCCCAAAGAGTCTGGCACGCCCAATACAATGTCCAAATAGAAATAACATAACCGTGCGCCCATGCGCATACAAAATAATAATAAATAATCAATGCCTCAATAAATAGGTATGACAAAATATAGGCGTGGTGCCTATCAGAATATAATCCATAGATCAAATACTCGCTATCCTCCAATGCTTTCCTCCGCCACTGCTGCTATCTTTACACATCAACTGAAGCATTCACAATCGTTAGTAATACAATTAAACCAACAAAAGTGAATACCTAGCAGTCTTCAGCTACATAAATAAATCAACTGGTTAGAAATAAATTGTAACCTTAGATTATAACGAGTGCGCACTCTAAACTCATAAACGTTTATTAATTTAATATGCATTTTGCGGAATCACCCGCTATGGAATCACCCATGTACACACTAAATTAATGAAACGCCCGAAAAGGACAGGCGTCCCCATCAACTTCTCGCACAAAGAATCCACTTTGTGTATGAGCCCCGGTCATCAAAGTTTACGGAATCCACCGTAAAACCTCACGGAATCCATCGTGGCACGGAATCCACCGTGATCCATGGTTAGTAAAAACAGTTTTCAAAACAATTGTGCTGCTTGTGATGCTGTTAAAGTTTTCTTACATGGAATGAAATATGCTTGTTTACTAAATCTATCTACAACTGTCCAAATCATATCATGGTTAGATTTAGTATTAGGTAAACCAGTAATGAAATCCATAGAAATTTGTTCCCAAGGTTTAGATGGAATAGACAAAGGCATAAGTAATCCATACTATTTACCATGATGTCTCTTAACTCTTTGATAAATCAAACATTCAGAAATAAAGTTAGATACATCAGCATCCATATGCGGCCAATAAAAATCTTTAGTTAACATACATAAGGTAGATATGATACCTCTATGACCTTGATATGGGGGACAATGAATTTCATTCAAAACAAAAGATCGGAATGGAATTGTAACACACAATCTCTTTTCATAAAACATAAATCCATCATTATATGACAATGAATCAATAGGAATCAAATTATTTTGAACTAATTTATTCCAATCAGCATGAAAAGTAATATCCTGATGATATGTATCTTTCATAGCAATCAAAGAATCAAAAGATATAACATAAATATTATGAATGGCAGGTCTTCTACTCAATGCATCAGCCACTACATTTTCTTTTCCAGGTTGGTATTGAATGATAGGATGAAAACTTTGAATAAAGGAGGCCCATTTGATATGACGGTCAGAGATTTGAGGTTGGCTAAGTAAATGTATAATACTTTACTGATCGGTCTTAATCATAAATTCTGAACCCATTAAGTAGTGTTTCCATTGTCTTAATGCTTGTACAACTACTAATAGTTCTTTGTCATATGTGGAATATTTGAGCTCAGAAAGTTTCAACTTACAACTAGAATAGGCTATAGGATGATTGTCTTGCATAAGTACAGCTCCTATTCCTGATCCACTAGCATCGGTCACTACTAGAAAGAATGGTCTATTAAAATCAGGCAACTGTAGAACAGGGGCATGGGTTAATGCATGTTTCAGTAAGTCAAAGGATTTCTATTGATTTTCAGACCAATGATAAACAATTCCTTTCTTCAGAAGTTTGGTTAATGGTAAAGCAAGTAATGAAAAATTACGTACAAACTTCCTATAGAAACTAGCAAGACCAAGGAATGAGCATAACTCATGCACATTTTTAGGTACATGCCAATTCAATATTGCATCGATTTTCTTAGGATCAACTTTAATTCCATCAAATGATACAATATGACCTAAATACTCAATTTCTGTTTTAAAGAATTCACTCTTTTCAGGATTTGCATACAGTTGATTTTCTTTCAATAACTGAAAAACCAATGACAAATGCTCATAATGTTCTTTTTCATTTTGACTAAACACCAAAATATCATCAAAGAAGACAATTACACAATATTGATATTTCAGAAATATACGGTTCATCATTCTACTAAAGGTAGCAGGTGCATTAGTCAATCCAAATGGCATGACTAAAAATTCGTAATGACCAAATTGTGTTCTAAATGCAGTCTTGAATATGTTAGACTTATCTAGTCTCACCTGATGATAACCAGACTTAAGATCAATTTTACTAAATATAGCAGATCCTTGCAGTTTGTCCATAAGGTCATCAAATCTAGGAATAGGATACCTATTCTTTACAGTGATCTTATTTAAAGCTCGATAGTCAATGCACATACGATAGGTATTATTCTTTTTCTTGACTAACAGAACAGGTGCACCGAATGGAGAACTGCTAGGTCGAATCAATCCTCTATTTAGTAATTCTTCAACTTGACTCTGGATTTCTTTTTGTTCTATCTGGTTATGCCTATATGGTGCTTTGCAAGGTGGTTGTGTGCCAGGGATCAAATCTATCTTATGGTCTTCTGGACGTGAAGGAGGTAAACCAGGTGGTAGGTCTTCTGCAAAACAGTCCTTAAAATGTGCAAGAAATTCTTTATGCCTAGAGTGCATATGACTATCGTTTACTTGCAGTTCATTCACCCAAATGAGATAAGATTTACTACTCTTGTGTAATGCACGTTTAGCTTGAGTATGCGAAAGCAGTGGAAAAACATTGCATTTTCTAAAGATGACCAAATGTCTGGGCTAAAATCCCATGATTGGCATAAGATATGTCAGGTTTGTGAACAAAATGGATTTTAATTAGTGTGGACATTTTGAAATTTGAAAAGTGACCATTATTCTTAATGCTTTCTCATTTGTGGCAGTTTGTCCTACCGATCGCGATCGTGGGATGCCTAACTCCAGAAATTCGCGGGGCCATTTACAATCGTCGACTTTGGTGCAATGGATCTCACAGAAAGAGATTAAGACGTCCTCTATTGAATCCACAAGGCGGGGAGCAGTTGAGACGGTCTGTCTCTTTGAGAAATACCTGCCCACTAGCATGCTCACGATACAAGTTCACCTTCTTGTGCATCTTGTGGACGAAGTGGAGATTGCTGGACCTGTCCATACGCGATGGATGTTCTTCTTGGAGCGCTTCATGAAAACCCTGAAAGGCTTTGTGCTACAACGAGCTTGTCTGGAAGGTAGCATGGCGGAAGGTTGGTTGGTGTCAGAGGTGTTAGTGCATATCTCACAATGGCTACCAACGGTGGAACCAGACAATGAAATGCTATGGACGCTGAAGGACGATGATAGGCTGACTGGAGATGTGGTGGTTGGAAATGGGGTAGAAAAAAGAATGGATGCCTCAATGGAAGAGAAGGTGAATCGCTTTTGTATGTTGCACCATGCCTCCATGGAGACGTGGCTCGCCAAGTACCAGTTTGCAAGGCAAGATCGAGAGGAAGCGCGAGCTGAATTCTGACGCAGTACGCGTCACCAACCGATTCGATATCCCGAAGGCATGGAATTTTCTTGCTACATCTAATTTGAGTGTTTCAATGTGCAGTACAAAATATATAGTGCAGCGTGGTCGCGCGGACGGCATTTTCGGGTGGAGCGTATTGACCAAATGCGCTCCACAATGGACTGTGGTATCATGGCAAGGTTTGAGCAAGAGAGCTGGCGACGAGCAACGGATCCAAACACGGTTGTGGATGAGATGGAGTATTTTGGAAACTTGCAAAGTATTATTACGGTGGATTACCGTAGCTTCTCCATGATACTATTCGATGTGCAGTGGTTCAAAGTGGTACTTGGAGGAGCTAGAGCAACAGTTCGACGAGGTCCATCTGGATTTCTCGAAATAGATTCCGAAAAAAAATGGATGGATTTGCGCGACACCTTTGTGTTGCCGGCCCATTGTGAACAGGTACAAATAGTCATTTGCTTGCTAATTGTAATACGACATGGTTTATGTCACAATGGTTTGAAGTCGCTTTGTAAGTATTTGTGAATAGGTAATCTTCTATCCAAACCCCCGACAACCTCGATGGTGGTATGTTATACCTTCAACTCCTCGAGGTGCGAGAGTATATGATCAAAGCGATGTTCCAGGCATAGATGAAGAAAATATGTAAATAGAGGAATCGAAATTACAAGGGGTGGAGGCCACCGCAAGCTTGGAGCCCGCATCGGCTAACAATGATGGAAATACAGAAGTCGTAGAATTTTTTGAGAACGAGGCAGACTCGTTCTTTTGTGGTGACATGTCTATCCACCTTCCAGTGTATGCAGAGTTGTGTCAGGAGATTAACATGGGACCATAGAATACTTCATTCTTGGAGAATTGTATTAATCAATTCGTAGTTTAGATCTTCCATAAAGGTAGATAAGATATGCATTTTAAGAGGGATTTTTCAAAAATGATTTATATTAATGTGCTTTGTATAGTTTAAATTGATTATTCTGACATCATTTTTTATCTGTGCAGGTATCGACATTTTCAGGATGAGTCGAGGGATGAGCGATGAGGAGTTTCAGGACATGATGGCACGCATGTCTCCAGATCAACTCGCGAGATTCAGAGAGATGGAAGATAAGGAGCTGTCTCGTTCTTCGTCAGGGCGCTCTGCTAGATCAGCTTCAGCGCGATCAGATGCTTCAGCTTCGAGCAGACGATCTCGACGCTCGCGATTTGGGCCAGAGGGAGGGACTGCGACTGCAGGAGGATCAGGGGGTGCTGCTGTGGAGACACGGACGCGATGTCTCCGTCTCGTCGTTTAGCTGGAGCTACGTCACCTCCAGGATTTGTCACACCTGTGGGGACGTCCACTCCAGTTACTCCGGCTTTTGCGCAGCCGTCGGAAGATGGCACGCCTTTTGGTGGCACTCCTTTTGGTGGCACCCCTTTGAGTGGCACTCCGGGAGAGGGTACCCTCGTCGGTACACCGGATGTACAGGGGTCTCCTGGATATGCCCAAGAGCGTGGACGGAGATGGGAGAGGGCCCATCTTAGGCATACTCCTAGGGGTTATGGATACCTAGTGGATGGCAGGTCAGGAGCCATCATCATGAATGATGAGGGGAGGAGGGTGATGGCTCGCATGAGGGAGTTGTGCCAACAAGTTTTTCGGCACAACGTCCTGGATCATTAGAGGAACATACCGGAGGGGAGCAAGGACTACATAGTAGCATCCTTGCACGAGGAGTTCCCGATGCCAGCCGCAGTGGATAGATTCTCTACAGGCTGGATGATGGATTGCATACGTGCATACATGTCACATAGACAATCCGACGCACACAAGGCAATCAAGAGTGGGGCTCCAAAGCCCGAGTGGTTAGATGCAGATGACTGGCGCCGATTGAGGGAGGAGGCTACAAATTCACCAGGACGTTGGAGTCAGCAGCGGGAGGCGGCGAGGGCACGAATCGAGGCCGGATCGGTACATCATCTTGGGAGTGGCGGCCACAGGACATATTTGGACTTTGTAAGTTTCTCTTTTGTTTTGCTTATTTGTTTTTTTGAGATATTCTTTGTACTGACAATCATGTTTCTAACAGTTAGCATTTTGTTTTCTTTGCAGCACTCCATTACAAATCGCGATCTACAAGGCCTTGAGACTCGATATGCAGAGAGGCACGGTCTCAGGGCATTGATCGACCGATTGTATAGACACGGACAAAACCTAGGGAGCGCGAGGAAGCTGCACTCCCCCTTCAGCACTCGACTGCGGCCAAAGCGCCTCCATCTTACCTACCTCCTTTAAATCCATTCGTGACCCTATAGTGTCTCTCTTTCCTGTGATGTGGTCCCATAGCAAGCTGCCCGCATTTTTGAAAATATGCATGGGATCCAACAAGTGGTTGACCTGTAAGTGGGTCCAATATGGCAACTCGTAGAAAACTGAGAACCGTCGCATTCCATTTGGATGTGATTCCGGGTTTACCATTTTTAGCTCGTACCAGCTTGCAGCATTCATACGTGCTGGAGGTCGTCCAAGAAAACCTTCCCTGAGTTCATGATTCTCCGGCAAGAAAGCGGTGTGTCCTTGATATACCATCTTCTTCATGGTACGTGACCTTCGGGAGTCTAACTGTGGCCCACACAATGGACATTCATGATAACCTAAGGTAACGAGACCTGCAAGGCGATCCACGACCTAGTGAATACTTGATTGAATGAAATAAAATATAGATATTACCAGCAAGAACAAAGGTCTGCTCACATGAGCACTCTCCCAATCCCGGAAAGTCATGCATCGTCCACATGAGAATGGCTCGAATGTTGGCTGACCGCCGACCATCGCGCCTGCTCATATCTTGCACCGTGACCCCCTCCTCCCACAAAATCTTAAGCTCATCGACTAATGGACGAAGATACACGTCCATATTTTTTACTTTGTAGCGGCCCGGGACGAGCAAGCTAAGGATGAGATGTCCTTTCTTCATAGAAAGCCATGGAGGAATGTTGTAGTTGACAAGCACTATAGGCCACACACTGTAAGAAGTCGAGCGCAGACCGAATGGGTTCACACCATCCATGGCGAGACCGAGCCGAAGATTCCTTGGCTCTCGCGCAAAGCCTGGAAAGGTAGAGTCAATGTGGCTCCATGCGCGCAAATCTGCTGATATTCGTTGAACTCCATCCGTGGACCTATTCTGCACATGCCACGTTGTCAAGCTTGCCATGGCAGACGTACGAAACATGTGGTTTATGCGGGGGATGAGCGGAAAGTGTCTGAGAACTTTTTGAGGGATGGTCTGCCCTTGCAAGTCCTGTCGATACCTGTGAGCACCACACTTTGGACATGTCTCCATAGTCTCATATTCATCTCGAAACAATATGCAGTCATTGATACATGCATGGATGTTATTGTAGTCCATGCCAAGCTTCCGTAAAACATGTCGTGCATCATCACGAGACTCAGGCA
Organism: Lygodium microphyllum; assembly: GCF_053477565.2. NCBI lineage: Eukaryota > Viridiplantae > Streptophyta > Polypodiopsida > Schizaeales > Lygodiaceae > Lygodium > Lygodium microphyllum. Next base: position 45,949,171 of record NC_141138.1, read on the forward strand.
TGGTGTTTGCAAGTTGCAATATATGATATTTCAATAACCTGAAAAAAATCATAAAACACCTTGAAAAAACACAAATGTTTGCAATAATACTGTTTTTAAAAAAAACAATGAAGTCTGTGTGCAAGGTACGTGAACAACTCAGTCACACTCGTATCGCTCCAACCGTATTTTGCTTGCACACTTAAGAGTGCAAGCAATGTCTTCAACCGAGATACTCAGCACCCATCATATAATGGTATGGATGCTTCCTCTCTAAGCGGGTCAGATATCTCAACATCCATGGGAATCAATGCATCGATCATTGCCTCCATCTCAGGCTCCAAGATTGTAGGCAAGTCGGGAAGGTTGTCTGTCTCCTCTGGCATTGATGGTATAGATGGGCCTTGCGAGTGGTCGATTGGCTCCTGCAATCCATCCATCGCACGTCCACGAACTCTTCTAATTGGCCGCAAAGGGTGCACTCCCCCTTAGGTCGAGACATCACCCCCCTGGATACAAAATTTGCCAACAATACCCAATCTTATTGTGTATGGTTTTCAATTAGCTTGAGAGTACAATGCATGAAAAATGCTAACTTCAAATTAACGTTTGCTGAAAATCCGCAATCGCCTGATCAATGATCTTAGATTGAAACTCGCCAAATTGTCGTACGTGTTCTATAGACAATCGGCGTTTTCGTCTAATTGCCAACTTGCATTGAGAGCAAGGACATAGGACACGCTGATTAAGATACGTCTCGCGGTCTTGAACAATAAGACCTTCTTCGTTTGCTATCTTATCTACATTATAGCAAACGAGGCTTAAATGGATAGCTTTATGGAGATGTACGTCAAGTTGCAAGTTGACCATAAACCTTGCATTGTATATAGTAGTCGAGAGATTTTCCGATATTATATGTCGGCCTTGTATCATGCTCAATGATTTGTTTGTCCTGGTAGATAATTATTTGTTATATCTCGGCTTTGAGTATAAGTAATCCATTTTAAAATTAATGCGCGCCATCTATGAAATTTTATAACTATAGTAATAAAATTTATTTCAATCAATTCTACTCATAGTCATAAGACCTGAGAGAAATTATCCTATACTCCATTTAAGGGTTTCTTCTTCTATAACAATAATTTTGGGTTCATTTTGATAAAGTACGTGGCCCATGGCAAAGCACATTGCATACCATTATCAATAAGTCTATTATCTTAAATTTCCTTCCCCTCCCTCTCCCTCTCTTTATCTCCCTCTCCCTCTCTTTCTCTTTTTCTCCCTCTCCCTCTCTATCTCTCTCATTTCCTAAACAAGCAAAAAATAAAGTGATTTAAACATCCTCCAAGCAAAAGGGAGAGGGAGAGATACAATGCACTCTCCCTCTCTTTCTCTTTCTATCCCTCTCTCATTTCCTTCCCCTTCCTCTCCCTCTCGCTCTCTTTCTCTCTCATTTCCTCTCCTAAACAAGCAAAAAGTAAAGTGATTCAAACATTAAACAAGCAAAAGGGAGAGGGAGAGAGAGAATGCACTCTCCCTCCTTCTCCCTCTCTTTCTCTTTCTCTCCCTCTCTTATTTCCTCCCCCTCCCTCTCCCTCTCCCTCTATTTCTCTTTCTCTTTCTCTTTCTCTTTCTTTCCCTCTCCCTCTCCCTCTCCCTCTCCCTCTCCCTCTCCCTCTCTTTCTCTCTTGCTCTCTCGTTTCCTCTCCTAAACAAGCAAAAAAGAAAGTAATTTAAACATTAAACAAGCAAAAGGGAGAGAGAGAGAGAGAATGCACTCTCCCTCTCTTTCTCTCCCTCTCCCTCTCCCTCTCCCTCTCTTTCTCCCTCTCTTTCTCTCCCTCTCTCTCCCTCTCCCTCTCCTTCTCTTTCATTTCCTCTCCTAAACAAGCAAAAGAGAACGATTTAAACCTTCAACAAGAAAAAGAAAGAGTGAGGGAGACTCACCAATGAGATATGGCGAGCGTGGGCGGCTTCTCTTTGCAATGAGGGCTCCTCCTCTCCTTCGCGAACAACGACGGTGGCGGCGGCGGCGGCGGCAGCAAGTCTCTTCCTCTTCTTCTCTCACAAAGCCTTCGCTCTCTCCCTCGCTCTCGCTCTCAAAAGGCGAAGAAAAGAAAATGAAAACGGCGCTCTGGTTTCGGCCGCGCTTTTTTCCCCTGCGGTGTCGCTATTGGCGACGCAAATAGCGACGCCAGTTGTGACGCCAATAGCGACGCCGATATCCGCCGTCGCTAATCGGCGTCGCTAATTGCCCAATTCCTTGTAGTGTTTATCACTTATTATAACAACAAATATTTAGATGTAAGAGGCTCCAAATCCATTAAAATTTTCTCTTTTGGTTGCCCATTACAGTTTCTATCAATAGACAAATAGATGTCATGAACAAAAACACATGCAAATACTTGAATCTAGTAAAAATCTTGTGGGTAGTAGTGATCCCTATTGTAGATCCTATCATACCCTATCTTTGGGATAGCTAAGAGTGATCCCAAAATCACTTGTTTATCCCTCAATTCAATAGCACTCGAGCCACAGTACATTCATTCCACCTTTTCCTTGTATCTTCCTTTAGAATCCCTATAGAAGATACAAGAGAGAATATGATCTCAGATATGGTTGAAATTATTTGCTATAGAATAGTCCACAATCTATCAAAACACTCCCAAATGTCACCCTTTTCTTCCTTCAATAAAAGGAGTACTCAAGTACTTTGCTTCTTGCATGCATCATACTCTGCATCTATAACAATAGGCATAGTCTTTATGTAATAGAAACAATCCATAGAGTAGCCCTACTTATATTCCATCCCAAAACATAAATTAAACCTTGGTTTTGATTTTTTTTAAACTCCATTTTTAGGCCATAATTCAATCCTGTAATCCAAGATAGTGAAAGAGCAAGTATACTTCAACACAAGCCCTTGACACTCTTGATACAGAGCTTTGGAGAGCTTTAGGATAGCATAGGTATATTATGATAGCAGTTGCCCTATTCTATAGTTATATAAAGTAGTGTTTAATAGCATTAAGTGTGCATACATTAGACCCAAAAGATTTAGTGTATTGTTCTCTAAGCATACATCAAGTATGACAATGCTTTTCCTTCTCTATCTCCCTCATACAAAGCATAGTTTGTCTCCCCTATTGCCCACATCTACATCTAATCAGAATTTCATATATGAATCCATAGTCTAAACCATCTACATCCATAAATTAAATTTATAGTAAACAAAATGAAGCATCACGCATCTTATAACCCTTTAGATGGCCTTCACATTAGGTTCACCAATGTTGAAGCATGTAGGATTGAAGGTCTACCATAGGGGTAAGAGATAGAAGGGTGTAGGGAGATTGGGAGATGAAATATGATGAAAGAAAGAGAATAGAAAGATTAGATTAATTGAAAGAAAATGATCGAGGCACAATCCAAAGACCTTGTATCACATATAGCTCAGCAAAGCAATCTTAGTACATCCATATAATATGCCCAAATCCTAAGCATGAAGACACACTTGGGATGATATCCCCAAAGGCACTCTGACACTATGACTTAGATATACTCGAACATATATCAATATATCTATAGTACATAGACCAAAATTGATGGCATGTGCCTCATAAATTCATACATACAATGAAAACCATGTAGTAAATTATGGGCATCATCACTCGAAAGTGCTATCATCCATTAGAAAGCATCAATACCTCTATTTACCCATTATGGCCTTAAAAATCCACTTCAGTCCTTTTAGAGAAATTGATTTGAGTAGCATTAAAACATACATATGCTACCAAAAAGTCAATCCAAAGCATGTACTTTGGTTCTGGCAATCATCTATCAACCATAGACCATCAATGACATTCATCGGGATTTCCTGAAGACCATAAATGAACTTGTAAAACCCTACGGATAGTAGATACCTTGTTGTATACATAGTTTTGATAGCAATCAACTATCACAAGCTTTTACTTTGAAACCCTTATGCGATCGCTGGGAGTACTTGTGATGAATAGGTATCATTTATGTTTGTTCTTTGCCATGAAAGATGAGCTATCAAAGCTCAAAGCTTCTAGCTTTCTCCACTTTTTTTTCCCCAATAATAGATTATGTTTGCAATCATGTTGCTACCATCAAACATAGACTCGATTACTTTTTCCCCAAAGTTAGCCTATTGACCCTTATTTAAGTCCCCCTTTTCCACTTAACTCAAGTCTTATGCATGCAAGCTTCACTTTTTGACTTACATGACTTACTTGAGTCCTTCCCCATCCTCACATGATGAACATCTGTTAGTTTTTGTATGAGCAATCCACTATAATGTCTTCTAGAACCTCTCTTCCACAATCCCGCATGCAGATCGTTGAGATACTCAAGACACAACCGCTAATACACTTTCACACCATAGACATAAATCCCTTTAACAACGCATGTTAAACCTGCGTCACAGAGATTTGAAATGCTGAAAACAAAGTCTAAATTGATCATATCAATGAAGCCAAATATAAAATTAGACTTGGATACAAAATGAATTGTTGTACATTACAATAAGAAATTTTGATTGTAGTGAACATATTTACTTTAATTCATGTAACTTTTCTTGTATAATCATTGGTTTGGTAATTCGAAATCTAAAATCTTTTAATATTTTGAACAAAAACAACTTAATCAATACAAAAGCAATACCATATTCATCACAAAATGAACTTGTTTAAAATTATATTAGTTGTCAAACAAACTGGAAAAAAGATAAATGAAAAATCTCCGTTAGCTCAAATGTGTTACCAGTTTCCTATCAAGGTAATTGGCCATGGGAAGGGTGTGGCAGGTCGCAAAAATAAACCTGACGACAGTAACACTACACATGTCAAACGAAGCATAATCGTTGCATAATCGGTTTTGTCTTGTCAAAAAGAGTTGTTGGCACAGGATTTTGAGCTTCATTCCATGGATGCACATAAATTTACATGGAATCACACTGGGTGGGCTTCACGTATAAGCGGTTGCCCTCGAGGTCATAACCAACGTGGAAATTTTGCTGCTGCATGTTGCCAATGAGGGAGAAGTCCTCATTGGGGGCAATGGCGAGGCAGAAGTAGTCATTGATGCGGACGAAGTAATTGGGCAGGGACAAGTGCATGTCTAGATTGTTAAGGAAGTGGAAGGAGAGGCTGGGGATGGTGGTGGAGTAGTCATGGTGGATATTAGGAGACACCGGACGGTAGCAGAGGTCGAGGCCGAGGAGGCGGGAGGAGTTCCTCTGGGGCAGACGGGTGAGGTACTGTTGTTGAGGATCAGCGTTATCAATGAGGGAGGCGAAGGCTCGGAGGACGGGGCGGTAAGTGGAGGGCTGGAGGTAGGTGAGGGTGGACCCGGAATCGAAGATGGTGAGGTTCTGGGAGTGCGGGTCGGAGATGCCGAAGCGGCGGCCGCCGACGCTGATGCCTTGAAGGGAGACGTAGTAGAGGGTCGTGCAGAGGGCGGGGCCCGGGAGGAGGGGCGTGGAACTGTCGGCGGTCGGCATCCTGCGGGGGCCGGGAAACAGGGCGCCGTGGCGGGCACCCAGGCAGTAGGAGAACGCGCGGCCTCCAAGGGTGGGCCCCAGCTGCGAGGTCAGGGACACCGTACCGCGCCCCAACCCCACTACGCCGCTTGCATTGGCGAAGCCACCACGGGGACCGTTCTGGCGCCCGCATCCGAACACGAAGTCAGGGAAACTCTGATTCGACGCCAGAGTCAGCGTCTCGCGTGCCACCACCCCTCTCGAGTAGGTGCTGTCCGCGTACGTGTACCTGTAAGAGCAGCTCTCTTTGTCCTCCATATTATAATTCTTCAACGCATCGCATGGCCGCCCGTCGACTCCGGATCCTCCCCCGGCCTGCAGCCCCGCGCAGTCCGCGTCCCCGCACCCCACCACGCTGAACGTCGTCGAGCTCGCCGGATCGTAGATGGCCTCCGTCTGTGGGAAACACCCCCCGTCGGCACCGCACGGCTCGCACTGAGTCCACACCAGATCGCTCCCCGTGTCCACGATCGCCGTGATGGTCTGCGGCGGTGAGCCGATCTGAAGTGTCGTCACGAACTCGCCCTCCATACCATACATCGGCTGCCAGTAGAACGGCTGATCTTTATAGTTATCGTCAGCGTCTTCTCCTGGTGATTTTGTTATTCTTCCCTTCAGTGATCTGACACGGGCATGGCTTCTGAAAATTGCTCCTCGGACCAACCCAGTCGAGGATGGCCATAATGACGATCTGTAGAGAGGCATTCCAACCACGTCGTTCCTGGTGGTATTTTGGTTTAGAGCGTTAAGAACATAATGAGTATGGTCTGATGCTGTACGGGGCGTGAGAGGAACGCCCATAATTTGGATTGCAGCTGCAGCAGATAATGATCGAATCGAGATAAATACAATATACGCGATCATGAGCTGCACCGCTGCCGTTACTCGCACCTTCTCCCACATTGTCTGATACATGTCGGCTAAGCAGGGAAAATCAAGGTTGAGAGGGGATCATTGTCATCTAACTGCAACCGTGACGAACAAATAATTGATTGTCGCCCTCACAGAAGACTGCCAGCTGGTAGCATCTCGCCGGCTACACAGAACTGCGGATCAACCTCAGCCAACTCTAGCTAGGTATCGGCAAGCCTGGGTACGTATCCATAGATATATATCTGAGTTAGTCCACGCCAGACTTTTTTTTCGCGACATGTTCAACAAAGCTTTTCTTCCTTTTTAAAAAAAAACAAACAAAAAGCTAAGTTGCATTAGCTTATTTTTTGAGAGCATTAAGATTATTTATAAGAGGGGGAAAGAAAAAGCATTTACGACTGTGTTTTACGAGCAAAAACAATAGCAAATCATTTCTATATAAAATACTTCCACAATCAACTCAACTTTCAACAACTTATAGTAATTTACAACAACAAAGGACACAATATAACAATATTTTATTCCTTGGAGATTCAACAAGGGACTACAAAGCAATAAAGAGGTCTAGTACACGTTGGTTTTTAACAAGGGCTACATTAAAATTTAATCATTTTGTAACTAGCAATGCATGTTTATTTACAATAGATTTGTGATAGTTTATAGTAGCAGACAACAAATAGCTTATGTGATCATAGCAAATTCAAGTTGCAATAGCAAATCATGATTAAAGTTTACAAAATTCCAATGCTTTAATTTCTATATCTGGTCTCATCATCTACAAGTTATTCTACATAGCTTTGTTTTCACATATGAGTAGTTGGTGTCAAGTGCCTGTAATACTTAAGAAGACCATATTGATGCCCTCAAAGGTGCAATGTCATGCTTAGACTTTCTATACTCTTTTTAATCAAATTAACTATAAATTTATTTTTATATCATGGAATTGGTGGCTATTTATGATATTGTACTTTATTTTTTAGGGCAAAATGATAGATTTGATTTAGTTGGCAAGATATATGTCTATCATTTTTTGAATGCAAGAGATTAAACCATTCAGTCTATCTTTTTCGTAAAACTTGCAAGTTTCATATATGCCAAGGTCGATGATTTCATTTTTGGTTATGATCACCTGAGTGGTGACTAGTAGTAGAGATATATCCAAGTGGTACACTACATGAGATGAAGGGAACTCTGATGCTAGTTTTGGACACATTTCCAAGAACGCTATATGGTGTTAGTATATGTGTCGGTGCAAGCATGTGAAAAAGTATTGATATGTTTGTCAGTAAATACCTGTAATATTTAAAAGATATTCTAACAAACATACCGATTTATATTCTAACATTACTAAAAAAATAGATAGAGCTGAGGGTTTCCCATCTCTCTTAATTTTGATGCCATCAAGCATCAAGTTAAGTGTTGAATTTTTACTACTTTTTCTATTTTTCTACTTTCTTGTGATATCTAAGAGTGGAGAGAGAGTACAGAGTTTAGGAGAAAGTTGACATGCTATGAAAAGTGTAAGTTTTTGTATATCAAGAGAAGAAAATTCAAGAAGGACTTATGATATAGTGTCAATCCCACCTTTATATACTCAAGCCTAAGCTCAATATGTTGGTGATGCCAGGAGGCATATTCCACAGTGGATTCTGTGAGACCATGGTGGATTTCGTGAGTTTTTTTATTCCATGGTGGATTCCGTGAGGTTTTGTGGTGAATTCCATAAAACTATATGTATTTGTCGGGGCTTGTACATAGGGTGGATTCCTTGTGTGAGAAGTTGATGGGGACACCTGTCCTTTTCAGGCATCATGTTAATTTAATGTGCACGTGGGTGATTCCACAATGGGTGATTCCACAAAATACATATTTAAATTAATGGACGTTTATGAGTTTAGAGTGCACTGCATTAAATTAAGGTTAGGACAGAGTTCCAATCTATTTATTTATTTTGTAGCTGAAGACAATTAGGTATTCACTTTTTTCGATTTAATTTTATTATTTTCTAACAATTGTGAATGCTTCAATTGATGTGTAGAGTAGGCAATGGTGGTGTTGAGAAGCATTGGGCGACTGAGTGTATTCAGATTACCTAGAAGAAATTATCATTTTTTATGGGCGTGTGCCTTATTATTAAAGGTGTGGTGCTAATATTTATTTAGGCGCGTCTATTTATTAAAGCACGTGATAGATATTTATTATTATTTATACGCATAGGCACTCGGTTTAAATACATTATTATTGGATATTGTATTTGGGCACAGCCCGACTTTTGGGCCGCTGTCGTGATGTTATGAGGACACAGTGTGAAAAAGTATGAAATGCATCATCATCCGACTTCTTTATTGATCTAGAGAGTCAATGTGATTTGAGCCATTAGTACTAGTATGAGTTTCATGGATTATCCGAAAATACTAGATTTTTAGATAATTTTAGCGTATATTTGATATTATTTATTGTAAAATATTTGAAAAAGTTAGAAAATCTTCTAGATTTGAACAGCATGCAAAAAGCAAGTTGCTTTTTCAGCCAGTTAGGAGATTTTTCATAAAAAAGATAGATTGATGAAATCGTGCGCGTCGCGATCACTGTAAACAGCCTAAAAACTGCAGATTGAACTGAAAGAAGAATGAGTGATCTAGGAGATCCGTGAGCAGGTGTCCTGTCCTGGAGTTTTACCCCCCTTTCGGATCCAACGGAGCCATCGGATTTGGGTTCCGAGCAATAGAGAAGGAGCTGTAATTTTTATGCACGTTTTGTTCTACGAAGAAGCTTCAGGAGATCTAATGCCTGGAGATTGCTTCTGAGTAGTACGAAGATTCCAGGTTCTTTCAATTCATATTCATTCAATTCATTGTGTTTATTTTTTTATAGTATTTACCACTTAGGTATTCTCTATCTTCTCTTTCATCTCCTATCTCTACTTCCTTCTACTTCTCATCCCCGGTGGATTCGACCTTTCGACAAAAACCTCTCCAACATTGGTGAACCCGACGTGAAAGGTCGTCACAGAAGAAGAAAAGATAAGATGGGAGAACCTTCGAATACAATCTCCAGTGATGTTTTGCAACAATTGGTGTAAAATATGAATATGCTTATGCAAGTACAACAACAACAACAGGCGATGCAAGCTTCAGCTTCAAACAGGAAGTGTTGTGATGAATACTTTACAAGCAGTTGAGTGTGAGGTGAAGTTATTCAATGGTAGAAATGTATCTGCATATGTATATACCTATGCTCAGAAGATGGAATTCTTTGGAGTGACTCAATATGCATGGAGCTGGTATTTTGTACGTGTTATTGTTCATGAATTGAAAGCACATATTACTGAATTATACTTGTAGGATGCTGACTAGGTAGCCTTCACGAAGACACTCAGGGAAGAATTTTATATTTACGATACTAGTTTGATTACGCACAAGACTTTTCAGGAGTGGATTATACAACCCAATAAGGGTCTTTTGGCTACAGAATTGTTAAGAGAATCTGGAAGTCGATTTGAACAGTTGGATCTCGCAGAATAGCAAGCTCTTGCAAGTCAGAAAATTGAATTGTTTCTACAGGCAGTTGATCCTGAGCTTTAAGAGAAGCTTGATTATTTACTGGAGGATCAGACTATAGAGATAGGTTTGAAAACAGAGTGGAGACATGTCAAGAAAGCTGTTACTGCACTTGTGAAGAAGCATAGAAGAAGAGAAAGATTGCATGTCTCTAGCTTGCCCACTGTTACGGGAAAAACAATTGAAGTATCCAATAAGCCACCCGCTTCTGTAGCTAACCCTATGGCTGTACCTGCTATTGTTCCCTCTGTTAGGGAAGATATCTTGGATGAATTGGTCAAAGGAATGTGGGATCTTCAATTGAAGGTTGCAAAATTGGATGAAAAAGGACAAGAGGAAAGGGGACGGGCAGCAACCCCTAAGCTTAGAAAAAGATGTATGTGGTGTGGCAGTTTGCATCACGAGAGAAAGGATTGTGCTGCCTATCAGGAGGCCTTGGCACAATAGCTTATCTTTTGGAAAGATGGCAAGATCCATGCACAAGAAACGACATTGCCTCTTGCTTTGAATTTTGGAGTTTCACGCTCCCCTATTTTCACTACCATTTCAATGGTAGGCCTGGCCCAATGATTTCTTATGTAATGACTCCGAGGAATAAATCTTGGTGTCTCTTCCCCATATTGTTGCATCTGCCTTACTCCACCATGCATATTTCTACAAGACAATGCATTTTTGGACACTTTTTTCTCTTTTCCACATGATGTCTACTATTGATTAGCAATATCCTGCATAGATAAACCCGAATACCTAACAAAGAATGCATGGCCAAGTGATGGTTGGTCCAAAGGTTGAAATATAGACATATGCTTTACATGCAGCTGAAAAGAGAAAGGTCACTGATAGTGAAATGTCTCATGCAAGGCAAGACATTCGTGGCATAACTGGTTGGGAATCACTGGTAGATGCATATTCAGTGTATGCATATTTAGCAAAGGTACAAAACACGGATGTACTTGTGGAAGAAAAACGAAAAAAGAGATGAAGATATTGTAGGGACATCTAAAAGAATGACAAGAAGAAGTGTGGATCAGCCTAAAGCTACAAATCAGCCACCTCTCGAGCATGTTATGGAAGAGGTCAGTCAGGAGAAAAAACAGGATAACAAACAAGAGGGCAAAAAGAAGGGCAAGCAGCCAAGATATAAATTGCAATTTGGCATTGAGACAGCCACAGATCTTAAGAAGGTTCTTGAAGAACGGATCTTAAACAGTCAGGTGGAATTTACCATGGGAGAGGTGCTTCGCATTGCCAAGCGAGAATTCCATGATGAGATCATTGAAATAATTAAAAGGAAACGTCAGTTTCTTGGTGATACCACTAGTGCATTAGTGCAATTTGAAGAGGAAACTGGTTTGTTGGGTATTCGGGCTGAATATGAGCATGAAGTAAGTACATAATTGTTTATGTAGGATGCTACCAATCAATGGGCAGCATGTGGAAAAGAGAAGAAAGTGGCTGAAAATGCATTGTCCTGTAGCAATATGCATGGTGGCGGAGTAAGGCAAATACAACAATATGGAGAAGAGACTCTAGGATTTATTCCTCAAAGTCACTACATAAGAAATCATTGGGCTAGAGCTACCATTGAAACGGTAGTGAAAATAGGGGAGCGTGAAACTCCTTGTGTTGATTTACTTGACCATGGGTCTGAGATAAATGTCATTGAGCGGGGATTGTATGAAAATGGTGCATGATCTATAGACACTAATCATGGTTGGCATATAAGGGTTGCAAATAATTCTTCAAGAGAGCTTTATGCTGCATGTCCTAATGTAAAAGTGACAATTGGTGATGTACAGGAATAGCAACACTTCTTTGTGCAAGATAATTCCTCATATGCAGTGATTTTGGGATAGCCCTATATTACAAGTGTGCGTATGGAAAAATGTGTTTGATGATGGTTTTGCTTATGCAAGAGTAAGAAGCAAGGATGGGAGAAAAGCAATCCAATTTCTTACTGTTTGTGTTAATCATCCTAAAAATCGTGATACGCTTTGAGAGTCTCCTTTGCTTTCAAATGCAAGGGAATTCAAAGACCTGGATTTTCATTAAGCACTGTTGTAATACGGAGCTACAATAGTGCTGTTCAGAGGGTCTACTACTAATACTAATGGAATAAACCTTAAAATAGTTATTATGCTCAAATATGTGCTTGTTAGAGCAGAAATTTATTCCTAAGACTATTCTAAGGAAGAAAGAGGGTTAATGATAAAAGAGTATCCTTCCTTGAAAGTGATATTATATTATATTTTTTAATTAAAATTGATAGTTGAAGATGAGTTTCATAAGAGATGGTGGTGATGTTGTTTTAGTTTTTGCGAAGCATATGAATGATGTTGTTTTAGTTTTTTGTATTTGTCTTTTTAAGAAGAGATTGATTTTTATGGAATATCCAAAGTTATTTTTGGATTTACGTTATGAAACATGAATGTTATTCTAACTGATAGGCTGATTGCCTTCGTTGTATACTTGCGTGGTGGAGGTGTCAAGATTGTGGGAGAGAAGGAAGGAGTCTCACTTGAAGCTTTCTTGCTTGCACAATGGGAGAATACACACAGAGATGGAGGCTGAAAACAGTTTTCCTCTTCTTAGTTGTGTAAGCCAAAAAGAACTCTCATACATAGAAATAGAATAACCCTATATATGGGTCTCAAACCAAACTCAACTAACTAAGGTGGCATACTAACTGAGCCACGAACTAGAGTAGATAAGGATAGCTGTCATGTAGCTATTATTCATGGGCGGTGTACCAACCACATCTGCAACTGACAAGTCGGTGACATAAATGCACAACGGTCACCCTGGCATATCACAAGTGGAGCTCGATATCTCAACACTCCCTCTCGAGCTCAATCCCAATTCCTGCACACCAAGCAGGTCTCTGAACTTGCGCAGCTTCTCTGGGCCCAATGCCTTCGTAAATATGTCAGCTACCTAATCCTCTGTGCTGACATAAACTAAATCAATAAGACCTAGTAAAACCCTCTCCCGCACATAGTGATAATGCACCTCAATGTGCTTTGTTCTAGCATGATAGACTGGGTTATTTGCCAAGTGTATACTACTCATGTTGTCACAATAAATGACAACTGGCCCATCTATAGGTTGATGCATATCATAAAGTAGCTTATGCAACCAAGCTACCTCACATGCAGCCATTGCTGCGCCCCTGTACTCAGCCTCTGTGCTGGACAAGGCAACTGTAGGCTGTTTCTTGCTACTCCAAGTGACTGCAGCACTCCCAAAAGAGAACACATATCCACTCGTAGATCGTCTATCAGAAATGCTACCAGCCCAATCAACATCAGTGTATCCATGCAACTGTATATGAACCCCAGTCTCATAAAATAGTCCATACTGCAATGTGGACTTCACATACCTGAGTATGTGTCTAGCCGCATCCAAATGTGGTTTCCTTGGAGCCTGCATAAACTAACTTACCAATCCAACATCATAGCTCAAATCTGGCCTGGTAATAGTCATATAAATCAAGCTTCCTACTATGCGTCTGTACATAGTAGGGTCTTCCAGAAGCTCACCTGCATCTGCGCTCAGCTTCACATTCTGCTCCAAAGGAACTGAAATAGGCTTACAGCCTGTCATCCCATATTTGGACAGCATGTCCAATCCATACTGCCTCTGTAAGAGCTGTATCCCACTTGGTGATCTAATCACCTCAATGCCCAAGAAATAACGCAGCTCTCCCAAATCCTTCATCTCAAACTTCTGCTTCAATAGCATTTTCACATGAAGGATATCTTCATCACTGTCACTTGTCATAATCAAATCATCAACATAAATGATAAGTAGCATAATACATTTCTTTGTTTTTCTCACATAAAGTGAGAAATCTGCCTTGGAAATCTGAAAACCAATAGTGACAAGATACTGCCCTATCTTGTCAGACCATGCTCTAGGTGCTTGCTTCAAGCCATACAAGGCTTTCTTCAACCTGCAAACAAACTCAGGATGAACATCATGCACATAACCTGGTGGCTGCTCCATATAGACCTCTTCTTGCAAATCACCATGCAAGAAGGCATTCTTTACATCCATTTGATGTAAAGACCATCCCTTTGATGCAGCCATAGCAATGACTGCTCTTACGGTTGCCATCCTTGCAACCGGACTGAATGTTTCTTCATAGTCAATGCCATATGTTTGTGCATACCCCTTGACTACTAATCTTGCCTTGTATATGTTCACAGAACCATCTACGTTGCGCTTCACCTTATAAACCCACTTACAGCCGATTGCATTCTTATCTTTAGGCAAAGATACCAACTCCCATGTAGCATTTGCTTCCAAGGCATCCATTTCTTCATCCATGGCTTTCTCCCATTTTTCTTTTCCCATGGCTTGCTCAAAGGAAGTGGGTTCTGGTTCCTGTATCACTTTGACCATATATGCATAGTGAATGGCTGTAAATCTATCATATTTCAGCCTATCCATAGGATACCTAGCTCTGGTAGACCTGCGCAAAGTAGGTTCACTCCCAGATGCTCTCAAAACATCCCTAGTCTTCCTTACTCCAGGTATAACAATAGAAGGAATACCCAACTCATCATCAATGCTCTGTTCTGAGCCACTGGATTCACCATCCACATAAGAGTGACCTGCATTCACATCAAACATGGACTGATCTACCTTCTCTTTTCCTTTTCCTAATACCTGCATACCACTATTTGCACTGCCTTGAGAACATTCTCCTGATCTCAATCTGCCTGTCCATGGCGAAGAATATGAACCACTGCTAGAGGACGCTCCAGGTCCACTAATATCTTGTGACTGCTGCTGTGAATTCTGTGCAGCATTACCATTTTGTGCATCTACATCATCAATCACATTTACTGGTTTATACCAGCTACTCATCTCATCAAAAACAACATCTCTACTCACTGTAAACTTACAAGTAGAAGGGTTATAGCATCTATACCCTTTTTGCTGCAGAGAGTAACCAATAAAGATGCACTTCTCAGCTTTTGGATCCAACTTGGATCTCAACTCATCTGGCACATGTACATAGGCAATGCAACAAAAAATTTTCAAATGAGAAATATCTGGTTTCCTACCAGTATACCTCTCCTCTGGAGTCATCCCATGTATTGTTGCAGTGGGAGTCCTGTTCATTATATAGACTGCTGTAGCAATTGCTTCAGCCCATTAAAAATCTGACAAGTCTTTTTCGTTGAGCATGGCACGAGATACCTCTCCAATATGCCTGTTTTTCCTTTCTACAATTCCATTTTGTTGTGGGGTATAACTACATGAATATTGCTGCTTTATGCCATGCTCCTGCAGGAACCTTGCAAACTCATTTGAGAGGTACTCTCCCCCTCCATCTGACCTTAGGCATTTTATTTGCAAGCCTGTTTCTTTTTCAACCATAGCTTTAAGAGTTTTGAAATGCCCAAAAACTTCACTTTTCTTTTTCATAAAATACACCCAAACTTTTCTGCTATAGTCATCAATAAAAGTGACAAAATAATGATAGCCTCCAAGAGATGCAGCTTTAGTAGTCCACATATCAGAGTGGATTAATTCCAATGGCTTCTCACTCTCTTGAACATGTCTAGGAAATGGTTTCCTTGCCTGTTTTCCAAATTGACAGGCTTCACATACCTTATGCATTTCTGCAACCTTGAATTTTGACAATCCTGCAACAATATTTTGGGCCTGCATTGATTTAAGTCGCTGTACATTAACATGACCAATGCGTTTATGCCAGATATCAATATCTGCAACTACACCGGTCCCATGTGCAAACATTGCTGCACTCAATTCAAACATGTCTGCATCCAACGTAAACATTCTGTCCTTCTTCTTTCCTTTTGCTATCAAGCGACCTTTATTTTTCATATCCTCAACAAAGCATCCATGAGGATTAAATCTGACCTGCAAGCCCTGCTCAACCATTTGACCAACAGAAATCATATTCTTGGTGATATTCGGGACATGAAATACATCAGACAGGTATTTCTTTTTTCCATCCTGCATAGACAAAGGAATTTTTCCAATCTGCACAATAGGATGTGCAGTATCATCACCAGTCTCCACAAATCCTGGTTTTTCCATTTTCCTTGCATCCTCCATCCATTCTGCATGACCTGTCATGTGGTTTGATGCACCTGAGTCAACATACCATACATCATTGCTTTCTTCTGCACTTGTCACAGAATTGTTCATGTGCTGCACCATAAACAAATGCTCATTTCTGTCATCACCCTGTCTACTAGAAGATGCATAATTCCCTTGTTGTAGTTTTCCATTCATAATGTCATTCTGCTTTTTATAGCAGTCTTTAGCCATATGACCCATTTTACTACAGTAGTAGCATTCAACATTATTGTTTGCATTTTGGCCTCTTTGCCATCCACCACGACCTCTTTGGCTCCCCCTACCTCTTGAGTTACCACGTCCTCCTCCATAGGACTGGTTTTCTTGAGTTTGCTGCATATTCTGATTTCTACCACGGCCTCCAAATCGGCCTCCTCTACCTCTGCCTCTACCTCTTCCAGCATTTGAGTAGAAGACAGCTTCTTTTGAAGTTCCTCCTGAAGAGGATGCACCACCATTTCTCTGCTCCTCAGAAATTAGAAGAGCAATCAACTCCTCAAAATCAGAAAATCTTTCACGGACGGAAATGGATGTTCAGAACTGTGCATAATCCTTTCCTAGACCATTCAAGGTCACGGAAACTAAATCATCATCTTCCACTGGCGACCCAATGGAAGCAAGTGCATCTGCAATCTTCTTCACCTTCATGTGGTAGTCATTGATGCTCATACTTTCTCTTTGCACATTATGCAACTCTTGCTTGAGCTGCATTTTCCTGGCTTGCGTATTTGTGCTATACATTTTTGACAAAGTATCCCATGCCTCCTTTGGCGTACTTGCATCCTGAATATGCACAATCATAGAGTCTGAAATACTGATAGACAGCCAGTACATAACTTTCCTGGCTCTCTCATGCCATGCTTTGAATGCTTGCATTTGCTGTTGATTGGGAAAATCAGGAAGAACTGGTTCTTCTTCATTTCCTGCAACAAATTCCCAATATCCTTTTCCCATAAGGAAATTCGTCATTCTAAACTTCCATGCTTGGAAGTTGTTCTTGTCAAGCTTTTCAGTTACAATCTGTGAAAGAGAATCAGATGCCATTACAGAATACTAAAAAAAATTCTTTCACTGCAGAGAACATAGCTTCAGCCTCATAAGGGCAAATCTACAAAACTGACGAAAGTGGTATTTAACCACACAGTCACTTCCTAGTGACAATTTTGCATCAACAGGCAACAAGGATGATTCTGTAACTCCCAATGTCTTTGCACACATGCATACGATGCAATTTCTACAGTAACTTTTCACCGACCTATAGAATAGTGGTCGCACAACATAAAATTGGGCCTTTTTCTGAGTGCGTGCAGAAAACTTTCGCCTCCAAAACAGGCCCCGAAATGGCCTCAAATCAAAAAAACAGGGTCGCCAGGGGCTAAAGCCTTCTCCTGCAACATATACTACCCTCTTGCTTCACCGCAAAGGGCGTCTCAACCTGAGACAATGCACTCTTGCAATTTTCGGCTGTGCTACCTGCAGAGATCTGCTCCCAAAACAGAAAATGAAAGCAACACTACTCCTCTTACCAGAACACCGCGAGCTTGGCTTGCTTTCTTGAGCTCCTTACCACGAACAAGGCTCTGATACCATGTCAAGATTGTGGGAGAGAAGGAAGGAGTCTCACTTGAAGCTTTCTTGCTTGCACAATAGGGGAATACACACAGAGATGGAGGCTGAAAACAGTTTTCCTCTTCTTAGTTGTGTAAGCCAAAAAAAAACTCTCATACATAGAAATAGAAGAACCCTATATATGGGTCTCAAACCAAACTCAACTAACTAAGGTGGCATACTAACTGAGCCACGAACTAGAGTAGATAAGGATAGCTATCATGTAGCTATTATTCATGGTCGGTGTACCAACCGCATCTGCAACTGACAAGTCGGTGACATAAATGCCCAACGGTCACCCTGGCATATCACAAGTGGAGCTCGATATCTCAACAGGAGGCTAGGACAAGCCCCATGTATGAGAGGTCTCTTTGTAGGAAGAACATTATGCTAGGAGGCGCAAGTGTGCTAGGGTTCTCTAGACATATATCCCTTAGGTTTGTTGAGGATCGGCCTAATCCCTATGAGCCTAGGATGAGCTTATTGTAAGGTCTTATTTCATTTTCTCTCTTTCTCTCCCTCTCTCATTTCCTCTCCCCCCTCACCCTCACCCTCTCTTTCTCTCTTTCCCTATTAGGTTTAATGATTTTTCTCTCTTTTTCTCTCTCCTATCCCTCTCTCATTCTTTTTCTCTCTCTTCTCCCTCTCCCATTTCATTTTCTCTCTTTCTCTCCCTCTCTCATTTCCTCTCCCTCCCTCACCCTCACCCTCTCTTTCTCTCTTTTCCTATTAGGTTTAATGATTTTTTTCTCTTTTTCTCTCTCCTTTCTCTCTCTCATTTCCTTTTCTCTCTTCCTCTCCCTCCCTCACCCTTTCTTTTTCTCTTTTCCTATTATGTTTAACATCTTTTCTCTCTTTTTCTCTCTCCTCTCATTCTCTCATTTTTTCTCTCGCCTCTCCCTCTCTCATTTCTTCTCCCTCCCTCACACTCTCCCTCTCTTTCTCTCTTCCCCTATTATGTTTAATGTTTTTTCTCTCTTTTTCTCTCTCCTCTCCCTCTCTCATTTCCCTTTCTCTCTTCCTCTCCCTCTCTTATTTCCTCTCCCTCCCTCACCCTCACCCTCACCCTCTCTTTCTCTCTTTCCCTATTATGTTTAACATCTTTTCTCTCTTTTTCTCTCTCCTCTCATTCTCTCATTTTTTTTCTCTCCTCCCTCTCTCATTTCCTTTTGCTCTCTTCCTCTTCCTCTCCCTCTCTCATTTCTTCTCCCTCCCTCACCCTCTCCCTCTCTTTCTCTCTTTCCCTATTATGTTTAATGTTTTTTCTCTCTTCTCCTCTCCCTCCCCCTCTCTTTCTCTCTCCCTCCCTCTCCCTCTCCCTCTCTTTCTCTATTTCAATGTTTCCCACTCCCTTCCTCTCCCTCTCCCTCTCTCATTTCCCTATTATGTTTAATGTCTCCCTTCCTCTTCCTCCCCCTCTCTTTCTCTCTCCCTCCCTCTCCCTCTCCCTCCCTCTTCCTTTCCCATTTCCTCCCCCTCTCCCTCTCCCTCTCTTTCTCTCTCTCTCCCTTCCTCTCCCTCTCTCATTTCCCCCCTCTCCCTCTCCCTCTCTAATTTCCTCTCCCTCTCCCTCTCTCTCGCTCTCCCTCTCTTTCTCTCTCATTTCCTCTCCCTCTCTCAATATACACAAATTATACAAAAACAAGTAAAAGAGAGAGAGAGAAAACACAAAAGCAAAGCAAGAATGGACAATGCACTCACCGTGAATACTCGAAGAAGGGTATGGCGTCTCCTCTTCGCAATGGAGGCTCCTCTTCTCCCTCCATACACCTCTTCCTCTTCTTCGCGAATGGTGGCGGTAGTGGCGGTGGCGGTGGCGGTGAAAAGCCTTCTTTCTCTCTTTCTCTCCCTCTCATCAAGACAGTCGCTCTCCCTCTCACTCTCCCTCTCCCTCTCACTCTCTCTTTCGTGAATGCGCGAAAAATGACGCACTTGGGTTTTGGCCCGCGTTTTTTTGCTCTGGGTATCGTCGCTATTTTTTTTCACTAATCAGCGTCGCTATGGCCTAATATCCTTGTAGTGTGTACTTGCCTCTTGATGAAATGAAGTATGTATTTACTATTGGTAATTCTCAATTTATAGCAAACAGTTCATGTTGGTTTAAGCCTATGGAAGCTATGTGTAGGGCTGAACACATATCTATGAAACGAGCTATTAAGAAACTGAGAGCATTGGGGCTGTTAGCTAAAAATGATGGCATTTCAGGTATATTTTTATGGGCTAAATATTAGTGGCACTATGGTTGAAATTTCAGCAACTATATATGCAGAAAATGAGGGTGAAAATAGAGTGTTGTCAGTATGTTCTTTGGACATATATGATGTTATAGCATTGTTTACTTAGTAGAAAGGATTACAATGGGCTGAAGCACTTGTGGAGATAAAGTATAAGACAATTGACAAAAAGGTGAAACCAATTGCTTTGCCACTTCCACCAGAGAGTGAGTGTATGTATGAAAAAGTGTCAAGGCAGCCAAGCTTACGAGATCCTAAAGATATAGGTCATCAATTTACATCTGAAACATTACACGAATTGAAAGTTGGTGCAGAAGGGTTTCTTTTGCCTGCTGAGAGAGACTATTTTATGCAGATGTTGGCTAGACATGGGAAGGCATTTGCATTTTAGCCAAGTGAAATAGGTTGTGTGGATCCAAATGTTGTCTTTCCTATGGTCATATTTACTGTGCCACATGTACCATGGAACTTGAGGCCTATTCCAGTGCCTAAAGCTTACTTGCCAAAGCTGATGGATTTGCTAAATGAAAAGATTTGCATGAAGATCTTGGAGTCTTCTTGCCTTCTTCAGCCCCATACTCAAATCATTGGTTTACTGTGCCCAAAAAGAATGGGGCTTTGAGATTTATTCAAGATATGCAACCAGTCAATAAAGTGACCATAAGAAATGTGGGTGCAGATCGTGTGGTTGATGAATTTGCAGAGGCTTTTGCAGGCAGAGTGATCTATTCTTTGGGTGTTCTTTACTCGAGTTATGATCAATTTCAGCTTGCAATTGAAAGCACGGATATCACAACCATGAAGACTCCTTTGGGGTTAGTACGGATGTGTACTCTCCCACAGGGTGCAACAAACTCAGTGGCATACATGACAAATGCTATGAATAGGATACTCAAGGATTTTATACCACAATTGACTATGCCCTTCTTGGATGATGTTCTAATCAAAGTGTGTGCAGTGGCTAAAAAGAATGAAGAGATGGATGCTCATGGATGCAGACAGTTTGTTGTAGACCATATTGTGGATTGTGAGAGGATTTTGACACGTCTAGAAGAGGTGCATTTAACTCTTTCTGGACAAAAGTTTGTCTTTGGAGTTGAAGAGGTTTTGATTGTTGGAGCATATGTGTGGGCCTTATGGGCAAAGGCCATCACCAGCAAAAATAGATGGGATTGATAGAATGCAAGATGTATGCACGAATGTATCGGAGGTGTGTAGATTCTTGGGTGCATGTGTGTTCTATTTGATATGGATTCCTCACTTTGCACATGTAGCTGATGCTCTTTATCAACTTCTAAGGAAAGGTAAGAAATTTCATTGGGAAAGAAAGCATAAAAAAGAAATGAAGAAATTGAAGCAACTCTTAAAATTTGCTCCTACGTTGAGAAAGGCTGACTATTCACATGGAAAGCCTATCATTATTACTGTTGATACAAGCCCAATCGAGATTGGATGAGCAATTGGGCAAGATGATGAGGAAGGGCAAAGATATGCAATACGCTTTGATGCAAAAGTATCGATTGAATGATAGAGAAGATATCCACAGGTAAAAAGAGAATTATGGGAAATTGTGACAACCCTTAAATGTGATAAGGAATATTTTGTGGGTGCTCATGTAGTCATTGAGACTGATTGTTTGCCGGTATTGGGTATGATTACTAGTTGTGCTACCCCGGACATTGCTATGCTCTGGCGGATTGCATACATCAAATCTTTGAACCCTGAATTTTAGCATATTGCAGGAAGAGATAACCCAATGGCAGACATGTTATCTCGAGCATGCTGTAAGAATGAAGATGGGATGATGGATGAGGAGGAAGAAGATGACTTTCTTATGGCTGAAAATGATGTTGCAAGATTGAATTTAGCAATGCAAGGTGTTGCTACAACATTAACAGAAGCTTGGACAACAAAGAGAAGACACTTTAGATGTTTTGCATCTTATGTAGAAGTGTTTTTGAAAGACAAATATGCAAGAGAGTGGCTAAGAATTGGTCAATATTTTAGTACATTAACAAAGAGAGATGAATGGTCATATGAGGAGTTTAAGAAGATCAAGAGGAAAGCCTATGGATCTTTTTTTAAAGATAGATACTTATGGAAACATGCTAAAAAGAAATAGGGTATGCCATTGCGAGTTTTGGGTGATAGAGCTTCACAAGTAAAAGTAATGCAAGAATTTCATGAAAGCTTGTGGGCTGGTCATAGAGGTGTTTGGGGTACTTTTACAAAGATGAAAGAAAGATATTGGTGGCAGGGTATGTATAAGGATGTTGCTCACTTTGTGGAAACATGTACAACATGTCAAATGTATTCAACTTTGAGACATTGGGATGGGTTGCAACCCACATATCCATTGTCTCTTCATTTTAAGTGGATGGTGGATTTGGTCACAATGCCTACAGGTCTTTGGCAAATGAGGTATCTTGTGCTTGCTCGTGAAGACTTGACTAATCAAGTGGAAGGAAAAGCTTTACGTACTAAGACAACAAATGCTATGTGTACTTTTCTCTTAGAAGAGATCTTTTGTCAGTATGGCTGTGTGTGAAAAGTTACAGCAGATAGGGGTGAGTTAGATGCAAATGAAGCTCATGATTTCTTTGCACGGTTGCGGATAAATCTTGATTTAACTTCAGCCTGTAACCCTGAAGGAAATGGAAAAAGTGAAAGAGGTCACCCACCTATTGTGAAGGCATTGGCAAAAGCGTGTGGAGAGAAGGTAAAAGAGTGGCTACGATTGCTCCCTTATGCTTTGTGGGCTGACAAAACAACTCATAGTGTTGTTATAGGATATATGCCTGCAGAGTTGATGTATGGTCAAAATGGTGCGCAGATCGGTCGCTGTATGCTCACGTAGTGAATCCCGGAAGGTCCCCAAGAACAATGAACTCTACCTTTTTGCACAAATTACAATGTAAAAAGCATGAACGACAAGAGCAAGAGACCAATTGGGTTCAATCTCCCCCCATGCCTTGTGTGAGCGCTTCACAAAGCATGTATTTTTATGTATATTTCCATCTTCATACTCAATAATAGCCCAATTTACAAAAATATGACAAGCTTTTAGCTTTTGAGTTTGCTTTTACAAAAATAGGAGATAAAGCTAATGAACGGTGCCCATAGGGTCTGGCACGCCCAATACAATGTCCAAATAGAAATAACATATCCGTGCGTATAGGCGTATACAAAATAATAATAAATAATCGATGCCTCAATAGACATGACAAAATATAGGCGTGGCACCTATCAAAATATAATCCATAGGTCAAATACTCGCTAGACTCCAATGCTTTCCTCCGCCACTGCTGCTATCTCTACACATCAACTGAAGCATTCACAATCGTTAGTAAAATAATACAATTAAACCGACAAAAGTGAATACCTAGCAGTCTTCAGCTACATAAATAAATCAACTGGTTAGAAATAAATCCTAACCTTAATTTATTACGAGTGCGCACTCTAAACTCATAAACGTTTATTAATTTAATATGCATTTTGCGGAATCACCCACTATGGAATCACCCATGTACACACTAAATTAATGAAACGCCCGAAAAGGACATGCGTCCCCATCAACTTCTCACACAAAGAATCCACTTTGTGTATGAGCCGCGGTCATCTAAGTTTACGGAATCCACCGTAAAACCTCACGGAATCCACTGTGGCACGGAATCCACCGTGGAATATGCCTCCTGGCATCATACCCCCGGGGTGGGATAGCAATTGACCTCAACTGCTATTAGCTCAATGTGGAGCTAACAGAGTGGGGAAAGCATTTAAGTCTCTAGTGTGCATCCATTGTGCTTCCTCTACAGGATGGTTCTTAAATTTAACTAGATATCTAGAATACCTTTGGCCAGTTCTAGTGGTCATAAAGTCAGTGTCTATGATAGCCTCTGGTTCAAGTATTTCAGTCTCTTCCTCTAATAAAGGTGGGTTTTCATAAACAGGGTGGACAGGTAATTGGCCTATAAATGGTCTCAATAGACTAATGTGAAATGTATTATGAATTTTCCAATGAGATGGTAATTCTAACTTGAATGCATTATCATTAATTTTGTGAATGATTCTAAATGGTCCATAGAATCTAGGAGCTAGTTTGACAACTGGATGTCTATTTACGCTTTGCAGTCTACGTTTTTCTATTCTCAGCCAAACATAATCATCAACTTTGAAATTCATGGCTTGTCTTTTCTTGTTGGCTTGTTTGGTATATGATTGCTGGGCTTTAGCAATCATATCTTTAACCTCATCAAAAATATTGTTATGCATACTAGCAATATCATCAGCACTCTGAATTCTATTAGACAAAGATGCAACAGGTGTAGATAATTTATATCCATAAATGACTTCAAACGGTGCTTTCTTTGTAGATGTGTGCAGTGTATTGTTATATGCAAACTGTAATAAATGCAAATGAGTGTCCCATGTCTGAGGTTTAGATATAGTATATGCACATAAAAGATCTAGAATGGTGCTGTTTGTGGCTTCTGTTTGTCCATTAGTTTCTGGATGAAATGCAAATGAGAAATCAATCTTTGTGCCTAGATTAGCAAACAGAGTAATCCAAAGATTGTTACAAAATCTAGAATCATGATCTGAAATGATAACTTTTGGCAATCCATTGTTAGTAAAAACAATTTTCAAAAAAATTGTGCTGCTTGTGATTCAGTTAAAGTTTTCTTACATGGAATGAAATATGCTTGTTTACTAAATCTATCTACAACTGTCCAAATCATATCATGGTTAGATTTAGTATTTGGTAAACCAGTAATGAAATCCATAGAAATTTGTTCCCAAGATTTAGATGGAATAGACAAAGGCATAAGTAATCCATACTGTTTACCATGATGTCTCTTAACTCTTTGACAAATCAAATATTCAGAAACAAAGTTAGATACATCAGCATCCATATGCGGCCAATAAAAATCTTCAGTTAACATATGTAATGTAGATATGATACCTCTATGACCTTGATATGGGGGACAATGAATTTCATTCAAAACAAAAGATCGGAATGGAATAGTAACACACAATCTCTTTCCATAAAACATAAATCCATCATTATATAACAATGAATCAACATGAATGAAATTATTTTGAACTTATTTATTCCAATCAGAATGAAAAGTAATATCCTGGTGATATGTATCTTTCATAGCAATCAAAGAATCAAAAGATATGACAGAAATATTATGAATGGCAGGTCTTCTACTCAATGCATCAGCCACTACATTTTCTTTTCCAGGTTGGTATTGAATGATAGGATGAAAACTTTGAATAAAGGAAGCCCATTTGATATGTCAGTCAGAGATTTGGGGTTGGCTAAGTAAATGTCTAATACTTTGCTGATCGGTCTTTATCATAAATTCTGAACCCATTAAGTAGTGTTTCCACTGTCTTAATGCTTGTACAACTGCTAATAGTTCTTTGTCATATGTGGAATATTTCAGCTCAGAGGGTTTCAGCTTACAACTAGAATATGCTATAGGATGATTGTCTTGCATAAGTACGGCTCCTATTCCTGATCCACTAGCATCGGTCACTACTAGAAATAATGGTCTATTAAAGTCACGCAACTGTAGAACAGGGGCATTGGTTAATGCACGTTTCAGTAAGTCAAAGGATTTCTGTTGATTTTCAGTCCATTGATAAACAATTCTTTTCTTGAGAAGTTTGGTTAATGGTAAAGCAAGTAATGAAAAATTAGGTACAAACTTCCTATAGAAACTAGCAAGACCAAGGAATGAGCGTAACTCATGCACGTTTTTAGGAACATGCCAATTCAATATTGCATCAATTTTCTTAAGATCAACTTTAATTCCTTCAGATGATACAATATGACCTAAATACTCAATTTCTGTCTTAAAGAATTCACTCTTTTCAGGATTTGCATACAATTGATTTTCTTTCAATAACTGAAAAACCAATGACAAATGCTCATAATGTTCTTTCTCATTTTGACTAAACACCAAAATATCATCAAAGAAAACAATTACACAATATTGATATTTCAAAAAGATACGGTTCATCATTCTACTAAAGGTAGCAGGTGCATTAGTCAATCCGAATGGCATGACTAAGAATTCGTAATGACCAAACTGTGTTCTGAATGCAGTCTTGAATATGTCAGATTTATCTAGCCTCACTTGATGATAACCAGACTTAAGGTCGATTTTACTAAATATAGAAGATCCTTGCAGTTTGTCCATAAGGTCATCAACTCTAGGAATAGGATACCTATTCTTTACGGTGATCTTATTTAAAGCTCGATAGTCAATACACATACGATAGGTATTTTTCTTTTTCTTGACTAACAATACAGGTGCACCGAATGGAGAACTGCTAGGTCTAATCAAACCTTTATTTAGTAATTCCTCAACTTGACTTTGGATTTCTTTTTGCTCTATCTAGTTGTGCATATATGGTGCTTTGCAAGGTGGTTGTGTGCCAGGGATCAAATCTATCTTATGGTCTTCTGGACGTGAAGGAGGTAAACCTGGTGGTAGGTCTTCTGCAAAACAGTCCTTAAAATATGCAAGAAATTTCTTATGCCTAGGGTGCATATGATTTTCCTTTACTTGCAATTCATTCACCCAAATAAGATAGGATTTACTACTCTTGCGTAATGCACGTTTAGCTTGAGTATGCGAAAGCAGTGGAAAAACATTAGATGCATGCATACCATATAATGTAATAGATTTTCCTTGAAAATTAATATTCATTGTGTGTGTGGAATAATCTATATCTGGGTTATGCTGGTGTCGCCAAGGCATTCCTAAAATAATGTCACTCGACTGTAATGGAACAACTAAGAAATTTCTTCTTTCAGTGTATGAACCAATTTGAGTCTCTAAGTCTTGCACTTCTTGTGTACCATTATACCTAGTGCCTAAAAATGCAGCTTTGATGCGATAATGCGTAGGTACAGTCTGTAATTTCAATTCTTTTACCAAATTTGCTG